>NC_051154.1:161902031-162202031 GCF_013339745.2 Dermacentor silvarum
TTCGGGAATTAATATCTCGAAACTGGTGTCATCCCGAGAATTCGTTCCAAGTGGAACCGCCTTGCTAACTCCACGGCTACAATTTGTAAATTGCAATATGGGCCATCACGTAATTATTTAAAACGTAATTAGTGAATTTTTGTTAATTATTGGATTATGCATTTTGATTTCTTGAGCAAGTAATGTCCGCCTCTTCGAGTAGACCAGCTCATGAACTAGAATTGTGCTATCTGCCACAGGCAACCTTTAAGAATTTTTGAAAGTGTTCGCTGGCGAAACACCCTGTATGTGTATATATACAGGGTGTTTCAGCGAACACTTTCAAATTTTATTTATTGGTAAACTTGGTAAACGTGACACCAAGCCACCGTCTGTCCAACAGAGTTTCTTCACACCTTGGTAGTGCAGATGGTAGGTAGACCTCCCATTCAAGAGTCAGTGTATGTAGGCGACTATTTCTGAAACTATAGTTGACTTCCACGAGGTCAATGTAGCATGGAGAGAGGTGTAGCTGCTGAATCTGTTCTTGCGAGTGGAATTGAAACATATCTGCCATTTTCATGCGCAGAATGCATTGTAAGTGCACATAATAGCTGGTGGGCGTTGAGGAAAGAGCGAAACAGGTGTTGAGCTTATGCGTGGAATCTAAGGACAAATAGAGTACGCAAAATACGACTTTGTAATGTAACCAACCAATCTCGTTTCTTCTGCCTGGAGTAGCCCAAGTGTTCTTGTCGGACTAAGCGTGTCTCTCGGGGAACTTCTATACTAAAGCTCTCAATACAGGACAATTCCCTTTTCTCTGAACTGCACAAGACCAAAGAAAAGCGGTGGCCATTGCATGATCTCAGCATAATGTACACCCCGCCCTTCCCCCTTTCCCTCCCCGCCCCAAACACTTGTACTCAAGAAACGCATTGTGCTCCATCATGAAGAGCTTGGTTTCAATAATCAGGATTGAGAAATTGCATTAATCTTCAGCCGCGTGCGAAGCGTGATTCGTTTCGTCCATCCAGACGCATTAGAGGGTATGTATAGGTGTGGCTGCCAATATTTCCGCCCACTGAGAAAAGTTTTCGAAAACGTTGTGAAAGGGTTTGACAAGGGCCATCGTCGAATGATGGAAAAAGCACGGATCCATTGCCGAAGTTCTCTGCTGCACTACCCACGTCTGGGAAAACATGTCCGCTAGCAACGATTCCAGGTAGTAGCTCGCATGTTTTTAGGTATCTCGCTGGGAAACAAAGCTTTCGAAAGGCCTCTAGGTGAAAAGCTCCCTTAAAGAATCTGACTCGTTTGAAAAGTGCTTAAATTATTTTTTATGAGCATGCACAGTTAGGAACTGCTGACACAAGAAAACAATGCTGCCTATTTCTAATCACACGAGAAAAACGAAGATCGTTCTCGGAAAGGTAACGAAGTTGCAGCATGTGCACTTTCAGTACAAAGCTGGATAAAAATGTGCATGCACGTGTCCATATGTATAAGTGTATATTACATTGTAATCACGATACAAGTAGTAGCCGGCGCCGTGTGAACGCGCTTATTCATTACAAGTAAACAGACGGGAACAAAAATGTTTAGTGAGGAATTGATTGGTATAGTTCGAACTGTGTATAGACGCAAAAGTCTGCAGGAAATGTTGGCGCGGCACTATGTACGGATAGATTATTGCGATAGCAATTATATGGACACTCCAAAGCAGATTTCTGCCGTCGGCGACGCCGTCGTCGTCCCCGTGAGATTCCGTATGACGTCAACGGTGATGAAATCGTCGCCGCGCTCCGGACGCTGTATGTGCGAGTGAAAGGGCGCGAGGGACGCTCGCTTTCACAGGGAGCGAACGCACGTCGGAGAGCGAACGCGCGTTCTGCGCCGTGCTCCCTGAAGGGCTGCCGAATTAAGCGTCTCTTTCCTCCTTTTCATATATACAGACCAAACGCAACTTTTTCCGTCGCGCGAAAGGCTGTGGGGGGACGGGAGGGAGGGAGGGGAGGCGACGTTTAGCTGCGGCACCAAATACGTATTTATATAAAAACGCCGCGCGCGTTCGGTGCGAACGTGGGCAAAACGCTGACGGCGTCGACAACAGTTCTGCGCGTTACTGGTGCTGCTCCATGTCCAAGTTTATACCGCTGATAAAACTACTATCTGCATCAGACTGATTGCACACGTGCGTCAGTGTCTCGGCAGCCAGTCACGTTTATTATCAGCGGCATGCTTTTATACAGTTGTGGCATGTACAGCGTTGCCAGCTTGCTACACGTTACACGCTCTTTCTTTTGAAAGACAAAACATTGTTATTGACAAATT
Organism: Dermacentor silvarum; assembly: GCF_013339745.2. Classification (NCBI taxonomy): domain Eukaryota; kingdom Metazoa; phylum Arthropoda; class Arachnida; order Ixodida; family Ixodidae; genus Dermacentor; species Dermacentor silvarum. The sequence continues at coordinate 161,904,345 of NC_051154.1, forward strand.
AACAAATAATGAAACATTTAACAAGTCAACTGGTTTGGCGAAATTGTTCATCGTAGTTCAGTCGGCAGGGTGGTCGTCTCTCCCTCCTCGACCTGCGCACCACGGGGCTGGGGCTAGTAGAGGTGGTGGCTGGTAGAGGCGGTAGGCTAGTAGAGGCAGCCTCCTCATCTGGAAACTGTGGCTGCTCCTGTAGAGTTGCTGGCGTCGCTTCCTCCTGTGCTGTGCCGTTGGATTCGGGAGGCGAGCCCCCAGCAAATACATTTCTTTCCGATGACGTGCCCACAAATGTTTCACTGCTTTCCGATGGCGTTGCACTGCTTCCTGAAGGTGAACCCTCAGACGTTGCACTGTTTTCCGATGGCGAACCCACCGGGCACGTGTTCTGCTCGTTGAAAGGTTCCGCTGTTCGCCTAAGGTCTCGACGGTTTCTTCGAAGCAATCTTCCCTCTTCCGTGAGAACCAAGTACGAGCGCGGAAACACTAGTTTAAGCACCTTGGCTTTGACGCGCCAACTTCTATTGACCATTACTCGAACAGTATCACCCTTTTCAAGTGGTGGCAGCAGCTGGCCTCTTTGCATGTTCTGCTTATGTTTGGCGGGCTGCGACTCGGGACAGAGTCGAAATTCAGGGAGTGGTGTACGAAGGTTTCGGTGCATCAACAGCTCTGCTGGTGACCTGCCGTCTTCGAGCGGTGAGGTTCTGTAGTTTAATAGTCCCAGCCAGAGGTCGCTCGCTGATCCTGCTTTCTTTAGCAATCTTTTGATGATGTGGACTCCTTTCTCAGCAAGGCCATTTGATCTAGGAAAGTGGGGGCTGGAAATAACATGTTCAAAATCAAACATCCGTGAAAAATCTTTGAACTCTTTCGCAGTGAACTGCGGTCCTCCATCCGTACAGAGCTGTTTGGGTATGCCGTATCAAGCAAAAATGCAGGATAGCTTGCTAACTACTGCTCTTGCAGTCGTTTCTTGAAGTTCCTCGAAGTCCGGAAAATTTGAGTACGAATCATATACAGCAATATAATGTCTTCCGGCATATTCAAACAAGTCTGCTCCTACTCGGTCCCATGGATTATCAGGCGTATCCCGTAGAAGCAATGGTTCGTCGGCTTGTCTGTAAGCATGCACTTGACAGGAAGGGCACCGCTCAATCAAAGCAGTTATATCGTCATTCATTCGAGGCCAGTACATGAGCTGTCGCGCTCGTGCTTTGCACTTTCCAATTCCCAAGTGACCACGGTGCAGGCGCTGCAACATTTCCTTACGCATTGAAGTGGGAATGACAACTTTTGTTCCTTTAAGCAGTATGCCCCTGACAACAGATAGCTCGTTTGCGCATCTTTTAAGCTCACCGTCGATGGGCTGAGACACGGCGTCGTCCTTCAACGTCACTCTGTATTCCCGTTGCAGCTTGCCAATACCTGTGAACAGGTCCTTAAGCTCGAGTTGTATGCGCTTAGACAGTTCGCTTTCACCTTTAACGTCATGAACTTGGTTAACGTTCACCAAGCCAAACTGCTTACTCGCTTCAAGCCCCAGTATAGCCTGTCTTCCTTTTTTCACGACGAAGAAATCGACAGGGTGACTCTGGGATCCTAGCTGAACAAGGAGGCGGACCTTTCCAACGTGCTTAATTTCGTTTCCTTCGTAACTGTGAAGAATGGCCTTTGTTTGTTGTGGACGCTGTCGGGCATTCAATGTTTCGAATATGCAGAGCGGAATCAAGTTCGCCTGAGCACCCGTATCAACTTTCAGCTTTACGTCATGGCCAAGGATGCGAGTAATGACAAGCCAGTCCCGCTTTGACCTATCGATGCTGCTGCTGCCAGCATCATTGTCCTGCGTTACGTCGCTTTGCTGTGCTACGTTGTCTACCCTTGGCGGTTTCATTCTGCAACACACAGCGAAATGGTTTAGCTTGTTGCATTTGGCACACGTTTTACCAAAAGCTGGGCATTGTCTAACCTTGTGCACTTTGTCGCAAAAGCTGCATCTGCTTTTTCCTTGGTATCTGTCCCGGTGTTTGTCCTTGACGTTCTTTACTGCAGCAACACTCTTTTCCTCGCCCCATATTCTACTACGTGCAAGTGCACTTCCTCTGCTTTTGCTCCCTCTACGGCCGCCTCAAGGGCTAAGTCTTTCTTGGCTAACAGCTTTTCTCGCAGGTTTTTGCTTGCAGTTCCGAAAACTATCTGGTCCCGCAACATTGAGTCTTGTAGTGTGCCAAAATTGCAGCTCCTAACCTTCAACCGTAGGTCCCTGTAGAATTGCTCGAATGGCTCGCCATCCGCTTGCACTCTGCTGCGAAACACGTACCTCTCATACGTCTCGTTGCTTTGCGGCAGGCAGTAGGCTTCGAAAGCTTCCACCAGCTTGTCGTAGTCGACTTTGTCCTGTTCGCTGATGTTCAAGGTGTTGAATACATCGATGGCCTCCTGCCCGGCGAGATGAAGAAAAATAGCTGCTTTCTGCGCCTTGCTGCGTGGCTTCTGCGGTTCCTGTGGCTCGGTGGCGGAAAAGTAAAGCTGTATGCGCTGCTTGAACTTCAGCCAGTTGTCGGGAACATTGTCGCCCAGTCGCAGTGGCTCCGGTGGCGGAAGCTCTGTCATGGCTCTCGTAGTGGGCGTCGACGCGGGCCGGCCACTTCTGACACCATGTATCAGACTGATTGCACACGTGCGTCAGTGTCTCGGCAGCCAGTCACGTTTATTATCAGCGGCATGCTTTTATACAGTTGTGGCATGTACAGCGTTGCCAGCTTGCTACACGTTACACTATCCTTACTCCGTATAGCTCTCTACTAATTTCCTATCGCAATTGGTGCTTCGCCTTTCGGGTGAAACTGCGACAAATTTTTACACATAATAATACTCCCCACTTGCATGCACATTAAACCTTGCGTTCAAGTACTGTCCGACGTGCTGGTGGCCTCTAAAATGCCCGAAAGGAACCACAAGCGCACGCTTTTGAATAACCCGCCGCTGTGACTTGTGGCTATGGCATTATGTTTCTGAGAACAAGGTCGCAGGTTCGATACGCGGCCATGCATGGCGGCCGCATTCAGATGGGCGCACAATACAAAATAATGCTCTTCTACTGAGCTTTGCGCGTATTGGCATCCGCCCAATGTGTTCGGCCACCGGCCTATCTGAACGACTGTGATTAGAACGCTCTTCGGCGTGTGCGTTTTTATGTGTGTGTGTGCTTTCTTTCCTTTCTCGCTCTTCTCTGTCCTTTTTCTAACCCCTATTTTCCTACCCCAGAGCAGGGTAGCAAACGGGATTCTAACATCTGGTCAACCTCCCAGCCTCCCTCACCATGCATCTCTCTCTCTCTCTCACGATACATTGGCGATGAATGGGGCATAGTGAACGATTTCGAAAACTCCATAAGGCCTCTTCCGTGCAGATAATTTCCTCTACGGTCTATATTAGCTTCTATTATTTGTTTTTGTACAAAGAAATAAGAATAGACATCGACAGAGTGGTCGTATTCAAGTTAAGAGGGGTCACCTGCCACAGCCGTTGTGCATCCCACATGCGCCAGGTTACTGGTAAGCGTTTCGCATAGTAGGCGTGTAGCTTGTATTCGTGTGCATTACGATTGCAGAGAATTCAGATTACGAACGCCTGTGACAAAACGAGGAAACGTTGATTTCAATAATCAGTACTTTGTTTCCTCAATCTCCGCAGTAAGCAGTGGCGCGGTGTAACGGTAGGTTTTAATGTGTCCAGGCTACCCCTGGTTTGTGATGGACGCCGCTATGAACCACTTCGGATCACTACTGACTTCCTTGGACACTTTAATGCACACTAAATCTCAGTATACGAGCATTTTAGGCTTGGTGAGGAATCGAGCCGAAGACCTCGTGCTGAGCTCGAGTACCCCCTAACTATTAAAGGGATACGGACACAAAATCTGAAAATTTTACGAAAATGCTGAAAATGAATCCTCATTGTGTGATTACACCGAAAAGAAGTAGTCACTTAGCTCATTTTTGAGCCGATGGCTTTATTTTTGGCGGTTTTGTGAGCGCGCGCCTCGCCGACCGACCAGCGGGAGTTGGAAGGAGTGATGTCACGACACCCTCATCGGATAGCCAGCCGGCCGGCCGCGGTCATTCGAAGCGCGCCGACGCCGCCATCGCGACTATGGATTCGAGTTCCGGTGTGTCTACCAGCGATGAGTACACGTCTGAAGACGAGGACCATTCCAACTTGGCAAGAAATATTACCGCTTACGGTAACGAGCCTTCCGCGTCAAGCGACGAAGAAGAGTAGGCGGCCGTGGAAGTGCCGGTCAGGTTTTCGTGAACCGTAGCGCGAAGATTTCGCTCTGCACCAGACACTTAAGTATAAACCGCATGCACGCGATCTTGCGCGCGACAGCGACAAGCGACGCGATGGAGATGGCTATCGCGTTCGCTCGTTGCCTACAAGTCGTACCGCATGCGAGCGACGAGACGAGCGACGACATTGAGCGACGTCTCCCCGGTGTTGCCGGTATGAGGGCAGCAAATACTCGCCGAAACGGGAGTGACGCGTGCTTTATTAACTTAACTTGATGTGTTTTAGTATAAAGAGCAGCATAAATATTTCTAAAGGTCTTGCACTACGTTCTTATGCTTGCACGTATCAAAATTTTGTCGTTTTCTCGTTCCGTGCGACAATCGGTAGTACTTGACTGATGTAAATCCAGTTCCGACTTCGCGCTATTGGCTAGTCGCTCATAGTACTTCCGGGCGACGAGCGACGAATTCTAGATTTCCAGAACCGAGTGATCGAGCGACAAGAACGAGCGATCTGTTCGCGCGACGGCCCGTTTCGCCGCTCAAAGCCGTCGCTCGTCGCCGTCGTGTACAAAATCGCTCGCATGCGGTTTGGGCTTTATGCAAGAATTATTGGTCATTTCCTGTTGTAAATTTTCGGCAGTGGCGTAATCGTGCTGCTGCCGAAGATTTACACCAGCAGCGAACTAGAATAGACTTGGTTACTGCAATATTAGCTGTTTTTGTCTGTTTGAGCTCTGCGCCACCAAGTGGCAGCACCATACAGGCCGCTCACGTTTACGGTTCTGCCCGAACGCCCCAACGCCCGCGTTTACCCGATTACCGGACAAGCTCTCCAATAGGTATAGATATCCAATATTTACGCACCTTCTCGTCTCTGGGAAATGTGTGCGATGGCGTATCACGACCGACGATGCTGTTATAACAGCAATGTCTGGGTATTTCCTTCCGCCGCGACGAACGCGTCAATGCCGAGCGACGACCGCGGGAAGCCTCATGTAAGGTGCACCTACGTGGAACGCCGACGGGGATAGTGTTTCAGACGGACCACGCGCGAAGATAGCCGAAAGGGGTTAAACAAACGCTGCAAGGGACCGACACCCCTGGAAACACTGCCACAGCTGTGGGCCGACCTTGGCCGCGGGTGGGTGTTATGCCATCAAATTTTAGCTTCTGCCGGCGGCCGCTTGGAGGCAAGGTGCAACAGAAATTCGCAAAAAAAGATGTTTCTCGTTCTTTTATTCCGATAGCAATTATATGGACACTTCAACCGGATTTCTGCCGTCGTCGTCGCCGTCGCCGTCACCGTGAGGTTCCCTATAGATAAAACCTTCGCCGCGCGCCGTATGCCCGAGCGGAAGCGTGCGGGGACGCGCGATATCGCGGAGAGCGAACGCACTCAATCACCCACGCGCAAGCAAGGAAGCGGGAAGCCAGCGCCGGAAGGAGCGCGGAGGCGCACTTCTACTCTGCCAACAACTGCGCTCGTCGCTCGCTCGCCCGCACAGTCTCTTATCTCCACACGGCTCTGACCTGTAAGCGCCGCGCATTCGCCGCTCAGTTTCCGTTGAAGCGATAGACCGCACGTACCTTCGCCCGCTGCGCGGCGTATGCGCTCGCTGCCAGCGTTTTGACAGTCGTTGGCTGGAGTCATTTAGTGTGATCTATTCATGTTTGTTTGTGCGCGCTCACACCACGCTTGTTCATTCAGTTAGTAATAGTCGGGCCACATTTTCCAACGCACGCTACACATGCAATGCTGCCCAGATCGGCAGTGCAGCACTACAGGTGTGTCCCTTCGCACGCGCTGCCCACGGTAAGCGCTTCTCATCAACACCACCGTTTCACACCCGCCTTCTCGTGGTCATCGAGTCTCTCTTCATGTCGGTCTACTTACGCCGCAGCACACCTGCTTAATTAATCAGCTCATGTTTACTACAATTCATATTGCTACCAAAGCCGCTCACCTTACTTCGTATGACATTGCTGTGTTGCTATCGCATTCATTGCTTCGCCCTTAGGGCGAAACTGTGACATTTTTTTTTCAACGCAGCTTGTTGTATTCGTCACTTTCAACGTACAACTTTTGTTCCGACGCAAAAAACCACCCGCCAACTTTTGTGTCCGTATCCCTTTAAGCCACCTCAGCGAACAAAAAGCGCGCCTCGCTTGATGTTTAAAAATAACGCGAACCCCCGTACTCTGGGTAGCAGTGAGCCAACCATGCAGACTGGAGGAGTGGGTCTCTCTGCCACCGAACATCCCGGATAGGAGGGCCCTTGTGATCTGACAAGCCTTCCTTTGCTACCTCTGGGATTTTCAAGGGCCAGGCCGCCTCTCGCCGAGGGCTTCGCGTCTTGGTTTTGGTCTGGGCTCGTCGCAGAGTAGGACGCATGACAAAAGGCCGCAGTAGCCTTTTTCTGCCGGAGGGCATGAGCGCACTTGAAGTGGGACAATACGTACTAAAAAAGAATTTAAAAAAACACACAAAAAAACGTGTGACAACAAAATAAAAGTGTTGTTGTTGGGGGCTATACTTTACCACTATACGAGCAGTGATTATGTTGATTCACAAAGCCAATTTGTGATATGATGACGCTGATGGTGCAGACGCACGCACGCATCCACACTAGTGATGCAGAACTATCGATAGTACTATCGATACTACTGATAGTTCAGTCACTATCGAACTATCGATAGTATAAAATCAACCGAGCGAACTGATTGTAGCATAAACTTGGTTCCCCGAGCACGTGGTATGGTGGTGGTGGTAACTCTTCGGGACTCACAGGACTCACAGGACTCTTCGTTATCACAGTCTACCCGGCACCGAGCTTAGCAGATGCACCCTACGTACAGTTGTTGGATAAACTGTTAGTGTCGCGAATGTCCTTGTTGTGCTGGCAACAGCGACCCGAGACGCACCCTTTGGCGCACCTGCCTCTGAGTTCTGAATTCGAGTTGGATTATTACTTCAGCATGTATGGTTGCTGGGTTTCAAGGTCAGTGCTTGAACTGAATCGAAGCTGCATAGACATGAAAGCAAGGAACGAGCCCGTTGCCCTTGACACAGTAGTTGCGCACTATGGTTTGTTCCGCAGCACACCACTTCAGCGCTCTAAACAAGTGTACTCACGAATGTACATACAAGGACGTTGCTTCCTCGACTGAAGCGATGGTATTATCGGTAGTAATACTGCAATAGTGCAATACACCGATTGCACTATCGACGGTAATACTATTGATTGCACTATAGATATTAATATAGATAATACTATCGATAGTGTATCAATATTAATACTAGCGATATACTTTTTACACTATCTTAAATTATCGATCGTCAATTTACCGATAGTTTTGCATCACTAATCCACACACACAGTCGCGCACGCACGCGCGTACACGAGCACATACGTGCGCACGCACACGCGCGCACAGCCCCTACGTACTTGTAATAGCTGAGGCTCACCAATCACCGTTTCCAGTTATGAGAACCACACACACGTGCACGCACACAGAAACAAAAGCATGCAACTTGCAGGGCTGACCAACCTGCGAGCAGGTGCAGCTCATCTGCTCGAGTCGACGCTCGCCTGACGCAAGAGAAGACACCTGGCTCCTTGGCATGATACACGCTCTCTCTCTCGTTCTGTTTCAATTTTTTTGTATGTATTTCTTTTTCGCTCAATTCCAGAGTGCATGCGTTCTCCATGGTCTGCCACGTCCACCGTTGTACTGAGTTCCGTGCAATCGCGGTAGCCACTGGGTAAACATAAGGATTCGCAAGAAAGTAGCAAAATACGTGTTGAAAAGGTGACAGCTTCGCAGTGCCGTCATTAACAATCGCAAATGGAAGAACAAGATCTGAGGAACTGCAAAATTGCGTGCATAAAATTGTGTGCGTTCCGCGTGGTTCATAATGTTGTCGAAAAAAAAAAGACAACGTGCGTACAAACAAACGAATAAATAGTAAATGCATGCAATAAACTGCAATAACTGCTGCTCCTCGCTGAGAGCACTCAGCGAGGAGCAGCACAGCTTTTAGCGGCTGGTTAGAAGTTCGTGAGGTGCTGCTTGTAGGTTCTGCTCTAGCAAATTACAGAGAGTTTCGCACTTTGTGCGTGAACACAAAATCGTATTATTATTGCGATAGCAGTTATATGGACACTCCAAGCGGATTTCGGCCGTCGTCGCCGTCGCCGTGAGGTTCCGTATAGAGCCCAACGGCGACGAAATCGTCGCCGCGCACCGTATGCTGTATTTGCGAGTGAAAGCGCGCGGGGGATGCGCGCTTTCAAGGGGAGCGAACGCACGGCGGTAAGCAAACGGGAGTTCTCCCGTCGCGCGAAAGGCCGTGGGGGGACGGGAGGAAGGGAGGGGAGGCGACTTTTAGCTGCGGCACCAATGCGTATTTATATAGAAACGTTGCGAGGCAAGAAGGTGATAAAGACTTTCAACGCTGCTCGACGAGTTTCCCGTTCTGATCTCGTCGAAAACCTCTGAGCCGCCCCCAGAGCTAGGCACCGGCAGCCGTAACCAACGCCGCGCGCGCTCGGTGCGAACGCGGGCAAAACGCCGATGGCGTCGACAACAGTTCTGCGCGTTGCTGGTGCTGCTGCATGTCCAAGTTTCTATAGCTGATAAATCTACTATCCTTACTCCGTATAGCTCGCTACTTAATTTTCTATTGCAATTGATGCTTCGCCTTTCGGGTGAAACTGCGACATTTTTGTTCTCCAGGATTTCCGCCGATTAGGAGAAGCCGCCTCTTTGGCGATATGCATTGCCCTCCAAGCGAAATAAGTTGCAGGAACGGAACGTACACGTTGATTCGTTCCTGACACAATTTACAGCAGACAGGACGCTGACATTACACGGTCTATCAACGTAAACGAAGGAATGACCTACTCAAGCACCCACTAACATCATCTAAAAATGAAGAGGCCCTGGAATGCAGCAATAATGAAACATAGCACACTTTCGGGCTACAATAAATATGAGGAGGTGCGTGGAATCTGGAAATGAGTAATAGTGCCAGCGCTAACGTTCGCAAATACCATTCTGTGCTTAAAATCGAATATCTTGTCGGGGTTGGAAGTTAACCAAACATCGGTAGGCCTATTGGCTTTGGGGGCCCACGGTGAAACCAATTAATGAGGCAGTGCAAGGTGACGTGGGTTGGACGTCTTTTGACGTCAAAGAAGCGCAGAGCAATATTAGTTTTGAACAAATACTCTGGAACATGGATTACAAAAAATGGCGTTTAAAGTACAGAAATATCTGCACCTCAAAAGCGTGGACACAGAATGGAGGAAAATGTCAAGAAACTTGGAAACCAGGCACAGGGTAATTGAAAGCGTAAATAGACAACAATTAGTCATAAAAAAGAAAGTGCGAGAAACAGATACGACAGTAGATTGGATGCAAATGATCGAAACAAAAAAAAAACCATGGAGATTTAAAAGAATGGGAAGAAAGAAATTGGAAGGGAAAATCTGTACGATAAACAAAGGGCAGTGCCTTGCTATTTGAGGCTCAAGCTGGTTGCCTAAGGACAAAAAACATACCGCAGCATATATTCGCAACAAGGATAGACGTGAATGCTGCAGCCAAAATCCGAAGAACACTCAGCACATCTAAATGCAATGCGAAAGTATTCCCCCAATGAGACCCGTAGGTAACGTACACCTTCTAGAAGCGCTTGGATTTAAAGTGGGCGAAAGCATCAACCGGTTAGCAGTCAAGTTAAGCAAGAGACGTTAAGAGTATTGGTGGAAGAAATGCAGAGAAGGAATTAATAGGACCGGATTCGTTACAGGCATAGGTAACGTTACAAGGTAGTTTGGAAGTTTTAAAGATAGGGTAAAAGAGATTAAGGAGATGTACGAAAAATGCTAGACTGAAAAGCATGTACAGCATACCTGATTAGCTCAAACAGGCTAGGTGAATATATGTCATCGCCCCTTCAAAGGGGATGTAAATACATCATCATCATCATCATCATTATGATGATGATCATGAAGCTGCTGCTGCTGCTGATGAAGCTTATGATGATCATGAAGCTAACGGAGGCTCACCGTTATTGTGCAGGATGAAGCTGCATTGTTTAATTCGTGGGCATTTGTTCATCTATAGATATGCTGTCGCTCCCATCACCACCGATGAAGTGACGTAAAACATCAACAGGCGAAGGTGAAGCGAAGCTGCCGTCAATGCTGTGGCAGAACGAGATGATCGTCTCCGTAGTGATGAATGAACTCGGTAGCGCTGTATTGCCCTTCACTCGGAGACAGTTAAAAAATTTCACTCTTAATCTGGAAGGGCAACCTCTAATGATAGTCAAACAGCATCGATTTCTTGGAATAATACTTGATCGGCAACTATCCTGGGCACCCCACAAAAAAAAAAAACTCGAAAACGAGGTCAATTCGATAGTGACTGTACTTGGCAGACTTGCTGGCACATCATGGGGTGGATCAGTATCGCCCATGCTGACTGTTTACAATGCATTAATACGAAAAAAATTGCGTATTCTGCACCCATCTTGCACGGACTTTCGCACACGTCAGAAGAGCGACTTCAAAGACTTTTAGCTAGAGGTCTACGCATATGTCTAGGAGTTCCACGAGCGACTTCTAGCCGTCTTGTAATAGCTGAGGCTCGCCAATAACCGTTTCCAGTTATGAGAACTACAGAAACATGCCGGCATTATTTTCGTCTTCAAACACAGCATAAAAACCACCCATTGGCTCTAGACATAATGAAACGAGATAGAAGTTATGTTCATAAAGAAATTCAGGAAAATCTTCATATATTGCCAAGAAATGAATATTGGAACTCAGATGTCGAATATCCTCCATGGCTGCTTACTCGTCCAAAAATCGAATTGTCAGTAGATGGCATATTGAGAAAAAGAGACATGTGCATTCAAGCTGCTCAAAAACTAGCACTTTACCAGATTTATATGCGGTATTCAGGATACATACACGTCTATACAAATGGCTCCAGTGCAGCAACCTCGTCAAATTCAGCATTCTATATACCGCACCTCAATAAACACGAATCATTTAAGTTATCTCGTGCGACTTCGTCCACAACGGCTGAACTGTTCGCAACCTATGTGCGGTAAAATTTATAACTTCAGTACGAGATGCGCAAAAATGGGTAATTTTCAGCGATTCACAGGCGGCACTAATATCACTCTGCAGCACAAAAGCAAAAACAAACAGTGATAGTATAATATATGAAACACTTAGAGACCTCACAAAGGCAAGCCAAGAGAAGCATGAAACAAGATTCCAGTGGATATCCCGACATTGCAACATTCTTGGCAACACAGCAGCCGATGAAGCAGCACGACAAGCACACCTCAAAGATGATGCGATTTCGCTCCCAATATCAAAAAATGAATTACGCTGCATAGTAAGGGCAACATCTTTCAAAATGTGTAGAAATACGTGGTTTGACCAGAATTCGAAGATCTCCGATTTATGCCATATCGATCCGCTTATTGAATTCAAATTTTCATCGTCATTAGACAGAAATATGGAAACCCTTATTCATCGATTAAGGCTAGGCACTGCCTCCACAAAACATTTCTTACATAGAATTGGCCGTGCGGAAACCCCCGAATGTGATTGTGGATTTATAGATGAAGATATATATATATCACCTCCTTTTAGATTGCCCATATCACGACACACCAGGACGCCGACTTAAATCAACTTTTGTGGCATTAGACCGCAGACCTTTCAGTTTAAGGAAACTTTTGGGCCCTTGTTCAACAACGGCCTTGCAAATGAGCGCTCTAAAAGCGTTAACAACACTTCTCGAAGAGAGCGGCATTGTTGGTCGTTATTAACGCTTTTGGAATAAAAGGAATAATGTTCCTTTTATTTCAATGTCGCTCTATATGTGTTTGTGGATTATGTTATGTTTATTATTATGTTATGACTATATATGATAATGCATTTACACGATCTGTGCACCACCCGCTGATTACAAACCGTATTGTAAGGTGCCATTATTATTTGTATTCTTGAGACTTTCTTCTGCAGTGCAGTGGAGTGATTGAACTTCTTCATTGTATGTACCACGTCTTTTTTTTTCACGTTGTCGTGTTGCTGTGCAAACGTTGCTTGTATGAGAAGGTTATTTGACATGTATTCGTGTATGTTGAACCCTGTATGTTGTAGGTTGCACCCATTCAAGAGCTAAGGAGTAGCCGGTGCCTTATTTGTGCGTCAACATCTCCTTATATCATATCAATAATAACTCGGTAGCGCAAGTTAACAGTAATTTCGAGATAACCACAGCCTGATGAGTTGTCAGCGGCAAATTTTACAAAAACGATTCTGACGGCATTAACGGCATAAAATTATAAAGCTGTGAACTGGTCATTCGGCGTGATAGACTTTCTTGTTTCCCGTGGCCTATTTCGCCAGGCGACCCACCGTGGTTGCTTAGTGGTGGTGTTGGGCTGCTAAGCACGAGGTCGCGGAGTCGAATCTCGGCCACGGCGGCCGCATTTCGCGGGGGGCTAAATACGAAAACGACCGTGTACTTAAGTTTAGGAGCACGTTAAAGAACTCCAGGTGGTCGAAATTATTCCGGAGTCCCATAGTACGGCTACCTCATAATGAGAACGTGGTTTTGGCTCGTAAAACCCCATAATTTAATTAATTTCGCCAGGCATTACTCGCGGCTCTCGTACTACTGCTAGCGTCTTCGCGCAGCCAGCTTCAGCACTGTACTACTACAGGAGAAACGAAGAGACGCCACCATTTTACCGAAGAACATCGCGTGCAGCTATACATACCATTACCTCACGGTGTTTATGTTCAGTGACTTGAGCGCAGTTGTTGGGCCTTATAGGTAAACTCCGGCACCATGTCAACGGATAAACCCTAAATGGCAATAGGAGCTCTTCGAGATTAACACTCAATTAAATCAAGTGGAATAGCCCATAAAAAACACCCCCGTGAGTATACGTAATCAAGTTTCGTAAGTGTTCTTTCTGGACACTGTGGTTCTTTTGTGGCGGATTTCGCGAAGAAAGAAAGCAGAAAAACAAGTTCAAGCGATTATTATTTGATTCAGGTTCACTGAAAGTTGTGCTTAAGGTTGTGCGCTTTACCCGCTACGTGGGAGGGGAGAGACTAGATGGAAATAGGGGAGGAAGGGGGGGGGGGGCTGTAAAATATGAGCGAGAAAGGGGAAGCTGCGCAGCAGGCATGTCTGCGATAATGAAAGTAACTTGTTTTTCAAGATTTCAGCCGCCGGTTCAGATCAATAGGCCCACATCTTTAGAGACGCAGCAACGTGCGCCCGAGTTCTCGCATTTCCTCCCACTTCAATTACAGGACCTGCAGGCATTCCTGCGGCGCCGTGTTACGTAAGACACGCGAAGAAGAAGAAAAAAAAAGAAAAAAAAAGTTTTTTTCTCTGTGTCATTGTCATTTTTTTCTGAGTCATGGCTATGACTTCTACCACCATCCGTTAGAGTTTCCTTCACTTAGCACCCATGTCAGAACCCATTTCAGTGGTTTGTGAGTGGTAATCTTTTTTCGCTGAGTCATTATCATTTTTGTTGGGTCATGCTCATGACTGTGACTTCTACCATCATCCTTCAGTGTTTCCTTCACTTAGTGCCCACGTCCGAACCCATTTCAGTTTTTTTTTACTGTTAATCTTTTACGCTGAGTCAGACATTTTTGCTGAGTCACGGTCATGACTATGACTTCTACCACCATCCTTTTGTGTTTCCTTCACTTAGTACCTACGTCCGAACCAATTTCAGTGATTTTTGAGTGTTAATCCTTTTTCGCTTAGTCATTGTGATTTTTGGTGAGTCATGCAGATGACTATGACTTCTACCATCATCCTTTAGTGTTTCCTTCATTTAGTACCCACGTCCGAACCCATTTCAGTGATTTTGAAGTGTTAATCTTCTTTAGCTGCGTCATTATCATTTTAAGCCGGCTGTTTCATGACCTATATGACACGCATGTCATGACATTCATGCCATGACCTATCATTTTTGTTCAGCATACACTCTTCCCATACTATGCCAATTTTGGTACCTACCAAGTTAACGAAATTTGGTACCGGTCCAGGACAGTGGCCTTGGTAAACTCGACGGTAATGCAGTTCCACTCAACGTGAAAACTGGGGATGTGCGAAGCAGTGATTCACCGGTGTTCCCCTTGTGCTTTCCTTGTGTTTATCTTGTTTTATCCCGTGTTTATCTTGTGTTTAGCAATCCATCATCCGTTTGAACACCTGTGCTAAGGCACACCTGGTCGGAAACCACCACGCACATGGAGCCAAAGCCTTTGCTGATGATAGTTAGAAGCGAGATGAACAAATTTCTGTTAATTAATTCGATTATTTCATGAGTGTTGGATCCTTTCTTTTGAAGTTTTCTGAAACATGTTAGTTTATTTTTAACCGGCTTTGATCAATTATGCACTTGTTCTGACCCTGTTTTGAGAACTTGTTCTTGCGCGTGACCACGACGACATGAGATCACATCGCAAGATTTTTACGATTTTCACGAGTTTCTGCTAATTAAATAGCTTAATGCTTAATTATTCCTATATTTTACACTATTCTGAATCATGTTAGTTTATTTTGAACCGGTTTTGATCAATTCTGCACTTGTTTTGACCCTGTTTTTGCACGTGACCACGACATCAGAACACATTACACGCCGACAGCCCGGGCTCCTATAGTGCTTCGCACATAAACTGTACAACAGAACTGGAGTAAATGCTTTCGCATTAGAGTGTATTGCTTCCGGGTTGGACTGGAGAGAATAAACAAGATCTAAAGAAAGGTGTGAAACCGCTAAAGCCTGACCCACATGGAGCAATTGTATTGCGAAACACTGGTGAACGGCCACGCGCGGCGTCCGCCCGGCGGCCGGTGGCTGTTCGCCTTCGATCAAGGCGGGCTAGATATGTTCGCCGGCGGTCAACCGCTCGCCGGAAGCGGCGAATGAAGGCTGTCAGCGCGGACCAATCAGGGGGCAGTCGCGTCCGACTTCCAGCCGCCGCATTTGACTCGGCTAACCAGCCAAAGAGCCTAGAGCGAACATGGTGACAAAAGCTGCGCGCATCGCGTACAATGATCGACTGATCACAGCCGTCCAGGCGCGACCAATATGGTTCCGTTGCAGAATAATGGTTCAGTTGCAGATACAAAACTTTTTTTCACTGCATTTTACTGGGAATGGAATCACGCTGTTTCTATCACCACTGATAGACAGGCGGCGGCGGCCGCCTGTTTTTCGCCGCATCAGGGTGCGGCACGGCGGCGGCACGCTGGCGTTCCGCCGCGCTGGTGCGGGCCGCACGAAGTTCGCCGTGAAAGTTCGCTCCATGTGTGCCGGGCTTAAGTCGCTATACTTGGCAAGCTAAACGCCCAGGCTCCGGCCAGATGTGTGCGCGAACCATGTCATTGGTTAATTGATGAAATATAACGTCTATCGTCTCAAAGCAACACCTATAACCTCGAGAGAAGTATTCAAGGGCTCCGGATGAATTTTGACCATTGGATGTTCCTCATAGCGTGAGCCTGAACTTAAGTACAAGCGTTTCGCAGTGCCGCGTGCCACTTTGACCCCTTCCGTGTGAACTGAGGCTGCCAGTCTCACTTTTTGATGACTGCAGTTAGCATACTACTATTTTGTACTCCCGTGTAATTGCGTCTGGCTGCTGCTATAGCCACATTTATCGCAGAAACGTTGTCCGTGCAGCAGGGGTAGAAAACATCATCTCTGTCACTTAGCAGACGTATATATTCCTCCTGTTTTTCAATTCTACAGAAAATTCAGTGTTGAAAAGCCGGTATATGTTTGCCCAAAATTTGACGGAAGTGTTGATGAAAACGTCTTTATATACAGGGATGATCTCGAGGCCTATGAAGTGATGGGGCAAAGTAGGGCATGTCTTACATCATGGAGCCGAAATTGAATTTCTGTATAGACGACACTCACATGTGCATAAGTAGACATACACAGCCTCCCGCATTTTTAGCTATATCGCGCGAGCATCCATCACGCGTCATTTTAGCGCCTTTAAGCGGCGATAATCAGCGAGACCGGCAGAAGTACTCTCAAGTACACTAAGCACTCTCCTGTGCAAGAGTCGTCGGATGCTATGTTCCCTTCAGGACGACGTACGACCAAATTATAGTGTTCTCGCGCGATATAGCTAAAAATGCGGGAGGCTGTATATAAGTTGACGGAATGCACAAGCGTGTATAGACGATATGCACATGTGCATAAGTAGACATGTACATAAGTCGAAGGAAAGTACAAGAGTGTTTCTCCTACTCTGGACACGTCCCTTTCAGTATTTTTTCTACTTCAATTGCGTGTTTTGTCCGGACGGCGACAGCACGTGGACTATATTAGCAAGCGTACTGTTGCGTAAGTGGTCCAGGAAGGTTTGCCTGAGGGAGGCATTTTATAACAGCGAGGCGATGCGTGCGCTGCTATTTCTTTCTTCTTCTTTTCTCCTAGCATGATTTATTTTTCAAACTTGTTTATCGAAATTTGCCCCTTATTTCAAGCATACCTCTGAACATATATTCAATTTCACGTGGACATTTACAGAATACGCAAAGCAGTGGGTGGGCAGCTCGGCAACAGTCACACAATGTCGCATAAATGCTGTTTCTAGAGCACTGCACGGGCTAGAGCTTACCCGAAAGCCCGGGCCCGGGCCGGGCCGGGTAGGGCAGTTTTTTCACGGGCTCGGGCAAGGCTCGGGCACGGCAATTGCTTTTTGACACGGGTCCGGGCCGGGCTCGGGTATTTTGACGCGGGCCCGGGCCGGGCTCGGGCTTTCTGCTGCTGTGCATGTAACGTGCAGCGAGTTATCCTCACGCGTCTCGACTTCCCTTTTCTTCTTCCGTCGTATTTTGCGCTGTTTGAACAGAATGTAAAAGTCCAGAAAGACCGAAGTCGCCTCACACCAAAGGATGCCATTGTATTCCTTACCTAAATCAATGTAATTAATGCTTTCAGCGCGGTGCAAGCGCTGAAATGCTTTCAGTGCGGTTCAAGATTCTTCAAAGGCCAATTGGTAAAACGATCACTGGTAAGATAAGATAATTCGTCACGCGGCTGAAATGCGGTACTGCGTCCATCCATGATTGCACGCATGTTCTCGACCAGCCGCCTAGCAGCAGCGCATTGCGCTGCACCATGGAGCAACGAGAAGCTTTCTTTCTCCATTTACTCCATCCATGCGCTGCGCTCACGACCTGTCATTGCTGTGCTTCGGATATAGTGTACTAGAATGCGGTTCAGTGGGACGAGCGGCTGGGGCGGCGCATGCTTTGCATTGAGGCGCCCGACGTGGAAAAATACTGTGGCGGCGCTGCGATAGAAGTGGATTGGACCAGGTCGCACCATTGGAAACTGCTGGCGATACTGCTCGGCAGGGTCATTCGAACTACTTCGCGCGCTGGTATTTGCGTTCAGATCGCTCAAATGGTGTTAATAATTGCATATATGTTATTATGCCTTAAGAATAAATTCTTTCTTTCTATTATTTTTTTTTAATGCCACTCGCTGGTTATTTTCGGGCTCCGGCCGGGTTCGGGCTGGTTTCGAGCCGGGCTCAGGTAAAGGGGTGGTGGGCCGGGCCGGGCGGGTAACGTAGATTATTTCCGGGCCCGGGCCGGGCCCGCGGGTCTCGCCATAAAACTTTTGGTCGGGCTCGGGCGGGCAGCCCAACGTGAAAACGGGCCCGGGCCGGGCCCGGGCTGAAAAAATCGGCCCGTGCAGTGCTCTAGCTGTTTCTTGCTTGTGTAGCTTATCTTTTTTTTCCCCTCGGAACCACCATTCCTGCTGCTCCCTTTTCACCAACGACTGCGCCATCACCGGCGCAATGGCACGTGGATGACATCGACGAAGCACCCCAAGTCGCTCACGTGATGTCACCTAAATGCTGTTTTTTACTTCTGCGGGTAGGTTACCGCAAGAATGCTCGCTGCTTTAGGTCTGACGATCGTTTCTTGCTGTTGTTGTATTGCCCACAACCGTTCTTTTTTTTTTTTTTTGATGATGTATGCTCTGTTGAGTTGACTAGCCTCAACCGCCTTCTCTTGAACGATGACATCGAGTTTAACCCTGCACCCGCTGCGAAGACCCGCTTACCTAACTACTCGCGCTTATTCGGGCCGTTCTACACGCTCCACTCATTTGCCGAAGGTTTCTAGTGCTGCTCGGGAGATAAAAATTTATTATGGGGTTTTACGTGCCAAAACCATGATCTGATTATGAGGCACGCCGTAGCGGGGGTCTCCGGAAAATTTCGACCACCTGGGGTTCTTTAACGTGCACGGGAGATTTCGGCTGAGGAAGCGTTGTTGAACACTGATAATCCAGTGCTTGTACAAATTTTGACTGAAATACTGTCTAACAATAAGGACATGGCTCGCGACTTCGCAGATAAACAAAGCTCTGTTGGCACGCGTTTCGAGGCACTTGAATTACGTATTTCTGCTCTTGGAGTGGCATTGGCCACACCTGAATCACGGCCCGAAAACGGACAGTTTCGTAATGAAATAGGTGCACTCAAACGTACAGTATAACTGAGCTGACTGGAAAGAATGATGACCTTGAAACTCGCTTTAGGCGGACTAACATTACTTTACACGGCTCAGTAGGAAATTGTGATGAAACTCATGATTCTCCTCTTTCCAAAATACTATGTGAAGTAGTTCAGAAGAATATGGACATTCAATGTCCTCGCATTTAACGCGTCCATCGTTTTGGAAGAGTTGGTGAAAAGCCACCCACAGCCTGTAATTTTGAAGATACTTGATTTTACTGATAAACTTACTGTGTTGAGGCATGAATTTAAGCTTAATGATTCCGGAATTAGGCTTTCCGAGTACTTTTCTCCAAGAGTTCATGGTATTGAGAAGAAACTTTGGGAAGTGTCCAGTCAGCAGCGCACCAGCGGGTCTCCTATTAAGCTTAGAGTTGAGGCTTTTTTATCGATAACCCTCGGTACAACTGCCGCTATGCCTCTTATTCTCTTGTTAAAGTTTCTAATCGTCGCAGTACAGCAGCAGCTAAAACATCATATTCAGCAACAGCAGGGGGCACGACACCGTTTCGGACATGGAGTGCTCACCTGTGCTCACGTTTCAGGTGTCCCTTCTTCTGGCTATGCCTGCGGCCCTGTGCGCAACAGACCCGTTTATGTGGAAGCAGCCACCGGACCGTTTCACGAACTGGACGCAACTGCCGGCCTTGGATGGCACTCACTTCCTCGGTTGGCAACCGGGATCATCAACTGGTTGACTGACGACATTGGCTGCGCCGCATTTAAGCGACCATCCGCTTCCGCCGCGCCGGGGCACGACACCGTTTCGGGCATGGAGTGCTCACCTGTGCTCACGTTTCAGGTTGGTTACTTGAATCGCTGTTCATGTCTGAAAAGTAGCAACCGCTGTCTTGTTGCGGTGTCGTGCCCCAGTGAGCTACTGCCGTTACTGAGTGGGCACGGCAACACAGCCGTGACTATGTCACCCAACATACCGCTCTTTGTGCAGGTCTTGTATGCGTGCAATGCTATCATCTTCAACGGGATAACAGCTCTCTCTGACGGTGGATGCTTGGAGCCTCGCTACAGCATTATCGCATCGACAAGCATGAACTCGGACAGCGATAGCACTACATCGTTCACGGAAAGCTGCACGGTACTGCTGCCGACGCCACACGTGGAAACCACCTTCTGCGCATCTTCATCGAGCACGATGACCACGGTATCCGCCCCCAAGAAGGACCTGCTGCTGCCTATAAATTGGAGCTCACCGAGGGCCAGCTTCAGTGGGCACGGCAACACAGCCGTGACTATGTCACCCAACATACCGCTCTTTGTGCAGGTTAGTCATACAAAATACTGTTTCCGTAGTGACGACCTATGTCTTTTAGTGTTGCCGTGCCCACACACTGTGTTATGCTGCTTTTCGGAGTGCATATCATTAGCGGGTTTGCTGCTTAAGTTGTCCGGTGACGTAGAAGAAAATCCTGGACCGGTAACGGAAGCGATGATTGCAAATGTACTCCAGAACCAGAAAGAGATCCTGCCGAAACTGACTGAGGTTCAGACAAATCAGGCTAGCTCAGAAACTAGAATGCTTGAAATGCAAAATCGACTTCTCGCAATTGAACGGAAGCTACAAAGCTTTGACGATACTCAGCTCAGGCTTACAAACGTTGAAGCGATTGTTGACAGGTGGAATGATGGCGCGACGAGCCTTGTTAGACAGGTTGATGATTTGGACAATCGTTCTAGAAGAAATAATTTAATAATTAGAGGCATGCAAGAAGGCACGCAGGAGAAAGATGCAGCACTGGTGAAGAAAGTCACTGAAGAAGTTTTTAGAGACATCCTGAAAGTACAAGTAACCTCCATTGAAAGAATCCATAGGCTCGGAAAGAAAACACCTGGTAGAAATCGCCCGATTATTTTTAGGCTAGCGGACTTCAGGGAGAAAGTAAAGATTTTGAGCAATTGTACCAAGCTTAAAGATACCGAGATAAGCATTAGTGAAGATTACTCCAGACGTGTAGTGGAAATTAGGAAGAGACTGTGGGACTCGTGCGCCGAGGAAAGAAAAGAAGGTCGTAGAGCGAAACTTGTCTTTGATAAACTGAAAATGAATAATGTATTTTATGGATGGGATGAGGATAAAAAGGTGAGGTATCAAATTTCGAGGGTACTTGAAACTGGCAACTGATGCCAACAAGGTAAACAGGATGGCTTCAAGATTATAAACATAATTGCGCGGAGCATAATAAACAAAACCGATGCATTGGAAGTTGTGGTCTTGGAGCATGAACCTGACGTTATTGTCATAACGGAGACATGGTTACATAGCAGTATCAGAGACGCCGAAGTTGTGCCAGTTGGTTACAAAGCATTTAGAAGGCACCGAGGAGGAAGAGGTGGAGGAGTAGCCATATTTGTTAAACAAAGCATATTGTGTACTAGCCTCCAACAATCGGATAGTATCGAAGCTGTATGGATTAAGACTAAGCTTGCTGATCGCACAGTTTACATTGGAGGTATATATAGGGCCCCAAATATCTCACCTGATGTAATGACTAGCCTTCGGGAATTTATGGAAAGAAATTTTCGAGAAGGAGACAATATCATTCTCCTGGGCGACTTTAACTTACCGGGAATTAATTGGAGCTCATACTCACTAGGGGAGGTAGATGTGGCTAGTTGCGAACAGCTTTTGGACTTGGCGTTCTCTTATGATTTAGAACAAATTGTAGAAGAACACACCAGACTAAGTGATACAACTTCATCTCTTTTAGACCTTATTTTAGTGTCGCATGGGTTGGTAGGGCTTTTGACGGATTGCCATGTAGAGGACGGAATATCGGACCATAAGATGCCAATAGCTACTTTCAGTATGTCTCCATCCCCCTCAGTGGGTAACCCAAAGAAAAGTGTTTGGAATTTTCAATCCGCAGATGATGTCAGTATATTAGACTATCTCGAAAGCTCCTTTGATGAATTTATCTACTTGTATCAATCGGACGTGAGCACTGATGATTTATGGAATTTCTTTTACAATGTAGTAACTCATTGCTTGGATAAATTTGTTCCCAAGAAGAACAAAAAATGCGGAAAGACAAATCCGTGGATGAACCGTAAAATCATTCAGGCAAAACGGAAAATTAAAAGAAAACGGAAAGCATGTTCTCAATATAGGAACACAGATGACAAAACTCTAATTCGAAACATGAGGCAAGAATTGAAGCGGCTAATTAAGGAGGCGAAAGACCAATTTTACAATGTAACATTGACGAAGTTCCTCAGAAGCACCGGCTAAGTTTTGGCGTTATGTAAATCCACCGAATAAGCAATGCTGTTCTAATCCTGACATTAATGATGCTGAAAGGGCTGATCAATTTAATCTTTTCTTTTCATCGGTTTAAACAAAGGATGATGGTGCGGTGCCTAGCGTATGCGAATTCTCTGCCCGCCCTCCCATTTCACATATTGAAATAACCGAGGAAGGTGTGCTAAACCTTCTGCTCAATATAAACACTAAAAAGAGCCCTGGACCAGACGATATTCCTAATGAATTTTAGTGAGGTATGCGGAATGGGTGTCTAAGTTCCTTACAAAAATATTTAATTCGTCAGTATTGCATGCTTCTTTCCCTACGGCATGGAAACTAGCGAGAATAGTACCAGTTCATAAAACCGGGAACACTTCAGACATTAGCAATTACCGACCAATTTCCCTCACAAGTACATGCTCTAAACTCCTGGAACACATCATATCCAAACACTTGTCACAATATCTTGAAGTGCATAACTTGTTATCCCCTGTGCAGCATGGTTTCCGTAAGGGACTATCTACGATCACTCAATTAGTTGAACTGGTTCATGACACTTCCCAAACGATAAATTCACGCGGACAGATGGACCTCGTTTATTTAGATTTTGCCAAAGCGTTCGATAAAGTTTCCCACTCCAAACTTTTGTTCAAAATTAATACCGTGTTCCTAACCTCACAAAGTGGTTTACCTCGTACTTGCAGTCAGCAGTACGTTCAAATAAACGAGCATACATCCAGTCTAGAACCGGTGTTATCTGGAGTACCTCAGGGAAGTGTCCTAGGACCTCTATTATTTCTTATTTACATTAATGACCTGCCACTCAACATTTCTGTTCCAATAAGACTATTCGCTGACGACTGTGTTGTTTATAATACTATAGAATCTCCCAGTGACCAAATTAAATTACAATGCAGCCTTGAAAACATTATGAAATGGTGTTCTGACTGGCAAATGATTATAAAGCCTAATAAATCAGTAAGCATGTCTATTACAAGAAAAAAGAAAATCCTGCAATTTCCTTATAGTATACATGGCAAGAAGCTTAAAAAAGTAGAGGAGCACAAATATTTGGGTTTATTATTTAGAAGTGACTTAAGCTGGAATAGACATGTAGAGGAAGTAAGTAAGAAGGCGAATAATGCGCTTTGGAGCCTAAGGCGAAATTTACAAAGAGCAACCACTGAAGTTAAAAACTTGGCCTATAGAACACTGGTCAGACCAATCATTGAGTACGCGAAAATTGTCTGGGATCCTTACACAGAGAAAAACCGTAAAAAACTGGAAAGGATTCAGAGGTTAGTTTCCCGATTCATTTTCAACAAATATGGTCGACATCACTCCCCTTCAAGACTATGTCAGCTTGCAAATCTTCCCAATTTAGAATTAAGGACTAAGTATGATAGGATTAAGTTCCTGTTCCTTATTATCCATAATGAAATAAAAATTAATAGGACGAACTATTTCGAAATTTCTACTAATGAATCCTCTAGACATCGCCACAGCATGTATATTCCCCCACCAGTAACCTGTAATGACACATTTAAATATAGCTTCTTTCCCAGAACGATAAAAGTCCAGTCTGCTTCTTTTAATCATTTTTTGAGTAATTTGCATGCCGTTATTTATTCCGAGAGCGTGGTGCGTTAATCATCTGATTTTGTGAATCATCTGATTTTATGATTTCGTTATTATATGTGTATGTTGTTCTTATTTTTACATGCCTCAAGGAATATTGATTGGTTTTTTTCTGCTTTCTTTATTACAATGTATATGATCTGTAATTTATTTTTTGTACGTTGTACTCAGATGTATTGTACGCCCTGCCTAAATCAGATGTGTTGACTTTGCTTGTTTTATTTATGTTTTCTCCACTCCTGTAATGGCCCTAAAAAAAGGGCTGACAGTATCAATAAACAAACAAACAACAAACTAGCGTTGGAAAAACTTGCCTTCTTTATGCATATGTCGGTTGCGCCTACTTCTATCCGGTGATATCGAATCAAACCCCGAGCCGGATGTGCTGGATAACGTTCTCGCAACATTGCAACGTATTGAATCCGGCCAGGACGTGATTCGAAATGACCTTCGAGCACTAAAGAATTGGCAGGCGTCAGTTGATGTCGAGCTAAACCAGTTGTCGAGTAGGCTCCGTGCTGTAGAAGTCGATATTGTGTCAATGAAAAGTTCCGTGACCAATACATCGCCTGAATCACTGACCATAGCAAACGGCATTTCCACACAGCTAAAGACAATAGAATCGTGCTGTGAAGACACAGAAAATAGACTTCGCCGCTGCAACTTGCTATTCTTTGGAATCACAGATGACAAAAGCGAATCATGGTCATCATCAGAATCAAAAGTAATTGACATATGCAACCAATACCTTGGTATCACTATCGATATGTCTGCAGTAGCCAGGCCCCGCGTTTTTCTCGCTTTACAGCTGCTTTAGCCGCACCAGTACCCAGCGTCTTCCAGTATGCTGCGCGAGTCCAGCGCTCGAGGCACTTTGCGTCTAGTCGCGGGCTTCTTTCATGCTTGGAGAGAGAGAGAGCAAGAGAAAGCACTTTATTTGCACCCGTCAGAGAGTATGGGTGAAATACCTTTATGTAGCGTGTATTGAGCAGCAGAAAGCTGTTTCGGCAGTTTTTCATGTTGCTCTACAATTTTCTCATTGACACTTTTTATATAATTATAATATCTGAGAAGTTAATTAATTTTATTAAGACTAATTATTTAATCAGGCGGAATGCAAAAAATAATTTGAGTACATCCAAGCGACGGCAAACAACATTATCTTGGTTCTGTGCAGCTACGCGGCATTTGCATACTTTTAATGTTTGGCTCAAGTTACGTGGTCTATCCCGGTATATGTGAACCAGAAGAAGGAAAACACACACACACACACATATACATATATTGCAGCTGACGTGGTCTGCTCCGGATAACCGTCCGTAGCACTTCGCTCTTAGAAGAGGCAGGCCGTATATGTCGAGTGAGCTCCTGAACAACACATTGCAATGTGGTGAACGCGGTTCAAGTCATGCATGTAGCCGGGGCCACAAAGAGGTGCGACATATAATGCCAACGCATTTCTCTCGCATTTACTTCTAAATCGCCACTGAATTTTTCACTGTACGGTTCCGTCTATCAGTCTTTACATATTATCTCAGCCTTGCTCCTCGCTTTCCCCTTTTCTGTGTATATGTTTTCTAATCAAATAATAATAATAATAATATTATCACTTGGCTACAGTATTTACAATTACGTGTCAGTGTAGAGGGTGCACAGCACTTCTTGAAGCTAAAACGGAGAAAAAACATTTATTTCAATTTTTCGTTGTAATACCCGCCGTGGTTGCTCAGTGGCTATGGTGTTGGGCTGCTGAGCACGAGGTCGTGGGATCGAATATCGGCCATGGCGGCCGCATTTCTATAGGGGAGAAATGCGAAAAAATCACCCGGGTACTTAGATTTAGGTGCACGTTAAAGAACCCCAGGTGGTCGAAATTCATTAGGAGTTTCACACTATACGGCGTGCCTCGTAATCAGATCGTGGTTTTGGCCCATAAAATGCTATAATTTAATTTTTTTCTGCCATGTGATCACCATACAAGGTGCCAACAGTCAAGAACATCCTTTGACAGCCAGAGGTGTTCGTGCAAGGCAGTATCAGCAGCCGCCAGTGCCCATGCATATCCATTCCTGCAGCGATATGAAGGACCATCGCATGCATATTGTCTCACGAGATTTCATTGCCACTTGCCGGCACACAGCAGTGCGGCGTGGTTTTACGCCACTTGGGAATAACTTAATACCTCGCTTTGCTTCAAAAATGCGTCCTATGTATGGCGCCCTACTGGGAATACGGCACTTCCCGGGCATACTTTTCGAGCATTCATGAAGTCTTGTTGGCATTGTTTCTCTCTCAATCGAAAATACTGTAGTGACAAATAGCGGCGCCAGCAGAAGACGAAGGAGAAGACGTTTCTTGTTGTTGGTGCTCGCATTCGCTCCGCTTGGCCGTTGCCTGTTTCTGGCATTCATAAAAACGCCAGGCGCATCTAACCTTGAACGCGTCCTATCAATGCTGATAACCGTCGTTTGATCGATGCTGTCACGCGCTATGGGGCACAACCCCTTGCGACCGTTAACGGGGCGTAGCAGAAGTGGAAATGAGATACCCGCGCCTCGCATCTATGACATTGAAGGATGATAGCGCGTTTACGCAGCATTACAATACAATCATTGAGCCGAATCATGCTTCAGTTTAGCACTTCATGGTCGCTATTCTTAAGGCATGCGAGATTCAAATTTCAGCCATTGTATATGCTCAAGTAACATGCAGACAAGTCTTCAAAATCAGCTTCTGCGAAAGAATCACGTCAGGGCGGCACCCACGGCCGATTGCAGACCGTTGGAAGTGCGTGGTCTAGTTTTACATTTCGCCCTTATGTCCAACCCGGACATACACACATACATACATACATACATACATACATACATACATACATACATACATACATACATACATACATACATACATACATACATACATACATACATACATACATACATACATACATACATACATACATACATACATCGATGCACAGGCACCATCTTTAAAAAGAACACATTTTAAGGCAATGAGATCAGGCAAAACCTGAAACAACTAACCACGTAGCAACAAATATAAGCAAATATCTAATAAACAATATTTAAATAAACGAATAACAATACAAGCACAAAAATACTATAAGATAGAAATGCTTTATAATCGCTTTGGTCAGGCCGAACTAGTCTGACCTTTTAGTTAGTTACGCTTTATTCATGCTTTTTTTTTTCATCCTTTATTTTCTGTTTACGTGCAACTTGTTGGTTTTATGTTTTCTTCTACCTCCCCATTCGTGGCCTAGCCCTAGTAAAGAGAACATGTATTCACATTTTGTGCATGCATTCACTATGCTATTCATGGGCGTTTTGTTTTGTAACTTGACTTCCCGTATTTCATGCACTGCCTGACAGTGACTGCATTTATGTCAGGTTACCGGGTATCAGCTTCTACATGTTCTACTTGTAAATTTCAAAACTCAGAGCGGCTGCTGAGTGTACCTGTCTCTGGGCACTTTCAAGATGTCTCCGACTTCTTTTCATCTATAGAGATTACCGACTCGATCTTGAAAACGAACCGTGACTTGAAAACGTACAACACTTGACGACAATCGGTGGCAGCAGAAAGAACGCTAGCTTTTGATCGTGTAATTCAGAAGCAGCTGATGAAGAGCACGTCATGTGCACCGCGCTAAAATATCCAGAACTTCTTGTGAAGAACAGGATGCGCCGAGGTTACTGCCGCTTCTGGACTAATGAGATAGCTTGTGCGTTCTCCTGAACTTACCATTGAGTCTCCATGTGTTCGTCATGTGAGGCAGAGCTATTGTCCGACTACGAATAGGGATGGTCGCGCCGCCTTCTTTCGTAATCATTGTGCCATTGTTACAACTAAAGCGGGTCTGAGTGTAAAATTGTAATTACGTTGAAATTGCCATTAAGCTCTGTCTAAAATAAGCAGAAATCACAAACGTGCACAGCATTATCGCAACTGCCTACATGAAACTACAAGTGGACAGCTGTTGTAAAGTGAAGCAAAGTGAAGCGACAAGCCCTTGGTTCTTGAGTGGAGAATATTTTACCAATCAATAGATGAGAAATCTTGGACACGCGTGTCATGCTCAGTTATAGGGTTGCAGCTAGTTCCAGGTACAGTTACAAAGGCAGAAATTTTTAAAAGCCGAAGAATTCAAGGCAATAAGGGAAAAAAGAAGTGTATATTTAAAGAGGTAGCTAATGGTGACTATACGCCAGGTCATAAAAAAGTATATGCTTTTTGATTGTGCCTTATTTTTTTATCTTCTCGCACAATTACGATCAAACGTGATCCCTGGTATCATATTTAACAGAAACGCTGTCGCATCAGGGAATCGAAATCTTTCCGAGATCTGGGTTCTCTACTGAGACATCCATCATCACACCATCTCTGAACCCCTGGAGGGGCTCATATATCCGGATGAGAGTGATGCACTTGCCAGAAGGCAGATAAAAATGTTTCGACCAAATATACACAGGTGAGGACGCGACATATAGAAGCTATAAAAGGTAAGAAAGGCTTGAGACAGTTCACTGAAAAAAAAAAGGATTCTCACACGACCTGGGAGTAACTCAATGACAAAACCAAAAAAGAAGCATGCGGACATAGTGAGAGAGGAGAATTAATTCAGCCCCGAATTCAGTGGCAGTTGGAATAACGGTGATAAAGGTGATAGTCACCATTGTCGATGAACGCACACCGGGTCACCGTGACTGTATACAGTGTGTGTAGTTTGTGGCACCTAATGCGTCTTTTCAGAGCACGGAACTCTTCTCGTACCCCGTCAACGCGGTGCATGGGACTTTCGACTGTCGTTGTGCGCACAAACCCTCTCAAAAGTTAAGGTAAGCTGTGCCCGATCCCGGAGTCGCCACAGGGGCACTTGTTGGAGGAGGACAACCCTGGAGATTCGAAGTTTTGGTGTGTACTAAAAGCTTTAAAGTGCTGAACACGAAGTGGCCCACACGTCTCACAGCCAGCTGAGCCCTGAGTGGGCTTTGCGATTTTGATAAAAGGTGGGGCTTAGCAGTAACACGCTTAATTTTGCTCTTGGCGCCGAAGGCGTTCTGTCTTTAAAGATAACCTTGCAATCAAATTTTTGATCTGGCTCGTAGAAGAACTGAGCATCCATTCTGCTTAGCATCACTACCTGAAAGCAAATACTCTTGTTGGAACGCCAGAAATAAAATTTATTTATTTATTTATTTATTTATTTATTTATTTATTTATTTATTTATTTATTTATTTATTTATTTATTTATACATACTGTCAATCCCAATAGGGATTGATGAAATTGATGAGAAATGATGAATTTGAAGAGCAACCACCTTATACTTTAATGGATCAGTTGGTACGCTACTGGAACGTGAAAGAAAACTAGCGAAAGAAATGGGGCGAGATTCTCAAGCCGTGATTCCTGACTTCGTCCCGTTTATTTTTTTATTTTTTCTCTGGCCAGGGCCCATGGTTTTTTCGAGTAAGAAAACTGCCCACCAAAGGCGAAGAACACTTGGCTTGCTCAATAATAAGACCTCACTGTTTCTTCATGTTTTTTTTTTTTTTTTCACGTTCCGAGCAGAGTTTGCACGGGATTTTTTTGGTGGCGCAAGTTGGCACCTACGAATGAATGTTTCCTCCCTATGCGCAAATACGGCTGTGACGAAACGATCATGCATCTCCTTTGTGACTGCCCTGCTACAGTGTGGCCATAGCGCTCTTGACGGCACTTGACAAACTGGATGATCGTCCCTTGACGGAAGAGAGAATCCTAGGACTTTAGTCCAGACCATTTTCAACACAGAAGGCTTTCAACGCATTGATTCGCTGCTTGAGAACATGCGGCATGTGTGACCGACTGCCCGTATTTCTAGAACATTTCTCCACTCAGCACTCCAGCTCGACACGATGATGATGATGATGATGATAATGATGATGATGATGATGATGATTTATTGGCATCCCCTTTGAAACGGGGCGGCGACAAATAGTCACCTAGCCTGCTTGATTTAATCAGGTATACTATACATGTTCTTTATCTAGCATTTTTGTATACCTCTCATTATTATTTTTCTTTTTCAAAAATTATTATTTTTCATTCATTAAATCATTATTATTTTTCTTTTTCAAAAACGAGAGAATTGATGGCAGCGCCACACTGTGACAAAAGTGGTCACTGCACTTCATTGACGCCCCACTACAATTCTTGGTAAGCGTAGCGTCATCTTCAGTCGAGGGGCGGCGCTCGAGATCGTTTGAGAATACGGGGGAAAAGAGTCGCATCGCGTTAGTGTGCGCACTTTCTTTTTTTCTCGCTTCTCTTTTACATCATCTTTTAATCCCCTTTCCCCAGCAGACGGTAGCCAGCCGGTATTTATACGGGCTAAGGTCCCTCCTTCCCTCTCTTTCTCCTTCTGCCTTCATATGCGAACACAAAGGAAATACAGACTTGGTTTAGTTCCACTCTCAGCGCACAGGGGCAAGAATGTCCAGTATAACACGAGAAGAGCAAAAGGGTAACGCGTCTTTAGGAAAGCTGAGGTCTTTATTTTTGCCACCAACGTTGCATATGCTCACAACACATACATGCGTTCAGGCAATGCGGGACATCCCAGTCACCATCACATCGGCAGAACTTGTTCTCGTACGCGGCATGCGGGCGCGAGCCGGCTTATGCTATTGGGTCGTTGGGTATGCGCGCGTCGACGTACACGGAAGCGCGGCCACCTGTTCGCGACTGGTTGGCACGGGGCTCGTACATGCTGTCTGTTTTAATCCGAAACATGTTTGCCTCCTTTCAGCCACATTGCCCTTGGCCAGTAGGTAGGTTGCTGTCTCGCCTCGTTGCGGGCTCTCTTTAATAAAAAAGAAATGCGTGACTGATGGTGGGATCGAATCTGCCTTCGAGCATAGCAGCCCGATGCGCTAACCATTGGGCCACGATCGCACGCATACTTCTCGCGCGCCAACGCTGACTAGCTCTTCGATACGTATGGCGCGTGCGTCACGTGCAAATTTCTCGCATTCTTACTTCGTGAGAGCAAGAGCTTTCAGAAACTGTGTTAGAGTGCACAAGCTTTGAGATTGGTCCACATACCCCAGTCTTTTCCTCGTAGCAGTTAACGCTACGTGAAAGTTGTGCGACATTGTACCGCCTTCATGATCGGCCCAGGTCGGACATGTGCTGTTCACGTTTCTTCGGTGTTGGAGTGCAAATGTCATTCGTCGTTTTCACATATCACATGGTGTCGCAGATGTCGCAATCTGTATTTCATTCGCTTACGTACGCTTCCTGTGGTCTCCGGGCCTGCGATAGTGACGTGTGCCGATTCAATCTTGTGCGCCGATTCCTATTTATATACGCGTCTCAATTTTCCTTTCTTGTTATATTTTTAAAATCCCTTTCCCTGTTCATCCGTGCAGGGTTGCAAACCACTGCAGACCTTTTCCGGTTAACCTTTCTGCCTCTTCTTTGTCGTCACCATCGTCATCGTCTTGCTGCTGTCGTCACACGCACGCTCGCGTCACACACACAACTGCTGGCCTTGCACAAACAAGACCGTCCACCTGGTAACGCTTTGAGAAACCCCAGACAATGCTGGATAGCCAGCTACCACCAAAATACTTATTATAACATCGATTCCCATTGTGTGTAGGAGCTGCACATTTTTTTTTAACTCTCCGGAGAAATGTGTCTCACGATGGTGCAGGAAACTTCGTCAGTTTAAAATCTTGTTTGCAAAATTCTGTATTATGAACAGGAGGCCGTAAATGCGAGCGTTGTCTCGTTCGATCACTTGGCGAAGCTTAGTTAAAGGGGCCGCAAGGAAACCAGAAACGCCTATAGAGCCCATTTGCCATTTGCGAACTTGGTGCGTTTGCTGGCACCGCTAAGGACGTTCAAATACCAACAGCCTGTACATTTACATGGGAAGGATCACGGCACCCAGCTTGTAGTACTACACAGTGTTTCCAGCTTGTTGAGCAGATATGTACCTACACTGACGAAAATTACAATGCCCCCCCCCCCCCCCCCTTTTCAGATTTACGTGTCTCGTCTACGAGGCGCATTTTTTTCGTCATTTTCTTTTAAATGGAAACTCAGGGCACCGGACAGTACTTGTATGTGCCAGACGTCGAGTTGCTTGATTAGTGCTGCGCCGCGCGCACTCACCCCCCCCCCCTTCCCCCTTACATACACACATACATATGGGGAAAAAAAAAAGGGCAAGCAGACACCGCCCAGCTGCGTGCTCTACTTTTATTTTTCTTTGTGCTTGCCATTCTCTGTAAATTAATGACACGCGAAGCATCGTAACCGCAGTGCCGGCAGGTCGCAAAGAAGTCGCAATTCACTTTCCACGGCTGTTCTGTATCCCTACCGCAGCATGCAAATTTCTAGGTGGCGTTGTTCTCACCCGAAGAAAAAAAAAGGAAAGAAAAAAAAAAAAATGGACATGGTGTCAATGCGTTTTTTAGAGCTGTTGGCCTCGTGCTCCATATTTACCTGGCGTCTTCAATTGAGGCTCCTGTTTGCTGTTCCTGTTTCCTCTCATGGAACGAAGTACACGGATATGCAAGTATTCCGTGACCTAGAAAAGTGTAGCAAAAGTGTCTGATGAAGCAGCAGGCGTCACAGC
Organism: Dermacentor silvarum; assembly: GCF_013339745.2. NCBI lineage: Eukaryota > Metazoa > Arthropoda > Arachnida > Ixodida > Ixodidae > Dermacentor > Dermacentor silvarum. The sequence goes on from NC_051154.1 coordinate 161,936,810, forward strand.
ATCGAGAAAACAGCAGTAAATAAGAAGCCTTACAGCAGTCTCTCCGCAGCGTTGTCCTTGTTTATAACCGCAAACATATGTAAAAATCGGCTGCATTAGCTGTGGCTATTCTAAGAAAACCATTTAATAAAGCATATGCTATTTAGCTCCCCCTCAGTGAAAAGATTAAAAAAAGAATTTATTGCAAATAAGACAAAAATACCTAAAGAAAGGAACAAAGGAAACTAAAGAAGCAAAGTGAATGATGGAGAGGCGTTCCACATGCACAACCTACCACAAGTCCATAGCACTGTTCTAGAAACTGGTAAACATACACGCAAAATGCCATGACGTTCGTAGAAACGTGTAACGGTGCCAACAGCGCTCTCGACAGAGCCGATCAATGCACCCTGAAGTAACTTGTAAGGTTGCAGGGCACAAGAAAATTTCATAGGGCAGTCAAATCACATCTTTGCTTATCGAATCAGTCCAAATACTTTGACTACACAGAAAGATCCCGCATATTTAAATGGTTCAAGCTCTCCCGTGGACAGCCTCACTGTTCTTCATATTTTGGAAAGTCACTGAAACTCCGCGGAACAAGGTATGAACAGTTGGGCGTTGTATTCTTCCTCACACGGTGCAAAATAAGAGGAGTGTAGGCTACGCCGAGTTGTCAGTTTCACGTTCACAGACAGACACAGTAAAGATGGATCAACACGACACGGCACATACAGACACCTTGGCTAACTCGTCGAACCGCATGGCTTCAGGCAACTTTCTGCGTAGCTTATGGAGAATATTTTTGGCGTTCGATGACGTAATCTGTAGAGACGTCAGCATGTTTGAGGAGTAAGCTATAGGCAGTAGACAGTCGGGCTGCTACCACGTGTCTAGTTATATCGGTGTTAAAGGACGACATATACATTGAACTCTATGGACAACCAACGAAGTGATGGTTAGTCCACTCTTCACTGTTGAAATAAACAAAGGAGATGGTCCAAACAAAGCAACATTGGCCGAGTTGGTCCTGCTTCTTGATAATACGAGCAGCGCGAGTGACCACGACAAATTTAGAATGAATTGACACAGGACGAGCGCTCGTCCAGTGTAAATTCTTTCTTTGTCCTTGCTGTTAGCGCTGCATCGTTTACTCATGAAAGAAGGACACTTTCTCGTCGAGTATGAGCTATTGAAATTACATTGTCCTTGAAACCCCGCTACGGCACTATCCGTACAGAAGGAGTTAAGAGAAGTTCTTGGGTTTAACGTCCTGTACAGACAGAGTTGACGAATGGTTGAAATCAGTCGCCTTTCTTTAAGCTTGATAACAGAAATAAAACATATTAAGATATTTTAATACCTTCTTTCGCCGGACCCTTGACGAATGGTTATAAACACCAGTCGCCGAAGATCTATTGAGCAAGAAACTTGCGATTGAGGAACGTGTAATACACGAAGACTTCTTAAGCCTATCCACAGCAAAGGATGGCGGAAGTTAAATAATCTCAAATATTGCAGTTAACATTAGTCAAAAGCAAAAACGAAGAAAAACTAGCAGATGGTCGAAATACCAAGTCCTGCGAAACGGGTGTGGCGGTGGTTCATAGAAAAACACCAAATAATCAATTGTAACTTTTTGCCATCAGTTTTCGGAATTGAAGCGCTGGGACACTTTAAATGGCAAAAGACAACAAGGAACAGACAGCGAACACTTATCACGCCAAGAACTGCACCTTGGCCTAAAACATCTGGGCCCGTATTCACAAAACGTGCTTACGCAACATGTTTTCGTAAAAGCAGATCTCATCCAATCCTGACGTTGGGCATAACATTACCGAGGGCTGCTAGCCAATGGCACACAGCACTTACGAAAGAAAAACTTCGTGAATTTGGCCCCTGGTTACATTTGAATATGTCTCAACAAAAAAGTCCGCTGCTTAATAAAAATTCACGCTTATTGACACCCTTTCACGTTTTTTGCATAGATAGCAAAACAAGCATGCCAAAGACCCAGGCCGGTAGCCAGGAATTTTTTTCGGGGGGGGGGGGGGGGGGGGCACTTGCTGAAGGCCTTGACTATTTGGGGAAAGCACCTATTTTTCAGTAATTATGGTCTGTAAAGCACGGAAAGATCAAAATTTCAATGGCTACAGCCCTGCAAAGACCATTGAATGTCTTCGAAGAAAGCTAATTTCGAGCGACAGCACCTCTTACATCTGGGGCTGCGTTCACAAACGTTCTCGTTGGTTAATGCTCTGTGCCATCGGCTGGCCCTCTTGGTTAATTATATGTCCATCATCATGATTGGCTGAATTTCTTTTCGGAACAATTATAGCGTAAGAGCTTTTTGTGAATACGGGCCCCGGTGTCAAATCTGGTGATATCTGGCGAAAGCTAACCCCTTCTACAGGAGCATCCTTACATTTAGTGATCAAGCTTCCTATTTGCGTAAACTAGCTGCCAGCCGTCCAGTCGAAAGATATGCTATCAATTTCTGTTGCGAATATAAACAGCGTTAGCGACCGACACCAGCACGACGAGTAAATAATTCTATAGCACGTCCCGTGTCTTTGCCACTGCGGGGAGGGATGCGCCAGGCCGGAATTGCAAATGGGAACCACGCGGCCTACGCGGAACTGGGTGTTCCCGCGATAAAACGTTGTTGCAACGCACGCAGCCGAGGAACCGACCCACCCGATATTATCTGACGCGTGCACCGTTTAACGTGAGTCGCTTCGAACAAACGATCGCGATACCACACGTGTTCCCGACGATAGCGGCGGCACTTCCGCGCGGCTATTTGCCTCTTCAGGCTCGAGCGCGCACCCGCCAAACAGCACCCCTGCGAACTGGAACCGAACGGCACGCTTGTTAGCACTGGGCTGCTGCGACTAAAGCGACGGGTGCGGCCTGTAAAGGGGAGGAGGACGCGCTGCTCTTCCCCACTCGCACAGCGCACGCGGGAATCGAACCGGGTGGAGGGGGGCGACGAGCACGCGTGTTCTTCCGTGCGCGGCGTGGCGGGCGCATGCGCCAGCAGCAGCGACGGCCCGCGAACAGCCGGTCCGGAACCAGAGCGCAGACGACGAGTCGGGCCAAGGTGCGCGGCCCGCACGAGAGCGCTCGCACTTGCGTCGGGGCACCAGTTGCGCGCGCCGCTCCAGCTGAACACCGCTGCAACCCCACTGGGGCTCGCCGCGCGCCCGTCGTCGACGACCACCACGTGGTACACGCTCCGAGGTTGAAGGCGAGGACCACAGTTACTTATGCACAGACCTCTTTCTGCACATCACCCACTTCGGCAAAGTTTTTCGACGTGGCCGTCACCGGCTGTGCGCGGTCCCGCAGGTACTGACGCGGAATGCCAACTGTCTAGCAAGGTCGGTCATTGGCTCCGGCGCGAACGTTCCTTACGGTAGCCACACGTGTTACCGCTGTGCATCCTTACAACTGTTGTGCTATTCGGGCTCCTATCGCTTGCCTGAAGATAGAGGGCGGAGTTTTGTGCGATTAGGGAATAACCCCAGTTGTGTTTGCGGGGCTCTTGTGCATCATAAGTTAAACAGCCGATCAGCGTTATTTTTCAACATAATAGAGTACGCACAGAGTTTTTATGTCAGTGAAAAGGGGGGAATGCCACTAATTATAGCTGGAGGCATATCCAGAACTCGCGAACAAGCTGCTTAAGCGGTCCTTCTGTAACTGTACTCCGGAAAAAAGCACGCCAAAAAAAAAAAAAAAGTATAGCGAATGCCAGGGCCCGCATGTTTTTCGGGGCTAAAGCCCGCATGATCAGAAGGGCAACCTTGTTGACTGTTTCTCTCCCCTAAAGCCGGACGCATTGCGTTGTGCCAGCATAACCATTGGCAAATCGAATCAGCAAACGCGTACGGCCGTTCCATCCGAATAGTTTTGCGCCGTGATCGTGAGCGGACGTGTGTGCGAGGGACGCGAAGAGCGCTGCAGCCAGGGAAGCCGAAGGGAGGCGCAGGAAGCGGGCTTTCAGAGCACCGGATGCCGGTGGCCGAACGTTTCTCGAGTTTTCTCTTTTTTCCCGCGCTGCCCTGCTGTCGGGGATTGGCCGGATAGTCCGAAAGTGTTGTCGGCCTCGCGCTAGAAAAATGTACCGTGCGGAAGTCGTTGTTGCACGTCGGAAACGATGGTACAGTGCCCGCAACGCTGTTTTAGTTGTCGCGGCTTGGCTGCGGGTCGACGCCTAGGCCCAGTTTCGCAAAACTTGTGCGTGCAGTCAGTACCTGCGCAATTCGTCACCCGTGCGCCATCGCAGACTTTGCTGTTGTCTAAGTGACTGACACTCGTCGAGCGCGGAGCGAAACGGCCGCCAGTGAGAGATTCCAGGAGCAAAAACGGCCATTCCTGGTTCCGGACCAAAGCCGCATCAGTGACTATTCTTGGCCGTTGCCGACGTGGTCTTTAACCGCAGTTTGGTGAGGGTTGGGCGACTTGGTGTCACAGTCGTCGCCTCCGGGACAGCGCAAGCATGCTGTGTGCGACAAAGCTTGTGACCTGCGCTGCCGTTTGCATCTGGGGCCTCCAGCCGTCTGCATTGCTGTCTGCTGCGCCGACTGATGTGGGTAAGCGCTCTGCCGACGTGGCTTTTGCTTTAGTGGCATCTATCGTAGTTGAGCGCGAGAACCCATACTCCAAAATGACAGTAAAAAGGAGAGAAAGAAGAGGAATTTACTAAAATACGCTCCTACCCTCCCCGGAACCTCTTCTTCCTTCCTTTTTAAAAGTGAGCCTTCTCAGTCTTCGTTTACTTTTTGTCCAGCGCTTTTATTAGCCACGCTGTATCTGCAAGTTAGAGGTAACTGTCAGAGGCTTGCTTCGTGTCTTGTTTTCTATTCGCGAGCAAAAAGACGTTGCTTCTGCGTTCACTCGTGCTCCATGAGTGTGGACTTGTAGCAGTTAATGAAAGTGATCGTTTTCTTAAAATTTCCAAGTTGGAACTATATCGATGGTTTAGCTATCCAGGTGCCAGCTGAATAACAGTCCAAAGCGGTGTTGCGAATAGCAGCACGATTTCCCACGCTCACACACGCCTGCACACGCACAGAGATATAGACAGACAGAGACAACAACAAAAAGAGGGATGGAGTGAAAAACACTCGAAAGAAGTGTCCGAGCGCGCCTGCTACTTTGAAGACAAAGCGCTGGACGCACAACACACATACTCAGCAATATTGGGCATTGCCCCTTCGGTAATCTGTTGAACTTTGCCGCAGTGCACCAGAGTATTTCAGCAAGCAGCACATTCAAAAATTATATTTCAAAAGATTGACCTAGTTTGAACCAGTTTTTGTTAGCAACGTCGAGAGGGTACCCTCTTCTAATGACATGCACATTTATGACACTTAGTCTGCACTTAATGCTGTGCTATAACACTGATGGGGTCCTGACCAAAACACAGCTATAGAGCCGCAGCGAAGCTATGACTAAGTTTCGTAAATGTGTATATTATTAGAAGGAAGTGCCTTCTCGATGTTGCTGTTTGAAACTTGTTGAGACTAGGTCAAGATTTTGAGAGATAAATTTTTGAACATGTTGCCATTGGTCATACATATACCACGAAAGAAAAGCCCACAGAAAAGGAAGGGCGGGACGCAAACTCTACACCCCCATATTTAGGTGAATACTTCTCAACAGACAAATTACCAGCAATGACACGTGCTATTATATCCCTTCACATAATATTGTCCCGTGTTGTTTGTACGTGATTTTGATATTTGATTAAGTCGCCCACATAACTAAGGACTTACAGGTGTCATGTGCCAACATTATTCGATAAGTGGTTCTGTAAACTTCCAACAAAACAAGAACCTCGACATCATGCACGCACAAAAAAGAAGACCTATTGTCGATAATGGCATCAAAATTAATCACTGAGAGCCGTGACTATAACGCTGTTCCCGGGCTCAGGTCGCTGACTTCACATTTCTAATTAGCCGCATGGTACATGTTGTTTTTCAGCACAAATTTCACCATTACAACAATGGTCAAATATGTGCAACAGTGTTTTGTTGGTCTTAATGTCAAAGAATCAACGTTCTATGAAAGTTTTTTTTTTTTCGACGTTACACCGGTGAATACAAAATTTCCCTGTATTATTCTGTACAACAATGCTCAACATTGAAAAAAAAAAACGAAAGCAAGGCGAATCAATGAACGTAATCAGTTTAGTTACAATCAATTAATACTATAGGATTGAATTCTGGGATTTTACGTGACAAAACCGCGACTTGATTATGAGGCACGCCGTAGTGGGGGACTCCGGATTAATTTTGACCGCCAGGGGATCTTTAACGTTCCCCCAATGGTCGCGCCACGGGCGTTTTCGCATTTCACCCCATCGAAATGCGGCCGCCGCGGCAGGGATTCCATCCCGCGACCTCGTGCTTAGCAGAGGAACACCACAGCCGCTAAGCCACCACGGCTGGTGATACTGAGATTCGTTACAGAATTCAGCCATCTGGTATTATCGGTTGTAGTAGATCATAGGCGTACGCAGGCCCCATGAGGAATAAATAAAGCAGTTATTGCACCGGCCATTTACAGAATTTTAAACTGGCAGTCTCTTTCGAAGAAATATAAAGAAAGGACAAGCGATTGTTTTTTTATGTAATTTGAAAACTTGGCATCTATTTTGTCGCCGGTTTCTCCGTAGTAATTTCTCAAATGATTCAACAATGATAGCACGAGGTTGATACGAGTGAATTTCAGCAGCAATATGTACTTTTGTATGATAAAGAATGCCGTATTATGAGGAGCTCGCAACACAGTACAGCTTAACATTACGCTGAGCGAAAAATTTGTAGGAAAACGAAGAGAAGCTCTTCTTTCTTCAACAAATTTTCCTACGAATATGCAACACCAACTACCCAACAGTCCGCCGTCCTAAACACTGCAACTGCTTTCGCTTTTTCAAATCATATTATAGGTCAAATAAAAAATAAAAACTCAACTTTGTTTCTGCGTTCAGGTCACTCGCTTAAGCTGCACATAGGATTCGTGGTCGTCGATAGAATCTGTCCCCATGCTCAATATCAGCAGAAAACATTTGACGCAATGGTACCTGACCAGCAGAGGTATTACTATCGGAATCGGAAATAAAAAGAAAAACCCACAGAAAATGAGAGGAGAATGTTTTCAGTGCGTTGGTACATCTGATGGCTTTTGGGCGCCTTAGGTAACAAGGAGTCGTCTCGGCGTCGCTTTCTGAACGTCTTCGTGAACGTTAAATGGCTCTTTACTAACGTCCTTGTGCCAAACAACGCTTAGTCTTTTTAGTTTTCTGACCGCCCATGACGTGCCTAATCGTGGACATCCAGTGTTTGGGTCAGACGGCAAACCATTTGTTTCTCGAAACGTGGGATCTATGGAAGAGAAGAATCAGGGGAGCCAATCGGCTCGATATTTAGTGACAACCATATTAAGACAACATACAATGAAGTAGGAAACACAAGGAAAATTAAGTGCTTTTTATGGAATCCTAGAAATAACTACGTAATAGATTTATCACAAATACATGTGTGATAAGCTTCATATTGTTAATAATTTTCAAAGAAAAATGAAAGAAAAGACAACTTTATGCTTGTAGGCGCCGAACCCATGACCTGTGCGTGACGTGCGCTTGCGACGTTCCTTCAATTGAGCTGCGGCCGCGACTTATGCCCCGTCCACTTTTATGGGTATTTGTGCGTGTTTACTGAACATGGTCTTTGGAATGTTAGCCAGTGCACCTCACAACCGTGGCGGTGGATTTGTAACATCCTTTCATCAAAGGCGTCCTGCAGTACATGAGCTTAGGAGCAGGCAACTGGCCAATACACCCTCGTCACACTATACCGTAAGGCACCGAGACTGCCGACGTTCGGTAGCCTCGAGGCCTTTCCCTTTGAACTCGTGAAGGACGATGCCCATCGTTTTTATGGGATCCCGCCCTCGAATTTTTGGTCACCCAAGTAAGCAACTTATCCTACTAGAAGTGTCAAAGGATGTTAAGTGTTTGTATGGTTCCAGAAGTGGCATCTGCCAATGACCATTAGAAATGCCAATGTGTGAAAATTACTAAAAGCCACCTGTCTCAGTGATAATAACGCTAGTGCATGGCGTCTGAAATTAAGTCGGTCTGTCAATTTACTAGCCTATATTCAGTGCGCATCCCAGACCTTCTTTCTTCCTTCGGTACACTGTGCAAGCGCTGCACTCTTGAGCAACCCGACATTATTCGATGCGTGCTTTTGTAAACTTCCATATGCTCATGCTGGACACTATCAGTAGAAAAGGAACGAGAACCTCAACATTAGGCGTGCACAAAAAAATTAAAATAAAAGACCCAGAGTCGATAATGGCAATAATGTTATTCGCTCAGGACCCGGGCGCGCAACCGCGGACACGGGCCTGGCACTCACTTTGGGACGAGCCCCTGACAGCGGGACATGTTAGTGAAGCGGAATGAGTTACTGCTGGTTGAATTATTTCTGCATCGAGCTCAAACTTCTTGAATAAGCCTGCTTTCATCATCGTCATCACCACTGCCAACCTATATTTATGTTCACCACAGGACGAAGTGATATTCAATCACGCCCCGTCTTGCGTCAGCCCACTCCATCATATTCTTTCATGTTTCCTAACGTCATCACATTACCTACAGTTTTGCCGTTCTCGATAGCGTTTCGCCTCCCTCGGCACCCAATCTGTTACTTTAACAGACAGCCGGTCACCTGCTCCGCGCCATTACATGATATGCCCACCTCCACTTCATTTCTCGTAATCTCTGCTCGAATATCAGCTACGCCATCTGCTCTCTGATTCGTACTGCCGTGATTCTGCCTCAACGTTGCACCTAACATTTGGGGTTCCAACGCTTAGTGCGCGTTCCTTAGTCCCCCCCCCTGAGCTTTTACGCTGCGCTTCAAGTTTCATCCCCAGAGGTTAGTACTGATAGAAAACATTGATTGTATTCTTTTTAAAGGGTAGCGGGAAGCCGCCGTTCGTGGCTTGATGGCACTTGCCAAATGCGATATTCGCAAATTTCATTCGGCTGAAAATGTAGTTTTCATGAAAGCGTGTTTCCCGTGAATACTTGAGCTAAGGAACGTACGCCAGCACAATTTCGATAGGCTGCGTACAAATAACGAACTCTCGTTTCCCCGTCCTAATAAATTAGACTTGGATCGTTTCCTTAAACTTTTGCATAATAATTCCTCTAACCAACCCTTAAATTTTGCTTGTTCAAATCAAGCAACTGATGGAAGTAATCTCTATAGCGAATTGAAAGTGTTTCCCGAGACGATTTGCCAACTAGGAAAAAATATTTAAAGAAGATCTTGCGTGATTTGTGTTTCCATACAGGTAAAATATTCAGGTATAATTGTACGAAAAGCATTGACATGTTTTATTAATGTATGTTGAACAAAAAACTGGGGCCGAATTCACTAATCTGTTTGTTCAAAAGTGCTGTTTGTCATTGACCGGACACATCTGCTAACAATATGTCTGGTATCGCGATTGGTTGCCATCTGGTCTTACCAAGAGTCCTAGCGTAAAAACTTTATTTTTTTGTGAGCGAATGCGGGCTCTGAATCTTACTTACCCCCGTTGCACGACTGTTGCCGAAAAAGAAAATAAAGGTACAGGTGCCGAGTAAACTTGCGAATCCCGCCGTGTGGTAAATGTCATCTATCACAACAAACTGACTAGACCAGCCATTCGCATCAATCACTGGATGAAGAATAACAGCACATGAATAGCAGCAGGAGGGTTCACTTACCGCACCCAGACGAGACATGATAAGCACACAAAACCACTGTGTAATGTATCCGTTAAACATGCACTCAAGTTTTTCGTCGAGCATCTGCGCTTGTTTGATTCATTCGGGCACCAACTTGCTGCTCAATGTCGATCGGGTTTCTCGCTTTTTCGTATTTCAGCGCAGGCAGTTGCTTTTCGTTGGTTTGTAGACCTGTTGGGACAAGAGGGAGAGAAATAAAACTTTGTACTTCAAGCTGGTGAGGTTTTCCTGGCAGCATGTCTAGCATGAAACTTCGAATAACAACGATGACAACGCGGACCCATCGAAGCCAACGTGTATATATATCGCGAAGCGAGTGAGAGTTGTGCAAAGCCGCACGAGGACAACATGTGGTGCAACGAATGCGCCGCTCTTGCTCCGTCATAACTGCGTCAGCATTGTGCTTGCGGTGTGTGGCGTACATTGTCCGCGTAGTGGCATGACTTTCCCTGCGATCTTCCACGTCACGTTGCGTAATGTGTGAACTGTGCAACTCCACCTGTGAGTTTATGAAACATCTGGGTTGTGTCGGTACGCGAGCAGTAATTTTTCGAGAATTTAAGAAACCACGGCGCTAGTGAAATGAATGTGAAATATTTCAGCGATAGACTTGGGCATTGGCTAGGGAAAGCCATGGGAGACTAAGAGATAACAGGTCTTCCAGCGTGTTTCAGAATTGTTGCAGTTACCACTTGCTGCCCCCATGAATTTGACTCAATTTGTCCGAGAAGTGGAATGGCAACGATGCGCATGGAATCAAATCTTTAAAGCTCTGACCCACAGAATTTGAATTTACAACTTTCTCCTCACACATTTTTTCACTGACCATTGGTAGCACGGTCTTATACACCCGGCAAGTTGGAGTGGGGAGTATAGGTTTAGAGTCCTCGTTATGACAGGTCAATGTGGCAAAAGTGCGATCGGCTCGAGCTTCAACTTCGCGGTGCCTCAACGCGCATTTGGAAACCGAGCCGAGCGCGCAAGCACCAACGGCTATGCAGTGCAAACGCTTTTCCACGTGTGCTATAAAACGCGTGCTTTCACTCTCCTGAAACGATAGCGCGCCAATGGCGATGACAAACAAGACGGTGATGTAAAGTTAGCGGATGGCGTGGGCTATACACTGTCCCGATTCGTTAACTGTGCGGGACGACAGCCGTCGCTGTCGAAGCACTAGTGTAGAAGTACAGGGGAAGTTAGGCGACCTTTGCTAATATCACACCGAATGAGGCGACAGCTGCTGTAGCCGCTACGTAGGCCTCCACGTGCACACTGTTCTCCCCGTCCTCCTCTCTTCATACATATCTCTCGCTTGGCTTTTTTGTATGTGCGTGTGTTTACTACATTTTTTCTCTTTTCAAAATCTCTGGCTTGGGAACTGGGATTTCTGTGGCGGCATCGGGGCGCCATAAAACAACACAGATCAGAACAACAGGATTTCGAGTTGTATTTCAAGCCCGGACGCGAACATTTTTTTCTTCTTCTGTTTGTCATGTGCTGCTGCTTATGAGCCGCAAAACTATACATGAAAATTCACGCCACTATACGAGGAGAAAATAAAGGTGCGCGTCCTCCTAAACAATAGTTTACTAAACGAAAGCTCGACGGAATGGCTAACCGGACAAGTGGCCTGTCTCTAAGAAGTTAATTAGTGCAGTTAGTTCATTTAGTGAATGGGTAGCTTTAGTTTTTATTGCAAATGATGTCCGCCAGGGAAGATATTTCATCTGTAGTGACGTAATTCAAGTAAAGTTTGTAGTTTTTTTTTTAAGTGTTCGAAGTAAAAAAACAATCACACTGTAATATATTACGATCCCAAAAGCGCCCAGAAATAGCTTTGTTAGCGTGTTGTTTTGGTTACCTACTGAGCAGAATCACGTCATCAAAATGAACATCGTGTCCTTCTGACTGGCATTATAAGACAGAACTCCAGAGGATAACTGTATTGGTAGAAAGCAATTGCGTCTTTCATTCATGACTTTTTTAGGCAGTGTCCTTATTGTTTCTGTTTTAGAAGTGGCTCGCAGACTAATGAGCTGTGTGAACTTTCGACAGCTGCAAGCTGATAACTCCATCGGATTCAAGCACCGTCTCTAAACATTGAAGAAGTGCTGTCACACTTCTTTTCAGACAGCGGCATTACAGTGATGGGTTTATCCCCTGTCTCTTTGAATCAGCTTGTAATTTATCGCATGAACATAGTGTCAGCGTCTACGGACGTAAGTGGCCCTTTTGAGTTTCTTGAGAGACAAAGACATGCGGCACCTGCTTGAAAGTTTATCGAGGACGCGCATCCGTGTCTGTTCAGAGGGCATTTTATTTTCTTCAGGCGCCTACATATGTTTTTTTTTTTTACATTTTATTCGTTTCCGCACCTGTTTCTTTTTTCTTTAATTTTTGCTGGGATCATCTAGAGCAGAATTCCATGCGTATGGCTAATATTCTTTTTTTTTCTTTTTTTTTCTTTTTTTCCCTTGAGGAGGGGGAAGGTGACAGGGAGAACTGGAGTGGTAGGCTGGGCCAGTCACTCGGGTTCTCATAAAAGTATTTCTTCCCCTCTCTTAACGGGTGTAACTATATTTGGGCTGTTCACATTTCTTCTTGAATTTCTTTTACAAGATAATGATAACTGGCGCTTTTCATTCTGCAAAGATAACATGGTAGTAGAGCATGAGTAAATGGACAGCACGGGCTAACAGTCAATGAGTGCCGGTCGAATGTGGCGATGCGCACACGAGTTCACATGTACGGAGCCATTATTTCAAGCAAAATGCGATGCACTTCTTTCTCTGTTGATTTTAGTCGCTGCCTCGTCCTGTTTCCGTCAGGCGCGATGTCAGTGCCAGCAATTTATCGCTTATTAGTACGTTTCGCCCCAACATCTGTGGAACTCTGGCGGGGTTTGTTTGCGCGTTATTTTGGGGACATTTCCCGGTTCCCACTATTGCTCGTAAGCGCAATTTACGCTCACTAAGTTCGATCGCGGCTGACTAGCGATGCACTATAACAAGACTCAGGCAGAGAAAATGATTGAAGGGAATATATGCTGGGTGGTCGTTCTTAAGTTTTATGCAATTTATAAAAGTAGTCTGGTGCAGATAACATAATTCTAGTCCTTGAGTTAGATTACACATAGACGCGGACATTACTTGCATGAGAAATTGAAACCCATATTCAACATTTACAGCGAAGCTGTATATGGCTAGTTTCTAGTGGATCGATGTCTGTACACCGAAAATTCTGAAGATAGTGCAATACCGGACCGACCCGCGGCAGAGGTGAAGCAGACTTCAAACACTCAGCCAACTTGCAAAAGTAAGTTTCATATCTTGGATCCAAATACAACCCGTATCAGATATTCAGCTCATAAGAATAGATACTACACTTTGACCCGGGTTGGCCATGTCTACGTTCACACCATACACGTGTACGCCATCCCGCGTATTCAAACTAGCGCCTACCAATCTGAGTGTCATCTGTCTCCTGACGTCATGCTCTACGTAGGCTCCTTTCCCCAGTTCTGCGCTGACTGTGAAATGGGTAGGCCGCGTGTTGCACGGTCTGGAGAAGAACAGCGTGCCTACCAAGAACGATGGCATGAACAGAAAAGGGAGTGGGCGTGGCGGCGGCGGAAGGAGACCACCGGTGATGAGCGGGCCGCGGACGCCAAGCGTAAGCGTGCTGCCGGCTAGGACCGCAAGGTGAAAAGAAATGCGAACCGTCCATGTGGTCCCGATCCCGCAAACTTGGAACGTTTCACCGGAGCAATGGTCAATCACCCTATACACAGCTTCGCTGGTCATCCACCTTCACAGAGTGGAATGGCACTGGTTTTTTTTAAGCAAACCTTTGTAGGGGGCTCACAAGTGTCGGCGGAGGTGGTGGTGGTGGTGGCGGCGGTGGTGTCACGCTGAAAAGTGGGCCGATCCTGGCGATAGTGCAGAAAGGGTCCAAGCTCAATGACGTGCACATACCAGGCACAGAAAAGAAATAGAGAAAAAGAGAGAGAGAGAGAGAGAAAATAGAGAAAGACGGAGAGAAAGAAAGAGTGAGATAGAGAGAAATATAGAAAATCACCACGAAGCTCAGATAAAGAAAGAAAGAGAGAGACAGGGAGAAAGTAAGAGAGAGAGAAAGAAATAAAGAGAGAAAGAAAGACCGAGAGAGAGAGAAATATACAAAATGACCACGAAGGTCAGACAAAGAAAAAAAGAGAGAAAGAGAGAGAGAGAAAGAAAGAGGGAGAGAGAAAGAAAGAGAGAGAGAGAGAGAGAGAAGAAAGAGAGAGAGCGAAAGAAAATCAACACGAAGGTCAGATACACACACGACAAGCTTCGCTTACCCCCATTTTCTCGACAGGGGAAGGGTTGGTGTTTCTTTAACCAGAAATCCACTAATTATATTTTAAATTAATTACTTTACGGCACATATTGCAATTTACTAATTGCCGCTGGTGAGTTTGCAAGGCGTTGTCACAATGATGCGAGCTCGGAGATAAGCGCCATCAAAGTTGCCCTAAAGATGCACTGTTGTTCCACTTACTTTTTTTATAAAACGCTCTTTTATGCATGCAAGCACAAAAGTAACTGGAACGCGCATGTATTTCTTTCCACACTTTGGAAAATATATCTCGAAAGTGGTGCCATCCTGGCAATTCATTTCAAGTGGATGTGCCGTAAATTATTTAATTAAGAAGTTAAATGATGGCTTTTGCTAATAATTTGAGTATGTGTTTCGATTTCTCGTGCTAGTATAATCCGCCTCTTCAAATAATCCAGCTCAAGGACAAGAAATATGCTGTCTGCCGCAGGCGATTTCAAAAAGTTCCATAAAACTTAAAAAAGGTCACCCTTTTTATATACTGAGTACTGCTAATAGGACAAAGACGGGATTAAGAACGATAGCACATGGCGTTATATTCCAACTTTTCTTTGTCGTTATCGCTAAATTCAGTTACTCAGTATGACAGACCGTCTAGCCCGAATTACTGCCTTGGAATATCCACGGGCACGCGAGAAGGCGCAGCGTAACACACTGCCAGAGCTTTTTTCTGAAAAAATCAGTTCTGAGACTACGCACCATCTAAGCCGTCATAAAGACGCTCTTTCATCCTGTGTCTCACTGTTAATGCCGACTTCTCTAATAGTTGCAAAAATTACTGGCCACGACACATATCGCAGTAGAAACTGCACAAGGGCGGTATTTCGTAAGGATTCTTTCCTTCAATTCTTACTGCTTATTCGTGGCCCCCAGTAACGGTGACAGTGGGGCTTCGTGCAACCTAATATTGAAGGGTGAAAACAAGAGGGAGCGGGGGTGAAATGAACAAAAGAAATGTCCAGGTTCTTCTAGAAAGCGTATTCTAAGAAACATCCCCATCCTGCTATTTTAAGTCCACCGCATGACAAACGTCTCTCGCAGAGATGTCTAATCACCCCCGTCTTGCGTCAGCGGACACTGTCTTATGCCTGCAAATGCCCTAATCTCGTCGCACCGCGTAACCTACGGAAGACCTCGACTGCGTTTGTTTTCCCTCGCCACCCATTCTGCTACTTAATAGACCACGGAGGTTATCTGCTCCACACATTACATAGACTAAGTCTGGTTTTCCTCTTGATCTCAACTAGAATATCAGCTACAATCATTTCTTCTGTAATCCATAGCGCCTTCTTCTTATATTTTAACTTTATGCCCATAATTTTTAGTTCCATCGCTCGTTGCGTGATGCGTAACTACTTCTCAAGATTTTTGGTTATCCTTAAATTCACAGCTCCGCAGATATAGCGCCATAATTGCTCACTTCTCAAAAAAAAAATCTGCTGCTGCTGTTATTGCTGCTGGTATTGAGTTTGGAGTACCAGTCATACACAATAATGCGCGTTGGTCATGCTCGCATCAACCCATTTTTATTCATCTGAAAAATTTCTTGTGATTCAGGTTACTTGTGACTGATGGGCCCAGATAAATGTAGTGTTGCCGACCTTCAAGAGGCTGACATCACAAGCTTTTGTTTTCTTTCTAGGTTATTCGCCATTACCTTAGCCTTCTGTTGATTAGTATAGATTAGTACTAAAATGTACTTTGCTAATTGAGGTCTCCAGTCATTTATTCCAAGTCCTCTCGAGCACTGCTAAACAGCGCAGAGTGATTTCCTGACCGTAGGTAAATGACATATATCCCATTTATTCTCACCCCTAATCATTCCCAGTCGATCATTTTCAATGATTATTCTAAGTGTGCAGCGAATACAATTGGGGAGATTATGCCTGCTTGTCTGGCACTCTTCTTAATTGATATTTTTCTGCTTTTCTTTGAAGAGATATTGTAAGTGTGAAATATTCGCGGGTATCCCTTAAGATATCCAAATATGCTTCCTCTGCTCCTTGACTACGCAATGTTTCCATGACTGCTGGTATTTCTAATGAATCGAAAGTCTGGATTGTCTGTGAAGACCATATACAAGGTTGGTTATATTCCAGTCTTCTCAATTATATGATTGATGACATGGATATCATCCATTGTTGAATATCCATTCCTAAACCCAGCCTGTTCTCTGCTTTGATTATAGTGAAGTGTGTCTCTGATTCTATTCAAAGTAATGTTACTTGGAATAGAATCATAGTGAATCAATAGTGAATCTTTCGTAAAGGGTCGAAAGCAAGCAGATGGGCCCACAATTTTAAAGCGCAACATGATCTAGCTTTATGCCCGCGGTTTGGCGTCGTAGTCGTTTTCTCGCCGGATATATATATATATATATATATATATATATATATCATAAGAAGCCACTAAACAATGACACCAAGGACAACATAGGGGAAATTACTTGTACTTACGAATTGAAAATGAAAATGAATGAAAAAACATTATATATATATATATATATATATATATATATATATATATATATATATATATATTGTCGTACTCTTTCTCCTGCTGAGCGCAACTACACAATTACAGAACAGGAATGCCTCGCCATCGTGTCGTCAATACAAAAATTTCGACCCTATCTCTACGGCCACCATTTCACAATTGTGACCGACCATCATGCTCTCTGTTGGTTGTCGTCCCTGAAAAACTTGTCTGGACGCCTCGGCCGTTGGGTACTGCGCTTGCTGGAATATGACTTTACTGTCACGTATAGGTCCGGCAAACAACATCAAGATGCCGACGCTTTGTCGCGCTGCCCGCTGTCTCCAAACGCCCATGCTTCACCTTCGGTCTGCACGTCACCATCTAGCCACACGTCTCAGCACACGTCCAGTAGCCCGGGACAGGCGGTTGCCTCAGTTGACTTTCTTCCGTACACTGACCTCGTCTCACTCCAGCGTACTGACCCATACTTCCGAACGCTGATCGACCGACTTACTGGCTAGGCACGACCCCCCAACAGTCGCTTAAGACGACAACTTTCACGTTTTAAGCTTCAGGGTGGAGCGTTATTTCGATTAATCTACCATCCTTCTGGTAACCGGTGGGTACCAGTCATACCTCGCTCACTTCGACTCCAAGTATTAGAAGCATTTCACGACGACGCGACGGCTGGCCACTTCGGCTTTCTTAAGACCTACGACCGCATCAAAACGCGTTGTTTCTGGCCGGGCCTTTCCATCTCTGTCGCCAAATATGTTAGCTCCTGCGCGTCATGCCAACACAGAAAACGCTCTACATCCCTTCCAACCGGTCCTCTGCAGCCTCTACCATGCCCGTCCACCCCCTTCGAGATTGTGGGCATAGACTTGTACGGACCCCTCCCACTCACGCCCGCTGGTCACCGCTGGATCGTTACTGCAGTGGATCACCTAACGCGGTACGCTGAGACAGCTGCTCTTCGCTCTGGTACTGCCTCAGAAGTCGCCGAGTTTTTCGTGCACGGTATCGTTTTGCACCACGGCGCACCTCGTGTGCTCCTGAGTGACCGTGGCAAGACGTTTCTTTCGCATGTCCTTCGTGAAGTCCTCCAGGCCTCTGACACCACCCATAAGACCACATCAGCGTACCATCCGCAAACAAATGGCCTTACCGAGCGTTTTCATCGAACTTTGTCCGACATGATGTCAATGTATGTTCGACCCGATCACACCAACTGGGACACCATCCTACCTTTCGTGACGTTTGCGTACAATACTGCCGTCCAACGTACAACCAATTACAGTCCCTTCTTCCTTGTGTACGGTCGGGCGCCGTCTTTCGTCTTGGACACTACACTCCTTTCAGCACCTGCTGCTCCATCCGCGTCTCTTCCTGAAGAATTTGCTGCTCGCATCGCCCGCTGCCGTGAAATTGCCCGCGCCAACACCGCTACCATTCAGGACAAAAGGAAAATTCGCTATGATGCGACGCGTCGCGTTGCTTCGTTCCGCCCAGGCGACGAAGTTCTTTTGTGGACATCTGTTCGCGCACCGGGCCTCTGTGAAAAGTTTCTCCACAGATATCTCGGCCCCTACACCGTTTTGCAAAGAACTTCGGCCGTTAACTACCGCGTCACTCCTGTCAGCTCAGCTACTGACCGCCGCCGCCGCACTACGGAAATCGTTCACGTATCTCGCCTGAAACCCTACATCGCCGTACCTACCCTTTCTAGCTTGCGGTCTTGCTGAATGCTTTCCTGAAGGGGGGGAAGTTAGTGTGAGCGCATTTTGTGCATATCGTCGTCGTCATCTGTACATGCGACTCATCATCTTGTGTGAGCGCTATTTGTGCATATCGTCGTCGTCATCTGTACATACGACTCATCATCATCTTTTGTCTCGTGCGGTGCTTCGTCTCTGACTCGGGCGACTGCTCGGAAATAAAGGCATCGCATCAGCCGACGTCTCACAAATATATATGTATATATATATATATATATATATATATATATATATATAGGCACTTGTAGGTTGAGGACTCACGTATACAAAACAAAGGTTGCAGTATTTCTTACGTTTCGGCCGGGGTCCTGGCCTTCGTCAGGGAATTATCTGACGAAGTCCGGACCCTGGCCGAAACGTAGGAAATAAGGCTTCGTTTCTTTCGTACGTGCGTCCTCAACTTACGAGTGCCTGTTCAAATACCGGATCCCCGGCAGACTCTCACGTTATATATATATATATATATATATATATATATATATATATATATATATATATCTGTGTGTGTGTGTGTGTGTGTGTGTGTGGATTACTGTGTGCGCCATTGAATATGGGCCCATTCTTGGGCCCATCCGCCAGTATGGATGTACCACTGGGACACAAGGGGTATTAAGCCTTAAATGTATTTCAATCAGTGTTGTATTTCTCTGTGCCCATAGCGCTCTCATCAAAGTTTTCCCCTCGACAAGCATTGTGCATCGCCTTCGTCCTCGTGACAGCTAACAGCTCCTGACGACGACGTTCTGCTCGTGTCATCCACTACTTTTGCTACCTCGTTAAGCCAAATAACATTTACATCATTTAGAGTCCAATACTGGGCTTGATCGGCGTATTTCTTTCTCTTTTTTTTTTTTACTTAACACGTCTTTAAAGTTGTTCATATTTGGGCCGCATGTAACAAAAACATGTTATAGCGTTACCACTTATATCTTTGCAACCTTGAAACCCGTGCACCTTGCTTTAGCATCGCTGTGTAGAGGAAAGGAGCCATTACTTGATCACATGCATGTTTCACGTGCACAGATGGCGCCTTTGTCGCGAAACGCATGACGCAATCGGAGCTAAATTTAGCCGCTCGTTCGGCGTTCGGAAAGACATAGCTCGGCAGTACTTTTGTCGATCCGACCGGGAGAGGTCGCGTTTGATAGAGCTCACTCAGACGTAGTAAAGTTATAATCCATAAAACTCGGGCAAGTGCTCATCAGGCGTTATAAGGCTTACAAGTGTGCAATTTGTTGCAGTACGCTTGCTCTTCCATGCCCCCCCCCCCCCCTCCTTTCGACACGTATGGTCCAGAAATGGCGTGGACATACTCTGGCAGCAAGACAAAGAGACACTCCATCACTTTTACCCCGGCGAAACGTGTCCGTCTCCATAGGCGGCGCAAGCGCAGGACATTGCGGCAAGCGCAAGAGTCCCAACCATCTACGAATGCTGCGGGCTGGAGCGGCGCAGGGAAGTCTTGGGCCATTTTTACCCTAGTGCCCAAGCACCCTTCGCAAAACAAACGGGCCCACTATGAGTAGGCAGTGAGAATGCAAAATAAGAGCGCAAGACGCCCAGTAGCTGTTACATGAGTTACGCATGCAAGCTTTCTAATGGGTGAATAAATGTAAGTTGTACATTTGGTTACGTCGTTTCTGTACCCTTGCGCCCATACGTCATCTGCAGCACGCACATCACGTTTCACGTACCCCACTGCGGCTGCGTCCCTGATACAGCCTGCCCATTTTTTTTTTGTCGATTCTATATAGCGTCTCCTTTCGTATGGATAAATATTGGCTTTCTTTCAAGTCTCTTATGCGCGCAAAGTTGTGGGGCACAAGGGTCGCAAGTCATTGCGTTCGAGGGTCGCAAGCTTTTCCAATGCAAAAACCGCGCCATCTTTCCCTAGATCGACTGTTATTCTAACTGACGTCGCTTTTCTCCGGGAAGTAACTTGCAAAGCCCTTCTGATGTCATTGTTGTTACGCGAGAAGTTCAATTTCTTCTTTGAGCTGCACTTACTCGTGATTACACGACTGTTCTGGGTACTGTGCCAGGTCTTTTCTTTCTTTTTTTTTTTTTACGACCTCTCTGCCTTTCACCTCTTGTTTTCCTTCCTTCCTTCTTTTATTACTCAGCTGAATTATAAGAAAGTGCTTGTGGCAAATAACGAAACTTTAATCCTTGAATTGGATTGCTTGAATAGGCAGCCATCGCTTGCACAAAAAATAGGAACGCGTATTTGGCGGATTTAAAAATACTAATTAAGTTTGAACTAATTCTTTTATGGCGGGTATCACAATTTACGAATTGTAGCCATTAAACTTGCTAGGCGTATCCACTTGTAACGACTTCTGAGAATGACACCAGTTTCCAGATATGCGCCGTCAAAAATGCGCAGTTGTTTGAATTAATTATTTAACAAAACGGGGTTTTATGCAGTGAAGCACAAAAGTAACTGGAGCGCCAATATATTTCCTCACGCACTTTGGGAATGAATATATTTAAACTGGTGTCATCCTCACAATTCGTTACAAATGGTACGCCTTGCGAACTCATTGGCTACAAAATACGTAAATTGTGTAGTATGCGCCATAAAGTAATTACTTAAAAGCCAAGCTTGTGGTACTTTGTTAAATATTCGATTACGCATTGCGATTTTTTCTGCAGGTAATGTACTCCTTTTCGAGTAATCTAGGTCAACTAGTAGAATTGCGCTATCTGCCACCAGCGACATTTAAAGCTTCTGTACAGAGAAAACACACTCGCACACATAGGCACACACACACACGCGCGCGCACGCACGCACGCACGCACGCACGCACGCACGCACGCACGCACGCACGCACACTCACACACACACACACACACACACACACACACACACACACACACACACACACACACACACACACACACACACACACACACACACGCACACGCACGCACGCACGCACACACACGCTCGATATAATCGGAATTGCTTATGAGGTTACCCTGCTTATCTTCGACTGCATACGTCATGCTTGAGTCAAGTCTCGTTCCTATTTATTTTATGCTTCTGGCGTACTTTACTGCCTCCTCAATCTTACCAATGCTATAATTTTGAATCTATCTTATTTTCCACTTATTTTCCAGTCATTTTCCACTGATCGATCAGCTTCAACAGTTCAACCAATGCGTGCCGATCTTTGGGGTTGGAAGCTTTCATGCTGTGCCGTTTCTTTATTAGGTTCCTTGTTGCTTTGTCTTGGAGCCTTACATCCGACTTAATTACGGCCTCTGAATTATTCTTTTGGTTAAGGCCTGGTTCATTAGTTCGCTGCTACCCTCAACCTTCTCTTCTAAAACTTGACATCTGTAGGCGAGTGCCAAGTAGACGTGCCTCGATAGCTCACCGGCTTGAATCCGCAAATTACTACACTATTACTAAAGTGATTGGTTACAAAGCTAGTGAAGTTCTGTTCTTTACTCATCTGTTCATTTCAGTTTCTCGCGCCAGTAATGGCCGCCTCTTTTAGTAATTCACATCGATTAGTAGATTCGTGCAATCTGCCAAAAACGATTTCTAAAAAAATATTTTTGGACTGAAATGAAACGCCTAGTATTGTACTCGTTATGAACGAATATGGTAAGAGCTTAATGCGGTCGTGTCCCCAAGAAAACGAGGTCCCTTTTACCGAAAGGCACGTCTTAGGCGGCCAAGATAATTAAACCTCACTGCGATGAATATATACAATATCCACACGTTTCTGTTTTATGAAGTTTGGTATGTTTTTTCTTTCATATTTCATCACTTTTCAATCTAAGGCTCACGCAAAAAAAAAAAAAAAAAAACGTAGAGGTGGATGAATATCAACTTTCTAGAATAAGAATCGAATGCGAATAGTAAGTATTCAATATCGAATCAAATATCCAATAGTCAAACGCAAACGCATGTATTTGAATCAGACATATTTTTTGTAATTATGCATACCGCGCGTGCACTAACTAGTGCAAGAGAGAGACCGAAGAAAGGGGAAAGTCAGGGAGGTTAACAAGTGCAAGAAATGCAGCTATCAGGGACGAAGGATCAGTTTTCAACGCCAAGTCCCTAATTGTCATTAGAAAACGTTAGAGCCAAGTTGCGAAAAATCTTTCCAATAAAGAACGGCTGTTGTATGACTAGCTTTCTAAAAAGCGCGAAATACATTGTTGACAAAAAGAAGAAATTGTGGGAAAAGAAAAGAAAAAGCTGCTGAAGGATTTGTGTGCCGTTGACACATGTAAAATGGCACGTTGCAAAGAAAACATCACATGATTTAGCGTAAAAGACAAAACTGCTACATCACTATACACTGCCAAAACACTAAATGACACACTACAAGCCCGAATCACAGGTTGTCATGTAGGCTTCCGCCGCCAAACCAAAAACAAAGCTTGCATTACCGATTTTGTTTCTGCATTGTTTCAAAAACTTTTGCCTTTGTTTCACTTCTGATGATTTCAAATACTTTATTTAGCAGGCGGAGAGCAGTGACCAGACTTTCCTTCGGCTGTTGCGAAAAATTTGGTCGGTTCCTAATATTCTAAATTACTGAACAGTTCCTTTTCGAATACGAATACGAATAGAGTGTGCGTAGTATTCGATTCGCATTCGAAACTTCTAATAGTCACCTATCCCTAGAAAAAACGAACACTGGAAAACGACATTGTACTAATTTGCACAGTGCTGTCTGCGCATCTTGGGTGCGAAACAGTGGTAGTGCAAATTCGTAACAAACTAAATGATAGGAAAGAGTAGAGAAGGAAAGGCAGGGAGGTTAACGCCCAATAGCGCTGACTGCTGTGTAGGAAAGATAATGGAACAGATGATCCTTTGCCGCCTGGAATGGTACCTTGAACACTACAAGATTTACCCGAATTCCATGGCTGGTTTCCGACGTGACCGCTCTTCCATCGACAATGTAGTTGATCTCGTTTCGTATGTTCAGCACGAAAGGTCCCGTAAGCGTTTATCTGCAGCTTCATTCTTTCATGTGAAAGACGCATACAATAGCGTATTACATGAGGCCATTCTCGATGCTCTTGCGACGGTTGGCCTAGGTGGTCGAGTCTTTTTGTGGATTGCAAGTTACCTGGCTGCAAGATCATTCTTCGTGTTAACTGGCCCGACTACGCGACGCTATATCAGCAGGGGCGTTCCTCAAGGTGGTGCTCTCAGCCCGACGCTATTCAACCTCGCTCTTGTTGGACTTGCGGAGTAATTGCCAACTACCATCAAGATTTCAATATACGCAGACATCTGTGTCAGGACTTCAACAGTCACGCGCCCTCAGGTACGTGCGTGGCTTCAAAGAGCAGCAACTTTGACAGCGAGCTACTTGAGTAAACAAGCTCTCAGCATATCACCAGAAGAATGTGCACTAGTGGCATTCACTCGCAAACCAATGACGCCTTATGTCCTCTCAATCAATGGGCGTAACAAACTAAAAAAAATATTACATGGTATATATTACAACATGCATGGTCGTTATTTTTCATTACCAAGTTACCCAGCACTAAGAGATGATGGTCATAGCTGGTGATTTTATTGTTTCCGACGGAGGTCACATTTCAAAGAAAAGTTCCCGTCTAGGGGACCTTAAATTTCGACCATTCTAATAGAATTCATGAATGCGAGGCAACAGTTTGAACAACAAGCTCGAGAATATTATGAGCGACTGATGTACTGACAAAACATAAGGAACAGCTCAGAGGGAACAAGCCCAAATCCCCCCAAATAGCAGAAGTGATCAACCTAACCAGCTGTACATATTCATATTCCTGTCAAATGGATTCATGATAAGCCTTGAGAAAGATAACTTCGTTTTCACAAATGTTGGCACCGGACTGACGCTATCTTATGCTACCTGTTTCTTCTTCTCTTACTCTAGCTTTAGCAATTGCCGGCCTTGATCGCCAGGCTAAACCCGCCTGTTGCTACAATTCACCACCACCACCACCACCACCAGATTAACAAGTTTTCCCTTTCTGTTTATTTAGTTAATTGTTATTATTGTTATTATTAATAATAATAATAATATTTTTATATAATAATTACGGCAGTACATTTGCCCTAGTATTGACATCTATATTTAAGAACTTTTTGAATACTTCCACTTTCCCTCACATGTGGAAAACTGCTCGTTTTTTTTTCCCTGTATTTAGGTCTGGCTGTAAAACCGATGTCTCGAATTATCGCCCGATTTTTCTCTGTGCCACGTCTAACGTTTTGGAGCTTGCTTTTCACAACATATTGTCTTTTACTGTGAAGAACACATTGATTCCGAATCAACATGGATTCCTCACCGGCCGCTCCACTATCACAAATCTCGCAAGTTTCATGACACAGATCTCGACGCCGGTACTTCAAAGGGGGCAAGTGCACACCATTTATTGTGACCTCAGCGAGGCTTTTGATGTAGTAAGCCACTCACTGCTTCTGATCAAGCTTACACACTTTGATGTTGACTCCTCAGTTGTGAATGTCTTGCGCAGATATCTTCTTGATAGATCGTGTTATGTTAACGTCAATGGCCAAACGTCTTCTTTTTACATGGCAACTAGTGGCGTCCCTCAATTGTAAGTGTTAGGACCACTCCTTTTTTCGATTTTTATTAATGACGTTCTTTCTGCTATTCGGAACTGTTCTTTCCTTCTATATGCCGATGACATCAAGATCTCTAAGAAAATTCACACTGTTGATGACTGTCGCACCCTGCAGTCTGACCTGTTTTTTTTTTTTTTTCTAAATGGGGCAAAGATAATAACCTTACCTTGAATGCTGCTGACCAAAGGCATAACTTTCACACGCAAAACAGCAAGTATTTCTTTTTCTTATTCTGTTCATTCTGTACCGTTGTGTAAGGTCTGCGAGATCAATGATCTCGGCGTACTTTTTGATGCAACCTTACACTTTTCTGCTCACACTAAACGTGTAGCAATGCGGGGTATACGCTCTCTTGGCTCTGTCTGCAGATTATCGAGGGAATTCAAGTCCACAAGTTGTACATAACCATCTGTCTTCCTCAACTCGAATATGCGTCGGTCGCCTGGAATGGCTCTTCCAGATCCAACAGTGACATTATAGATCGGGCCCAGAAAGTTTCTAAGCATATATAATCACCGCTTTGCAAACGTGGACATTGGACCTTGTACTAGTACTGTTGGATGGTTGTCATTGCCCTTACTTCGCTACCGACGTAATCGCGCTGATCTTCTGTTTCTCTTCATATTCCTTCACGGTAACCTCACGTGCCCCGAACACCTCAGCTGCATCATGTTTCGTATTCCGCGCAAGATCACCAGAGAACATAGACCTTTTCATGTTCCTGCCTGTCATCACGAACACTCAACCGTCCACAGAATGCAGAGTCTTTATAACGCTTACTTTCGTGATCTTGATATCTTTCATAACTCGTTGTCATCGTTCTTTTCCGAGCTTTTCCTTATGTTATAATTTCATGCATTGTTCAAGAAGTGTCCTTCTACTCCTTTTTCTTTTGTATTTACTTTGCGCTTTGTTGTAGGTGCTCTCTTCTTTTCACAATTTTTCTTTTTATTCATTTATTTTTGAATTATATTTCCCTGCAGTGTTTTTGTTTTTGGGATTTAATGTATGCGTGCGCCAGCACGCAGGTCTTAGGGTTGTTCCTGGGCACGTTAAATAAACATGATTGATTGACTGATTGATTGATTGAATAATTATTATTATTGTAATTATTATTATTTTGCTTTTCATTCCCGAGGTGCAGCTCTTCATTCTCGTTGGCCGTTTTCGGGTTGTTCCAAGACGAGTTTTTCAAACTGCAAAACGTGGAACAAGCGAGGGTAGAGGTTCTATTTTTATTTGAGATGTGTGTCCACGGAGGTCCTATATTTTGCTAAGAATAGCAGGTTAAATTCTGCGGTGACATGCATTTTTATTCTAGCATCGGGAGGGGATCATGAACTTTGCGCTTCTTTGTGTTACCTTATATTTCTAAAGCAAAAATGAAGAAAGATCGCATTTCTTGGTCCCCATTGTTCAGTATAGCGCTCGGCCCCTTTCCCTGCCTGGTTTCTTCGGAAAGAAAATGACAAAAACTACCGTCGTATGCGCATCTCACCGCAACATACGCGAGCTGCTGCATAGATGTGGCTCTCTCTTCGCGACTGAAACTTCAAACGAAGTTGGCAAACAACAATGACAGGTGTTTTCCTGAGCGAGGCGGCCCAATAAATTCAATCCTGTTGAAAAATGTAAGTGAAAGAAAAGCAGCCAGGAAATTGTTCCTTTGAAGTTGTCAGATAAAAAGCTCAGATAACTCAACAATATAGTGCCACCAGCTCCGAGAAAGGGATGAAACGATTTGTCTACGAGCTTAATCTATCAAGATCAACCGAATCTGCAGCCAAGTGCCGCACCGAGCGCGCCCCTGCCACAGTATACCAGGCACGGATAACTGCCAGGGTGTCTTCTATTGCGAACTGAATTTGAATCCCGGTGAACTCGGGGCCACTTCTGTTCCGATTATTTCGCATTTGCTAGGCCAAAGCACCTAACAGGTGCTGATGTTCTTGAGTTGGGGGACTCCAACCGCTGAGGAGTCGGGAGCGCGTTCGAATGCTTGTTTTACTGTAGGCACACAGCGGCATGTTCTGGTCTGCCTCCAAAAAATGCAGCCTATGCTCTACAACAAAACTTTTTGCAGTAGAGCCTACGCTGCATCTGTAGGAGGCAGACCTCTACTGCAAAAATTTCTGCGCCTGCTTCATCATCATCACCACCACCACCACCACCACCAAAGCTTTCTGTGGACAGAGAAGGGGCACCCAGAAAACACACCGACAGAGGGGCGCTGTCGGCCATCCCGATGCGGTAAGCAAATGCGTTTGTAAAAGCTACTCTTAGCCACAGCCGACACAATGCATTTGTCGCGCTTCAGTATGATCCACATAGAACGTGCAATTTGAGAGAATGGTATAGGTGACGGAGACGGGGTGTGCGAAAAGCTTCGTGTGTTCCACGTGCACCGTGTAACGACACTAGATAGCAAACGAAGTTTAGGTTGGTGCATCTTGCCTTGACATCGTCCCGATGAGCGGACTAGGTATTAAGTAAATAGGCTTATTCCCTCTCTTTCTTTGACTGAGCAGTTTCTCCGGCATGCTTATTTCCGTAATGCTGCAGTAGAAAAGCAGCCACATAAAACGGAGTCGTGCTTCATTCAGCAAGGTTGTATTGAAGTTAAAGCACCAGTTGGCCGTGGGGTCCGCGGGCCATACTCACTCACAATTGACAACAAACGGACGAAGTTACTCACAACAGGTTAGTAACTCACTGTCAAGTATGTTGCTAGTTCTTCGTTATGCGTAGATAGTAAAGGTTAGGTTAGTTGATTAAAGTAACCAGTTCTGCAAGCTGGTTGTAAGAAAAAGGATCGACTTCAACAAAGCTCGTAGCATGTGCTAAGTGCTCTTACTCTACGTAATATTCATTAACACAATAACCGAATGACGCTTGAGTGTACGACACACGACACAGTCAAACGCCTCTATAACGAAGTGCTCGGGGCCTACGAAATCCTTCGTTATACAGGCCACTCGGTTGTAGAGGTCGCACATCGTACTGCTTACAATTGAGCAGGCTAAGCACGTTAAACAAACGAAAACATTTATTTAGCATGAACTCAAGTGAGACTTACTTAGTGAAAGAAGTGGATAATGCTTTTGCGACTGCAGCCGACCTTATTGCATCGACGTTCACAGCCTACTCAGTGGAGAATCATAGAAGCTCTGCAACGTAAAGCTGCGGATCGTCGAATGCCGCTATCGCCTCCCTTGCTGTCAAAATTGTTACAAGATCTTCGTCACTGTTACCTTTGTTGACTTTCGCGTTCTGTCCGCCCTAGATGGTTTTGAAGATGCCGTCGGTTGTCAGTTACGGTTATACCATCACGTCGCCATCAACTACGACGTATTAGTCGGCCGTCGCTCCCGCTGAGGCATTACAACAAACAGCTTACGAGTTGAGCGATTCCTAGAGTACTGCAGCAGGACTATTTCTGACATGGGCACACTCGTCAAGTGCGTCGCTAGCGTTGACGTTAGCGCTGGCGCACCTCGGTGACGTCTGCGGAGGGTAGTGGCGGCACCCCTACGTGGCGTTCATTTAAAGAAACAAATCAGCCATCGGGGACACCTGTATTTCTTCGTTATACAGGCATATTGGTTGTAGTGGTCTTCGTTGTAGAGGCATTCACAATACATGTGGAAGATAGGAATTCGGCGGAGACATAATCATTTCTTCCTTATACTTGTCATTTCGCTGTAGAGGCGTTCGACTGTATACGGCTTCGCACCAGATCATCATGCGTCATCCCAGTGATAACTATGCACAGCAAGGTCGTAACATCGTGGGACGGTGCTAGTGACGCTTGTCGTGATCTATAGCTGTCAATTGATAAGTGTTTCGCACAAATACAGAATATTGTGTGTCGTATTTCTGGAACAAATTGTTTACAATCATGTGATGAGCTGAGCGGCAAACCAATATTGTTCAAAGAAATAATGTCATAACAAAAACACCTTAATATTATCATCAATCGGAATAACAGACCGCAGGCTGGACCGGGTAAATGCATTTATAACGGAACATTCATATCGATCATAGGTCGATCGCGCTGCTATGAGTTTAGTACAAAGTTAGTAAAATATGGAGCTGTCAAATCATATGTCGTCTCTGACATTTCTTTTGCTAGGAACGTAGGGCTGGCACTAATCACTGGACATCTTCCCTTTTTGACTATCAGGATACACACTGCCCCTACAAATTGTTTCAACTGTTTCCTATAGGCAGGGAGCCAGTCGTATACATTTACCAGAACGCAGAAATTTGGGCGGCAGTTTTCTTTCCTTTTCTTTTTTGCGCCTCATCAACGCATGCCATATAAGGAAGGGTAGGTTACTTTTTGGCACGTCGGCTACATGCCGGCGCGCTACCACATCGGTTTTCCACCATTTTCTCCTCCATAATGCAAGTTATACCCCTGCTCGCTTCTTTTCGGTGTCCAGCCAGGTCGACCAGGCAAGCCCCGGTGTTGCTTAGAACTCGGGCGTGGCGTCGGGGCTGTTTACAGTTGTATGCGCAACACATCGATGCAGACCTACAAACCGGTCGCATCCGTGTGTGGTTTGCTGCGAACTTGCTGCAGCACCAATACACGTACAAGTTGCCTGGAATGAAGTGATGCTGTCGTATGTTGCTACTAAGCGGGCAAAAAGTAGCATGCCCAAACTACGAGTGCAATTCGTTTATGGCGAGTTTTGAAAATAAAAGATGACCGATAAACTTTGCGCTGTGTTGCCAAGGGCGTTAGCAGGGTGATAACTTGGTACCACTATACCCGAGACTCATGATATTCTACTTTTAACAAGAAGGTGCCTGATGTGTTATCTAGAGTGCTTCGTGCAGTAAAATATTGTGTAACATTTTTTCAACAATCATTGTTAACTATCTACTGCCCACTGGATAGCCAAAGTGATCTCTATTTTTAAAGATGGCAACCGACATTGGCCTGAAGACTACCGCTCTACTTCGTTAATATGAATTTGTTGCAAGCTTCTTGAGACACATCATCGTCTCTCATATATAGTCATCTTGAGACAAATAACTTCTTTTATTATAACCAACATCGTTTCAGGAAAGGGTTGTTGGTGATACTCAAACTACTAAAATTCATTTAGGATTTAAACTATGACAGGAATAACAAACACATCGACTGTATTTTTCTTGACTATGGGAAAGTATAATAGATGAAGTAACTGTCTTGACTCTTTAACGTTAACTTGGATTCATAATTTCTGGTCTCGTCGGCAGCAGTTTACTGCTGTAAATAACTTCAATTCCTCTCTATTAGATATAACATCGGGCGTACCCTAAGGTAGTGTGCTCAGACCTCTAGTTTTTTTTTAATTTATATTAATGATTTGCCCGGTAACATCTTTTCCTCCATTCGACTAATCGTGGATGACTGCGTAATTTATTGAACTATTAACATCCATGGTGATCATCTAGCTTAGCAAATGGACCTTCACCATATACAACAATGGTGTAGCCGTTGTCAAATGACACTGAACACATCTAATTGAAGCGTTATTTCTTTCAGCCGCACGAGATCCGTCTTTAATATCGCGTACGCAATTTGTTCCGCTGAAATTCCGCAGAAGTCTAGTTATAAATGACATTCATATTTCTTCCAATCTTTCCAGGCACCCTAATGTTGATAAGATATGCGCTAATGCTAATAACACGTTAGGATTTTTTGCGTCGGCCCATTTGCTTTCTTCTACATCGACAATTCGAAAACCGGCCTGCCAAACATTTGTACACCCACAGCTTGGATACGATTCATCAATCTGGACTCATCAGAAGTATTTATTAGATAAGTTGGAATCCATCCAGAATCGCGCTGGCCGTTTTATAACAAGCAATTACAATCGTCAATTCAGCATTAGTCAAATTAACCGCGATATTATGCTTGTGGACTTGGATTCGATCCCACCATTCAGTTGTTTTTCCATGCCTTTTTTCACAAGTACTTTTAGAACTTGCGGTCTGGTGGTATCTCGCTTGAAATTCCTTCTCGCACATCTAGTCAAATTATAATTATTCTCAGTTTCAGGCGCGCTTTTGACCACACTCAGTCTTTCAACAATTCTGCGTTGCCATGTGTCATTGCTATATGGAATAATCTTCAAAGTGATTCTGCGTCGCTAAGTGATTCTGTTAAATTTTGCGAACAATTGCAATTTCATATGTCAATTTTGTTTTGTATAACGATATTCATTCTATTTTGCTCGTTCCTTTTTATGCCTTCATTGTTGTTATTGTAACTGCCATGGGGGCATGTAGGGTGATATAAATAAATAAATAATAAATAAATAAATAAATAAGTAATCGATAAATAAATAAATTAGTCTATAAAACTAGAAGTGCACATACGGCAAGCATAGGTGCAAAAAATATAACTTGATAATCAAGCGACCAATGCAGCAGTTCGGCTCAACTTGGCACCGTTGCTGCTGCTACCACCCTGTGAGACGAACGCAAATGTTGGCAATTCCTGCATGAACGCGTACTGCTTGTCCCATGCTTAACTCCATTTTCGACTTCTCGCACTAAGGTGTTTGGGACAAAATACCTCGATATATTGGCCACAGCAAGTTCAGCACTGGTTGCTGAGCTACGCTGCATTACACTCGCTAGTAACCGCGTGGTGTTCGCATCCCGCTTTTTGCTGGTATTTCAGTTGATGATGATGGTGCATTTTGGAAAACGGACACTCTTCAGGGAAAGTATGGCCTTTGCGCTAAAAATGTGCACGAGGGGGTATCGGAACACATTATAGCTCTTTTCTCTGGGCCTGTGCCGTTTTGAGGAAGGTTGGAGGAGTGAATGTGTGCACAAGAAAACACGAACGTGTTTGGTTGAGAACCGTGCCGTTCGTGCGCAATCGGTATTCTCCTGTTTTCTCTGGTATAAGAACTCTCTAGCTTTGTCGTATTTGTACCACGTTCTGGACGGATCCGCGTACGGAGTCTCGTAATATGTATGACACATTCGTTCAATCAATATAGTTCAATGGTTCAATATGCAGCAGTATCAGATGGTACTACTGAACGGGCTTGGTTTCGCATGGCCCGCTATGAGATTGATGCCCTTTCAAAATTCTTTCGCCGCTTGCAGACTCGCTGAAGTGGCAGAATGAGTCGGCCTACTATGTCTGTCCTGCTTCCAGTCAGCGATAAAGTTTATAGTAGATTTCGCGTGAGACTTTCGTGATAAACAGGAAAGTTACCTTATTAAACCTTGTATTTTATATTATCATTATATTGAGAGTTGTGATAGAACTAGAAGTAGGGAAGAAAGAAAAGTAATATGAAGAAAAATGGAGGTGAAGGTCCGGTAGCATCATTCCAATTTTTCTCCAGCGAACCCCCCACGAAGTCGCCTACGGATTATGAACGCATACATTGCGGCTACACGTTATGAACGCATATGTATACATTGCGCGCTGCCAGCCATTGTGCAGACTTTGCTGGAGCTTATCATTCAACATAATTTAGGCTGACAATATGCGCCCGCGCACATCCTGGGCCTGAAGACTAGACTGCGTCATCTGCGGTGTTTTCATCTTCCTTATTCCCGTGGCCCCGCGTCCTGACTGGTAGTCGGGGAACGCATTACACTAATTTCCCGAAAGAACGCCTTTTGCATGCGGGCGTCGGTGCCCCAGTGATTGCTGTGATCACCATGCTGTTCACCTAACAGAAAACACGAACGCCGGCCCCCCAGTGGTTTTGCCTTTCATTTCATTTTATGACCACACTGTTCGCAGATGCAATCAGCGCAGATTCTGTCCTTTCTCCTGGTGCAGACTCGGTGACTGGTCAGTGCCAGTCGCTGATAAACTATCGCCACATCATCAATCCTATCTCTACTCGGCGCGCGTAAGTGCAACGGGAAATGTGTGTGGTAGTGGATTTGTGCATTCCACCATTCTTGGAGTCCGCTTTTGGTTTGAACGTTCGTGCCATGCTACGAAAAGTGAGACAAAATTTCTGGCGTGGTTCAAGGAAGGGAGAAGACAACAGCAGGACCCTCTGAAGCGGGGCGCCTCGCTGAGAGATGGCAAGCCGCCCTCCTCGCGCGGCACCCGAAGACCAGGAGTGGGCCATCCAGCGGGCCAGGGCCATTGCCGAGGGTCTTGGAAGATTTTCCTCGGGCGATGGACCCCTGGCAGCCTAGCCCCGGGCACCAACAGCAATAACCGTTGGACAAATAAAGTTTATTCCTATCCTATCCTTCATGACAATGGTGCCGAAAGCGTTATGATTCCCGAGAGTTATGTGTCAATGCCATGTTGCCCGTAAGATCGTTCAGTCAAATGTTTATAGAAGCTCTAAGAAATCATCTATGGGACAGTTACGTTCCCTGAAGCTGCGATAGATGATGCAACATAACCTCACCGCTGTCCTACAGACTGTAAGAATTTTCCGTTGCGCGGGTGAATCTTGCAGTACAAATAACTCTCTCTCGAACTGGCTTGCAAGAATATGTACGTCTGCCCGTGTTTCCCGAAGTTAAGGCTTGCATTAACCATAAACAGAGCAAAACGCACTTAAAAGTATTTCTCACACATACGTTTGTTAGCAGCTCATTAGATTTATTTATTTATTTATTTATTTATTTATTTATTTATTTATTTATTTATTTATTTATTTATTTATTTATTTATTTATTTATTTATTTATTTATTTATTTATTTATTTATTTATTTATTTATTTATTTATTTCAATACCTCCAATGTTCGAAGGTGTTACAGAAGGGAGGGCTGAAAGAGAAAAAAAAAAGTCATAAACGGCTAACTTACGTGTAAGAGAGATGGAGTAGCGGACGTCACCCTTGATGCATACCTCTCCTCTACACACATTCAATAAAAAGAAAACAGAAATAAAGGCGGTTAGTACATACAACAATATTCAATGGCAGATTTAAATACGGAACCGCTGAGAATGATGACGATGAAGGCCAGCGAGTGAATTACTCATGAATACGCACGGAATGTACATCTATCGAGTATATAAAATAGAAAAACGTACACCTTATTGACAGACAAGACAGAAGAGCAGAGAAAAAAAGAAGGAAAGTCATGGAGGTAAGCCAATACGCATGGTTGGCTGGCAATTGTATATGGCCGCTTCGTGCAAGCAGGAGTGCATCATTTTGGTTGTAGGGAGAAATAAGCATTATTAATGTCATTGATAATTCATTGGCAACTTAGACATCTAGTTTCAAAGATGAACGCGACCGCCAATTCATCCTTATATTATTTTGATTTTCATTCTCGCTGATCTGCCCAGAGTGTACGTGCTCTGATCTGCCGTTCAGGCAACCTGCAAATGGTGGCTTTCATACTCACGATTGTGGTCATCCTGGCTCAGAAGTGTCGCCAAAGAGTAACGGAGGGCTGAAGAGCGGGAAGTGAAGAGATGGGGCGTAGCGTGGCTGGCCTAGGGTTCGCTCATCATTTGCTCCAATGTCGTGCATGAAGGAGGTCAGGTATTAGCCGTCATCATCTACGTACAATCAATCAATCAGTCAATCAACAATCAACCAGTCAATCAATCAATCAATCAATCAATTACTGGTTTATTTAACGTGTCCAGGGGCAACACTAAGGTTTGAGTGCTGGCGCACGCACAGATAAGAAAACTACAGGAAAATGTACGTCAAAAAAGACCACAATGAATACAAAGTACAATAATGAAAAAAGAAGGTACATACAATAATGCGCAAGGTGAATGCAAAAAAAAAAAAAAGTGAGGAGAAAGGCAGTTCAACAATGTGTGAAAATATGAAACAACAACGCAAAGCTCGGAAAAGAACAATGACAGTGAGTAATGAAAAATATTGAGATCATGAAAATAAGAGTTATAAAGACTCGGTATTCTGTGGATTGCTGAATGTTGATGACAGGCAGGAATGTGGGAAGGTTTATGTTCTCTGGTGGTCTTGCGCGCAATAATAATAATAATAATAATAATAATAATAATAATAATAATAATAATAATAATAATAATAATAATAATAATAATAATAATAGGCAGCCATGTTTCCATTGCTGGAAGAATGAGGACTAGAAAGGGGGCATTGACCATATTATTTAAATGTGGCGTGCGCTGTTTCCTTCTTGTCATTTTACCTGACGCATGTCTGACACTTTAGGAAAAGCGTTACTATTGCGAATATTACATCATGTGTGTGTGTTTCAAGTTTATTGTACAGTAGGTCATACCATAAGCGTCGCACTTTTTTTTTTTTTTGCTCTGTGTATGTATGGGCCATTGGTATTGTACTGTTTCCTTTTTTTTGTTGTTGTTGTTTTATTATTTCCCGCTCGGGGTGAAGCCATGTCAGGTCTAAGGTCCTTTACCCTTACATCGGCTTTCTATGAAGAAACAGAAATAAAAATATGCTCTTTCCGCCTAGAAGTGATTCCTTACTGCTTCTGCTGGCGTCAGCCTCGCCGATTGTTTGGCCCGAAATGTTCCTATCTGAGCACCTCCTTCTCTACATCTCCGTTGGCTCCCGCTTCTACCCTTAGCTACCTACTGCGTTACTACCTATGCCAGCACACTGTCTGTTCTTCGCAGCAGGGCCTGGATTGACAAAGGAGTTCGCAATCAACAACGTCTCATAACAAGGTGCGCAGGCCAACCGTGATGGCGAACGAGATGATGACGAAAGCACTGGTTGGGGATAAACAGTTCTTGCGAATCAAGCTTTTTCCGAATCCAGCCCGATGACCCATACAGGCCCGCCTGTTTTCTTTCGTTCTTGAGTTGAGGCCTCTAATGGAGCTTTTTTTTTTTTCTCCTCTTATCCGAGTTCATCGTTATGTACTTGTACTGCCTTCCTTTCCATTGTGCCAGGGGCCGGTGTTCTAGCCTGCTAACGGTGATAGCACCTGTATGACGAGCTCCTCAACCCCATTGCATTTCTTGAAGTTATTCCCCAGTGTAGGGTAGCAACCCGAACGCTCGTCTGGTTGACCTCCCTGCCTTTGCTCTTCTTGGTCTCTCTCTCTCTTTTGAAGTTAATATCACAAGATAAAGAAGACCTCGGTGTACTGAAACGTCAGCACGATCTACTCCTTGTATCGTGATAAAAATTATTACACACATACTTACAGAAAGACACAATTTTTGCTGGAACACGAGTATTACCGTCACAACGAATCCACACAAAACCCTACAGCTTATTCAAGCGACCAAACGCTTGTGTGTTAGCGGGGGGGGGGGGGGGGGGGGGGGCGCTGCAAGCTCAGCAATAGAGCAGTAGCAGCTACACATAAAACCGCGGACGGCTAATTGTGGAGGCGGATGGCGCAGCCTGATTAATGTGTTTTCGAGGTTAGTCTTTCCCGGAATCGTACTAAATTTATACGCACATGAGCTGAAGGCGTGTTTATCTGTACTGCCAGTCTTAGAGGAAAAAGAAATTTTAGGAATTTGTATATTTCTTAAATTTCTAATTCTTACACTTAACGAATGCGCGGCTTTAACCGAGAATATTATTACTGAGAACAACGATGACAAGGAAGATATGAGCGTTACGATGCAGATATTTAGGCAATGGGCAAGAAGAGGGATATATACACAATTTGTCACGAATGCGGCTCAGTTGAGTAAAATAAAACTAGGCGAGAAAGATCCTCCGCGATGAATGGCACATTGTCGGAAAAGTGTGTTTGCCACCATTCCGGTCGCCGAAACTTCCCAGCTCCCGATTCTCTTTTAGCCTCCATGTATGAAAGAACGAAACCTGCGGATGCTACTTCTACATCTTCAGTCGAAAGACGCAAACGGACGATGATACAGAAACAAGACGACACACACAGTTATGTGACGTATGCACGATACAGCGAGCTACCAAATTAAGAAAGTCATCTGTGCTTAAGCATAGTTCGCAACTAGCCAATCTCACGGGCGCCACATACCCACGAAAATGAGAGCCAAGGTGCTGTCTGCTTGTAAAATGTTGCAATGTTTAGAAAGCACTACGAAACCGGGCCCAGATCAATGTGACAAAAGTGCGGCCAGATAAGTGGGTCGTCAACCAAGTGGCAAAACACATTCCTTTAATCTTGACAATATATTTTGCGACGTTTTAAATAGGTGTGAGGTGGTTGCGGTAAAAATTGCTGTTTGTTGGCTTTCCTGGTTTTTTGTTTTTTGTTTTCTTTGTGTTTGATGGACATGGCCCGTACCTTATTTAGTCGGGCGGCCGAGTCAGCACGCACTGAGTGACAAGATAAGTATTCCGGAGGGTAATAGATATGTGCCTTTAATCCACCATCTTTCTCGTAACACTGTTTTAGCGGTGTCTTTACTACGCCGGCTCTTAGGACAACATAGCACTCGTATTGGGCATAGTATTGCTCTAGTAAACTTGAAAGGTAGCTTCTCATCTTCAATTTCTTCTGAAGAAAAGCTGCGACGACTCCCATCAGCAAAAGGGAACTTCACGCGATAATAGCTATACCTACAGATTGCCTGCGACATATTTCTCGACACATCCAATTACGGCCGTAGCAATTATCTGCCTCATGTCCACGAGCTTCCATCACAACGCAATATCGAATCGCGACGGCGCGATCAGTTTAGATTCTTATAGCACATGCTTAATGCGGGAAACGGATTGGGAGGCGTCACGTTGGCGCCCTTCGCCCAATTTTGCTCCTGTTTGTTATGAGTGGCAGCGCTGGCCCGCGGCTCTCTTAAAGCGCTTGCACGTGTTCTCCTTCGGTCGCCCGGCGGCAGCTCCGAGATGTTGACAGTTGCGACGAAGCTTATCGCCGTCGCCACCCGTCGTCGGCCGTCTAGCCTGGTCGTGTACAGAGGCGCGCAGAGGCAACACTCCATCTGGAGGCGCAGGATTCGCAGGTTGGTCACCGTCGAGGACTTTTTCAGCGTCAGTCAACGTTGTGGGTTGTGTAGTAAGCGGTAGAATACGGATACACTGTGCTGTGGCTACGACGACATGTTGTTGCCAAATACCGACCGATTGCCTCGAGACACACTCGGTTTATTGTATTTTCACTGCGGTATCTAAAAGCAGATAGATATACACAGCTCATTACGGCACTCGATCGTCATCGGAGTCGGTGAAAAGTCTCGTTTCGCAGGCTTCTGTATCGGCCGCAATGTACTTCCTGCAGGAGTGAGCGATCGCGGAATAATATACATTGCTGAGTTTTCACACCCATGTATACCAGCTGCTTCAAACTGGAAGAGCCGAAATATTTAAGGACAGCATGGTTTAGATAATAACGTCTTTTTTCTTTCTTCTTTTTTTTTTTTGCTAACGCATTACTGACAATGGCAGACATTAGTCAATGTTTGATAAACACATAAGAAGCAGGTCTTTAATGCCGCTAATTAACTTCATCATTAATTATTTTGGGCACACATTGCAATTGCGCAGTCGAAGTGGAGTAGTGTTCAAGTCACGTGCACGTATCAGGAATCTAGAGGCTGGTACCGTTTTTGTAGTATCCTTTCTTAAATACGCGGAGAAATGTACTGACGCTCCAGTTAATATTATCGCAAGAATGCTTTCTCGCGCAATGCGAGATGTACCTTAGTGAAAAACCAATGTCTGTGCGACGGAGTTCAAGGACGAACATCTCTAAACTCATGCAAAGGACTTCTAGCAAACCAGAATATTTTCGGGTTAACCTCCCTGCCTTTGCCACCCCGTTTCTCTCTCTCTCCCTACAACCTGACACATGCCTCGAGCACTGATCGGCTTCAAGTTCTCGATTGAGAGATGTGTTGTAAAGGAATTATATAGAACGCCTTCGTAAATTTAACTATCAGTGATTATCGCATTTACTGACGTCCGCTGCAGTGTCTTGAAAAGAATGCTTGACTCTTCCAATTCGAAGCAGGTGGCCACCTATACTGGACACAAGTGTGGTTGACGATCAGTGAACCTTTACGTGCATATGATACGCATTACATGTCAAGAGAGAGATGGAAACAGATTCATTAAACTCCACATTAAGTTTCGGTGTTCGCTAAGCTCGCGCTTTCTACATACCGTTTGTTTTTATGATGATGATTTATTGGCATCCCCTTTGAAACTGGGCGGTCAGAAATAGTCACCTAGCCTGCTTGATTTAACAAGGTGTGCTGTACATGTTTTTCATTCTAGCATTTTTGTATACATCTCCTTAATCTCTTTTTTGTTCTTCCTCAAAACTTCTTCATCTACCTCCTACCGCTACCAATGTCTGTAACGGATCCGGTCGTATCAATCTCTTCCCTGTTTTTCTTCCACCAATACTCTTAACGTCTCTTGCTTATCTTGACTGCTGACCGGTTGACGCTTCCACGCACTTTAAATCCAAGCGTTTCTGGAAGTTGTACGTTACCTAAGGGTCTCATTGGGGTGAATACTTTGGCATTACATTAAGATGTGCTCTGTGGCCTCCAGATTTTTGCTGCAGCATGCACATGCCTCATGTTGCGAATATTTTTTCCGGTATGTTTTTGTCCTTAGGCAAGCAGCTCGAGCCTGAACTAGCAAGGCACTGCCCTTTGTGTTATCGCACAGACTTTTCCTTCCAATTTATTCCTCCCATTCTTATAAATCTCCGTGGTCTTTTTTGTTTCCATTAGGATAGTGCATATAGGACCGCCACTATAGCTATTGCTGACCTGTATTTAGTTTCTCTACCGACTTGTTTGTTTTCCTCTCTCTCTCTCTCTCTCTCTCTCTCTGCAGTAAATACCACTGAAGAAAGAAGGGCAACTTGTGGCTGGGCCGATAAGCTCGCGGTTCAAAACTTACTGCCGTGGTTTTATCCCTCCGGCCCGGGACAGGCTTTTCTTCTTCGTGCCTGCCCTCGGTGGTAGATACATTTCTCGCCAGTTGCGCGAACTAGAGAAATTTATCCAACAATGCTAATATATGTATATAAGCTTGAATTTACCATTGAATACGACTCATTCCCCCCCCCCCCCCCCTGAAAATTGTTTCTGAGTAAGGAAACTTATATGATTATACACGTGTCCAACCTTTCAGACTGTTTCTTCTTTTTTATTTCGAAGAAACTCAGCATTTGTGTATTTTTATGTAGTAAACACCCTTACAACAATTCCCCTAGAGGCCGCTGTAGGTACATGTATAAATAAAACAAACTAGTGAGACTCACTCGCACGCAATGCTAATGATCCGTTTCTGTCCAAGATTCAAAGCCACTGCTTGTCTTCTATCATTTGGATGTTCGAGCCATGTTCCCTCTGCGGCACGTATAGAAGCTGAGTGCCGGCGTTCCGTATTGAAGGCGGTTATCAATTTGTCTATCCAATCGATGGCCCTCCGATGGAAGTGTACAGCGTTTAAGTCACGCTTTCATACTTTGTCGCAGCAACGTTCCATATTACTCGAGAAGTAATTGTCTTCAATTTCGCGCTAAAGAATTCCTTGCTACGCTCTAAGTTTCATTGCCTGAGCGAGACAGCCACTATATTTGCTTCTCGCTGCAATCACCGGCTTGCTATATACAGGGTGTCCCAGCTATCACGCAGCACGATTTAAAAAAATAGCAACGGCGTTACGCGAAGCACACTTACTGCGTATTGTTTCCAGTACAGTGTAGTAGCCGCCAGTAATATTTTCGGTACTGATATTTAATTAATTAATTTTAATTAATTATCTAACTCGAGAAGTACTGTCATGATTATTAAAGTGTTAATGGGACGTTTGTAGGCAGCCATGTGGGGCATCTAACTGTGGTATTTTCAGCGCCGTAATAACTGCGTACTCATTTTTTCCAAGTGATAAAGAAACCCCGCGAAATGTAAAAAAATACCAGGTGACTATGCTCCAACCCGCATAATAAAGCAGCGCCCTCGAACAAGCTCCCTCTGAGTTAGCCAGAATGAAATGAACGAAAGAAAGAAAGAAGAAATCGTGACCGGAGTTTGTGCTTTACCCCGACCAAAGGAGCACATCACGTTTGGTGTTAGTTGGAAACGAGCTGCGATAGCTGTCTTAGCGTAGATAGTGTGCATGGGTGGCTTTTTTTCTGCGCAAGACCTGTAACCGCAGAAGTTGGTCGATGAAATATGCGCGAAGGTTTAAAGGTGTGTTTTGTATCGCCCTAGTCGCCATGTCTTATTCTAATGAACAGAAGGCGAACATGATGCTTGCCTTGGGAGCTGCAAATGGCAACACAAGAAAGGCCGCACAGATTTATCGGTCATGGAAGTGTGGCGGTAGACCCAACGCATCGATAATCATCAGAAATTATGAAAACCTGCGAGAAACCGGCAGCTTTAAGAAACAGCGGCAGAGGACTTCATCTTTGAGTCCTAACATACGCGCGGATGTTCTGGCATTTATGGCCTCAAACCCTCAAGCTAGCATGCGAGACGTGGCCGCCCAGGCACCAATTTTCAAGTCGTCAGTTTGGAGGATTTTAAATGACTCGGCCTTTCACCCGTACCACGTTAACCTGCACCAATGCTTGGAAGCGAGGGACTTGCAGAATCGTCTAGATTTTTCAAATTGGATCCTCACAAAATCCGATGAATCACCGACCTTTCTGAGCAACGTCATCTGGACAGATGAAGCAAATTTTTGCAGAAATGGCCAGGTAAATCTGCACAATGCACACTATTGGAGTGACTCCAATCCACACTGGGTAAAGCGCACTCGGCACCAGTACCAGTGGTCGTTTAATGTGTGGTGTGGAATTTACGACGGTGGTATAATTGGTACCATACTCTTCGATCAGACACTGACTGGACAGCGTTACGTGGACGAAATCCTTGAAGGGACGGTGGATGGGTTTTGCAGCGAAGTCCCGCTGTCACGTCTTCAAGATGGGGCGACAGCACACAGCAGCAGCCGAGCACGAAACTGGCTGAATGCGACTTTTCACACACAATGGATTCGAAGACACGGGCCTGTTCATTGGTCGGCTAGGTCACCTGATCTCTCTCCACTCGATTTCTTTCTGTGGGGTTACGTAAAAGATCGTGTTCACGTGGGTCACTTCCGAGTGTGTTTATTTTACTTTTATTTTTTGCCATGAACCTGTTTTGGAAGCACGTACTCATGAAAAATAACGCCCTCACTTTAATTTTGCTTTGGTCCGAAGCAAGCTTTTGGCGCGAAGTATAGCTGCGCATGCACTCCTTCGATGCGGTGCGAGCACCGGTATTTTGAAATATTCTATGACTATTTCATTGCTTATTGCGTTTCGCCCGTGATCAGAGCATGGCTTCGACCGCGTTATCAAGGACCATTTTTATCAAGTGGCTCACTCAGCCGTGACAGACAGATAGGAAGCGTTCCGTATAATTGACAGGAAGAAATCGCTGCTATGCCGCGAAACTTGCTGTTTCGGATCCATCCATATACCATTGTCAAGGTGATGCGTTGTCTCTTGGGCGGTGCGACAGGCAAAAGCCGTTGCTTTCAATCAGCTTACTTGAGGGCGCTGCTTTATGATGCGGGTGGGAGCGTCGTGACGTGGTATTTTTTATATTTCGCGGGGTTTCTTTATCACTTGGAAAAAATGAGTACTCAATTAGTACGGCGCTGAAAATACCGCAGTTAGATGCCCCACGTGGTTGCCTACAAACGCCTCATTGACACTTTGATAATTAGGACAGTAATTCTCCAGTTAGATAATTATTAAAATTACTTAATTAAATATCAGTAACGAAAAAATTACTGGTGGCTACTACACTGTACTGGAAACAATACGCACTAGGTTTGCTTCGCGTAACGCCGTTGCTCTTTATTTAAATCGTGCTGCGTGATAGCTGGGACACCCTGTATACCAATTCTCATCAATTTCCTCAAAGCACTTACTTCTTTTTTTTTAAATTGAATGCTACGTTTTGAGCTTTCGCTTACAAACGTGAAAATTTGTGGTTTTACATGTTTTAAATGTTACATGTTTAAACGTACGCGAAGACGTAAAGGTATGAAGCAGGTGCTATTTCCTATACATTTTTCTTTTTGCTGCAACATAAAGAACAGGAAAAGGCAGGGCCGGTACAGACAAGCGCTAACTACCAAATGTTTGTTGACGGTTTGAGGAACATAGCGAAGATGACTTCCGCACGTGGACAATGTACACCGTGAGAACGATTTTATGGTGACGGCTATCTTTCTAGAAAGGAGGTATCTGAAGAATAGAGTGTGATATAAGTCTCAGACCCAATGAGACCCTTTATTTCGTATGTAATACACTCCGCAGTCTAGTCTGGGAATCTTGCGGGAAGTAAGGCTCGCAAGTGTTGCAGTGCCCAGGAAGAGGCGCGCCACCACTTTTTCCTAAGCTATATTAGCGTGCTATCTCAGGCAGTCAGTGATGCACCGTGCCGTCTGTGCAATGCAGAACTTGCCGCCAGCTGAGGGAGATGTCATACATTACACCTTCAGGCGGCGCAATGCTTGAACGGTTTGGAGCGTCTCCTTGGCACCTTCGCTACCGAGCACGAGTGATTCGAGAGTGCAACTGTGCCAGCTCGTTGGAAGCTGAGAAAACAACAGGGGTACCATACCTGGTAGCCACCTTCTTGAGCTGATGGCTCACTCGGCGCGCCTTTGGTTTTCTAGCCTCTATTTGCGTTGAGTTCGTGGTTCCACGCTCAGCGCTGATATTTAGCTTCTGAAGCAGGAACTCAATCACTGCATTCAAGACCGACTAAAGGAAGCCGGCTTTTAGAAGCCTGCTCATGTGACTGCGAAACTGGCCTGGATCATATGCGTGCATAATTTGCGCAGCGCCCCTTCTAAACAAAGCAAAGCAATGTTCCGATAAACAGTCTTCGAGTGTCCCGAGTTATAGGGCAAGATCTCCTTTATTTATTTATTTTTCCCACGAAAAACGTATCCACAGCAAATGTCGATCATCCGCAAACGTACGCTAACAGCGTGG
Source organism: Dermacentor silvarum (assembly GCF_013339745.2). Taxonomy (NCBI): domain Eukaryota; kingdom Metazoa; phylum Arthropoda; class Arachnida; order Ixodida; family Ixodidae; genus Dermacentor; species Dermacentor silvarum. The sequence goes on from NC_051154.1 coordinate 161,980,763, forward strand.
GGAAAAATAGTGAGATGTATTTTCCTACACGCTGTAAAACATGCTTATGAGAGCCTTGCTTTGCACAAGTCAAGATTCTCGGCTGAAGCACGGACCAAACTTCGAGGGAACTAATCGAAGTGTTTTACATGCGACGTAAAGGATCTGATGGTGCTTGTCATACTTCTGGTCTGTCACACTGTGTTCTTCAGAGGTGTCCTTTTTTGAAAGACAGCTGTCATATAAAATCGCGTTCACATTGTTACCGTTGTGTGTTGCACATATGCGGAAGTCTTCATTGCTTTGTGCCTCAAAGCGTCATTGAACAGGTGGTAGTCGGCGACTTCCTGCTTGTACTCTTTTTTTTCATGTCCTTTACGTCGCGCCATGCAGAATAGTGTACAGGAAACCTGTATACATCAACTTGCCCGAGAACAAGTTCCTCTGCAAGTAGAATTGTTATCGTGTTATAGTAGAGTGCTCACATAGTGTCGCCAATAATAGCCCAGCCAGACGGACAAGCTTAATGACACTTGGAGGGAGTGCACTGCACCTCGCTGAGTGTCACTTTGGCAACAGGGTGCTAGACGGCAAAACGAAGTGTTATTCGGGATTGATACCTAAATTGTCACTAACTTCTGATGTTTTGCATGCCAAAATCCCGATATGATTATGAGGTGGACGCAGGCGCGCAGGTAACGCCTCGGTCTCGCCGCTACGAACGTCTGCAACAACTGTGGTCAAGTGGAGATCCTCAAGCACTTGCTCCTGCGGTGCAGTGCTTTGAAGGCAACTCCGGAGCTGCTACTGACGGCCTGCCGGCCGACAGCGCCCAGGTGCTATTGTGGCCACGCGGTGCCCCTCGCGCGTGAAAGGCAGCTCACACTGTGTGACTTCCTCGAGCAGTCGGCCCTCGCCACACGGCTACTTCACGTGACTCAAAAGTGCCGGGGTGCCGTGACCGTATGACAAACTTTCTCAAGGAAGTCGCCGCACAAGCGAACTTTGGATATTTGCTACTTAGTCGCTGTGTTGTACACATCTAAATAGTTCTCGTTTACTCTTTCCCTGTCCTTTTACACCCTCCTTCACTGCTGAACGCGATTCAGGTGTCAACAGACTGCGCTAGACAGTTACCGCGGTCAGCAGCAATTGTTCCTGCTATTCTTTTTGCTTTATTTGTGTAATTATATAAATAAACAACCAATTACTACTACTACTACGTCGTAGTGGAGAACTCCGGATTAATTTCGGGGAGCTAGGTTTCTTGAACGTGCCGGGATTGATCATGATGATGATATATGAATCCATTGGGCTTGATGATTCTCCGCATTTAGAGTTTTAGGAAAAGTTGCTGAATCGTGGAGAAAACATTTCGTATATACAAGAATCTTTGCAATAAAAAGTAGAAATACTATAATCTCGTTAACACTTGTATTCGCTTTGAGCCAATACAAACAAGGAACATATCCAAAATCCAGCCCACGAAAAGGACGTAATCCCTGGACGGTTTGACTATAGTACACTATAGTTTGAGGGATGCTGAAAATAAACGTTTCAAATCTGCTTTCTCTTCACTGATGTCCCGAGGACGCTCATAACATTTTAAGTAACAAAAAAGTGGCCTTAAATTAGTGCCGACTTTGCATTGAGTATTTGCTTATTTATCCCTGAGGCACTGCTATCGAGGCTACACACTTCAGCTCAGCGAAATTAGTTCGCCGAACACACTTGCTGGAAACTGCACTGCCCAGCAAGTGTCACTACACCTTTCCGTCTGACAGCCTGCCAATGACACTAACGGAGAAGTGCACTCGCTCAAAGTGACACTAAATTTGCCCGTCTGACTAAGCCATAACACGACGAAACCCTGGGTAACGCTAGTCTACTCACGTGAAAAAGTACTATAGGCCTCTTTATCCGCCATTACTCAACGCATCCTGTATGTGCAAAAAAAAATTGAAGCCGTGGAAGTGGTCGATTCAAGGAGGGCTTGTCCAATCTTTCGCTCGGCCGCTGCTCGACAAAACATAACGCTGAACGAACTTCTATTAAGCTCGGCTAAAAGTGCAGCGACGAATGACTATTAACCTGTTAATGACCACTAATGATGATTAAATAAACCCTTTAATGACAGCACACATAAATACCCGAAAACATTTTTTTATTTGTATGTGTAAAAGACACAGAGAATAGGCACAATCAACCAAAAGAAATGAATATATATATTTTTTTTGCGTATAACTTTTTCAGCAATAGGGGGGGAACCCCAGGCAGAAAACTGGAAGTGGGCTTCGCCGCAAGCCACCTAAGGCTTCATTTGGAATTCGTATGGACAGCTCCCGTCATATGTGAACCATATATGTACATTTCATGTGCTTTACGTCCCATTGGTGGCACCACTGCAGCTGGATATCTTGCATCGGCCTGTCTCCTCTGGCCTTACTTTCAAGAGACAGTGAGTCGCGTGCCACACTTCTTCTTCCTCGTCCAGTGTTCGTGCTCTAAAGCAGCAAATGACGCTTGCTGTCTGTCATCCAGTGCTGACCGAAGACATTTAGCGAGAAACTTCGTACTCAATGCCAAAAATAGGCAAGAAAAAAAAAGTCTTTTTCTGGTAGGTTGCTTGTAGGCAACACTCGTCAATAAAGAGTTAAGGAAAACTCAGATGGATGACGGGACGAATCTTGCTTGCAGAACGAAGTGGAATGACGAAAGAACAAAACGGAAGAACTTTTTTCATTTGCTTGAATCGCTGTCAACGTTGCACGGTTCGTCGGCTCAGGATCAGCGAGACGCGCCGAGTGAGAAACGACCACTTGCTTAAGAAATTAAATAAAGTAAAAATAGACGACACTTGGCATTTTCCATGTCTGCTCATTAAACTGCTCCTAACTATGTGTAGAAGCTTACATGGGTATACACGAGCTCAGGCTGAAATACAAACGAAAAAAAAAAATAAGGAAGAGATTAGGAGGTTTTAGAAACTTCTCTAAAGACAGTCTCAGTCGCCGAGAAAATTGCCTCCTCTGAAACAACAAAATTTATTTCTTCTTTTACTTCTTCTCTTCATTTCTTCTGCTTTGTTTTACGTGGAATTCATATATTAAACCATAACGACCGTGAGAAGCAATATTGGAAGCAAAGTTCGCTTCCACTGTTCCGACGTGCCCTCGCGGCGACCACGTCAGAGCCGAAAACTTCATTTCTCCCGAAACTGTGAGCGATATTTTCTGCATAAATTTCTAGACCATGGCCTTCATTTTTTAAAGTTTAGCGGCGCATTTTCTTGGCCCTTGAATTTTGTACAGTATTGCTCTACATTGCGGTCCGGGGCGTATTGTTTTTTTTTTTTTTTTTTTTTTTGACATACCTAGAATGGGGAAAGCGAGGGTGGTAAATATTCCACCTAAAAGTTCCAGCTTTCCAGGATTGAAAAGCGTTATTATCCATTTACGCGTACCAAAGAAGGAGGACAGATTTGTACCACGTCACGGTGTTATTATCGTTCGTTTTAATTAGTCAAACATGCTTTATCTTGGATTTAGGCGCAAAGCGAAAAAAGGGAACCATGGTTCATTTGCGCTGCTAATTGACGTTCATGCGCAACATCATACTCAAAGAGCGAGCAATCGGTACTGCCTGTCGCGCAGCGTGCGATACAAGCAAGGGGGGGAGGTATTCTGTCTAGTGGGCATGTCTATTTCGTCTGCTGCTCAAGTGCTGATTTTTAATTTCATCGCTTTCCCATTCACACAGGGTGCGGGAACCCGGAAAGAAATTGCGCCGTGGCTAATTGTCTGCATAGAAAACTCCGGCCGATCTCCGTGTTTTTGCGCCTGTCTATTTGCCTCGTGCGTTCTTTTGTTGCCTTTGTCTCGTGATACTGCTGTGCAGAAAAGTAAAACAGAGAAGGCAGCAGACCTCTCTGTATGGGTGATGCAGAGAAGGAGGTCGGGCGATACAGCAGTCGCATGCACATGCGCGCCGCCATCCGTGCGGCTGCGCTCACGCGTGCAGTGGCAACATGGTAGCCATACAAATATCTGAACTAGAACCACTGACCCGTCGCTATCGCGTTTGATGCCAGATATGGGCCGAAATTTAGTGTCGGTGCCTTTTCCGATGCGATTCTTTTTTGCGCTTTTCGCACTTCGTCAGTGGTCAGAGCAACGCGCCGCCCGCGTTATCACTGAGATTGGCCGGCCGTGAACAGCGGATGATACGAGCGGCATAGAATCGAGTGGAAGGCATCGCTACAAAATCGCGGCCACAGTTTTCATCACCCCGATCATGTCGGTGCAGCAATGTATCGGAAAAACTATGCAGTTGTGCCAGTTTGTGCGTGACGAGAGAAGTGAAACCAGCGAGATACGCGAGCACGCAAGAACGAAAGATCAGATTTTTTTTCTTAGATATCGTTGTCTTCCCCTTAGGAATTTTGTCTTTCGCAAACTTTATTTCCTTGAAAGAAGTGCATTCGTAACTCGACCGTCTGCGATTTTTGAGCACCAGTTTCATTTTGCGGCCTTTCGTTGTTATCAAGTGTATACAGTCGAGCGCCTCTACAACGAACGCTTCTACAAGGAGATGACCTGTATAATGAAGGAATAATTCTGTGCAGGCTTCTATTGTGAGCTGTGTGTATTTTATTGTACTGTGTGTGTATCACAACCTTTACAACAAAGTGACCTGTATAACGAATGATTTTGGAGGCCCCAAGCCCCCTACGTTATAAAGGCGTTCGGCTGTATACTATGTGCAGCAGCTTAAAAGTCTGCACGCTCCGATGTGTTTCTATACTCTTATAGCTGATTATTCTTTACTCTTACTTCACGCGCGGTAATAATATTCGGCCTATTGGTTCCATGCAACGTATATGCGGTTAAGAACGGCTAGGCTTAAACATATGCACGGTTTGAAATTGTTCGTAATATATATGTAAGTTATCGCGTGCAAAAGAACAGTGGACCTGACTATATATATACTGCGTGCAGTGAGAATTAGCTCGCTTTCTTTCTCGTTTCGCCCGCCTCGCGAGAGCGATGACCAACAGAGCGATGCAGGCTGAAAAGTCAAAAAATTAATAAATAAGTTCTGGGGTTTACGTGTCAAAACCAGTTATGATTATGAGACATGCCGTATAGTGTGAAACTCCGAATGAATTTCGACCACCTGGTGGTCGAAATTTCGACGCCTTAGCTGACCGCGACGGGTGGCTATGGCGTTGCGCTGCTGAGCACGAGGTCGTGGGATCGAATCCCGGCCGCGGTGGCCGCATTTTGATGGGGGCGAAATGCAAGAACACTTGTGTACTTAGATTTAGGTGCACGTTAAAGAATCCCAGGTGGTCGAAATTCATTCGGAGTTTCACACTATACGGCATGCCTCATAATCATAACTGGTTTTGGCGCATAAAAACGCAGAAAGCAGAAGAAGAACGCCATAGCCATGAGCTACTGCGGCGGGTATCGGCAGAATAATTTCACTTTTCGGCAAATGATTAGCAACCTCAAGACATCCGCACATTCGCGTTCTACGGAGAAGTGACCCGATCTGCTGCGTAGTTTGCGCACCTATAGTTGTTAAACTAAATGTACCAGACATACTATAAATATGATAAAGACGGCAATGTGCGCATAAAAACAATAAAAACAAATGTACGCCATCAGTTTTTATTTTTAGTGTCATTCGGAAAGTTCCGAGTGACCGTTAAAAAATTATGGCAAGATCGTTGTGTCATTTTATTACTTATATTATGTGCGTATTCTAAAGTGCCTAGATTGTGACGTAGTTTTCGCCACCGTTAAGGCACTTGTCGTATAGCGGGGTACAGGCACCGGGAATTCACCAGATAGCGTTCCGACTATTTCAGCTTTGCTACAAGATCTGCTGATGATAGCCGTTTGTGCCTTGGGCTACAAGAAAGTAAGCCACCATGCATAACAGCAACATAGGCGCGCCCATTTCATGGCTCGCTTGAAGTTGATAAGTAAGCTTGCTTATCACGGCAGCGATCCACGGCAGCATTCGAACGCATACAGCATGCAGAGTTGTACACTTATGTATATACATGTAATATATACAGGGTGTCCCAGCTATCACGCAGCACGATTTCAAAAAAGAGGAACGGCGTTACGCGAAGCAAACTTAGTGCGTATTGTTTCCAGTACAGTGGAGTAGCCGCCAGTAATTTTTTCGTTGCTGAGATTTAATTAGGTAATTGTAATGAATTATATAACCCGAGAAGTACTGCCCTAATTATCAAAGTGTCAATCAGAAAATGGTAGAACAACATGAAAAACTACCCATACAGCATTTTGTTGCTCAATACGTGCTACATAAATGCGTTTTTCCGAGTGTGAAAGAAGCCCGCGAATACAAGCAGAATTGCCGCGCGACTGGCCGCTCGAGGCACTTTACGTGTATTCGCGGGCTTCTTTCACGCTCGGAAAAACAGGTGCGGAAACCCGCAAAGAAATTGCGCCTTGGCTAATTGTCTGCATAGAAAATTCCGGCCCCTCTCCGTGTTTTGCGCCTGTCTGAAAGTTTTGCGCCACCGGAAGTCATGAAAGTTTGTCGTGTTTCTTTCGTACATTTCGGCCTCGGTGGGAATCGAACCTGGGCCTCCGGGGTGCGAGACGAGCACGCTTCCCCGACGGTCTGCTCCACGGTTCTGGCTGCCTTAAGGTGGGCCTAGTGCGCGTGTGATTGCACACGTCACGTCGCAGCCATCTGGCTGACTAAAGGTGTCACCACAGAGACTATAATGCTTTCGCATTCCCAAACGTAAGCAGTCCTAAGTGCCTCTGTCGAATGTTTTGCAGCCCACCGTCGCCCAGATAGTGAAGACGGGGAATGAGCGCGGTATCTTTTGTGTGTGTGTGTGTGTGTGTGTGTGTGTGTGTGTGTGTGTGTGTGTGTGTGTGTGTGTGTGTGTGTGTGTGTGTGTGTGTGTGTGTGTGTGTGTGTGTGTGTGTGTGTGTGTGTGTGTGTGTGTGTGTGTGTGTGTGTGTGTGTGTGTGTGTGTGTGTGTGTGTGTGTGTGTGTGTGTGTGTGTGTGTGTGTGTGTCATATCGCACTGTGTTGGCTAAGGCGAATGCCAAATGTGAAATGAATTGTGCGGATTAACGTTGTACAATGGCTTATGGGGCACGCCGTATAGTGGAGGGCTCCTGCTCAATTTTGAACACCTGGGGTTTGTGTGTTCGAGTGTTTCTGCACGGGTGTTTTGGCATTCAGCCCCCGTCGGAAAGCGGCTGGGCTTCCAGCCCGCCAACTCGTGCTCAGCAGCGCAACGTCGCCACTGTGCCACCGCGGCGGGTAACGCCATGTGTGCACGAAACCCCTTCTGTCAGAAAACACCGGAAGTCATGAAAGTTTGGCGTGTTTATGCAAGAATAAATGAAAGCGCACGAAAAGCTATATACGGACAGTAACGGAAATCTAAATCAGCGGATCCTGTCGCATTTTCCGTTGGGTCGCATGCGCACCTAAGTTGTCGCTTACCAAATATAACCGTCCTCTATACAATGCTCCCTTGCCACTGAGCGCTTTCACGTTCTTTCCCTGCTGAATCCTTCATCGCACACGGCGCTTTCATTGTAGTGTGGGTTTGCTTTCCGTTCCCTGGAGTAACAGATCGCACATCGAATTTCACTGGCCGTGGGCCGCTCCATATTCTCAAAGATAGGAAATGCAACGATCGCGCCCTTAGCACGATACAATTTTTCGAAAACGACGTTTTTGATCTCACCGCTGCGCAAACAAACTTATAGGAAACCATAAAGTTAGTAGCGCAGTGCCACCGAAGTAATATATGTAAACGATGCTTACTTGTGGACAAATAAATCTATTTTCCAGCTTCAGGTGGAGTCTGATGCGAGGTTTCTCTCTCCTACCGTGTTCTGCGTGTGAACTTGAAATTATGCAGCGAATAAATCCACACGAGAGTTGATACTGGACGTTCCTTTTGATGTATACTATCGCGAGTAAAAGTATGGTAAACACACCAGCAAATAGAATAAAGATAAGGTTTTCTACTGGCACTTTTGTCTATCCTGGAATTGCGACATGCATTGCCTTAGTCGAACACACGCATGTGCACCGGACCAGTTGATTTGAGGGTGCATGTCTACACTGCGAAATAAGATTTTTTTTTTCAACTTTGTTTTCACGGCACCTATGGCTGTAAACTTTTGCTCGCGATTGTACAGTGCTCAGCCATTCAGACGCGATACGCGGACCGCATGGCTGTCGGTGCATTTGCGCAATCGGTGCGCGCTGGCTGACCGCTGCGGGGCCAAATTCTGTGATAATGCGTCACAAAGGCTCTCGCTTTCATTGTAGACCACAATGCATCAGCTCAGTGTCCCCAGCGCCCATCAGTCCTGTGAAAAGCGCCTGTAGCCATGCGCTCCAAGTGCTTCGTTTGAATTGCTCAACACTTACATATTTTACTCTTAGTCTATTTTAGGCTAGCGCTTGTGTCCGTCCGCCTTTCATTGTGAGCGCTCTTTTAGTGCTAAACATCCTGAAAAACATGACTTTAGCAGCTTACGCAGGGGTGCGCGGAAGCAATGTTTCTCTTTAGTTATGCCATTTCGGAGACTGAAAACACGCGTTTTGCGTTTGAGTAATATAATTAAGCAACCATTGGACCATTCCTATAGAGGGAACTGCATGCTGAGGCGCTACCTTGACACACATAACAAGGAGAGAGAGTGAGAGTGAAACAAAGTATAACTGGAAGAAAAAAAGGCAGATTTACAGTGATCGCCAGGCGCTAGAAGCTAGAGGGACGCGTCAGAGCAGAGCTCCCGCACATGTTCGTCAGCACACGCAGAATGAAAACATGTATGCATTAGCAGCGCGAAGTGTTTATTAACCCAAAAAAGTTTTAACCAGTTCTATGCAAAATCTGCATGAAACTGGTTTCCCATGTCCTATTCAAGTAGGCAGCGTTGCTTATACTACAAGAATTCCCGTCTCTTGCGTCCGATGAGGTTCGCTTCCCCGTTAGGGACAAAGAAATACGCAAGAAAGTCATAAAAGCGTCTTCTGGAGGGGATATCATGTCTCGAAATGGCAGCCGCCGTCTGACTGTTGACTTCTGTATCGTATCTTCTTTGCGCAACACCAGAAGGCCTGTAAACGACTTTCTGCTGCTCTGTTTCTAGACGTTAAAGGGGCTTACGATAATGTCACCCATGAAGCCATCCTTGGCGCGTTAGAAGCAGTAGGACTTGGTGGTAAGATATATATGTGGGTGCGCAGCTACTTACAGAGAAGATCATTCTACGTGCACACTGAAAATGGCCCTACATCCGAGCATTACGGTAGCCGAGGAGTGCCTCAAGGCGGAGTGCTTAGCCCGACGCTTTTCAATCTAACCCTTATTGGATTAGTTGACAACCTGCCAAGCACCGTACAACTTTCCATCTATGCGGACGACATCTGCATTTGGGCATCAGGTGTAACACGACTTCAGCTTCGCGCTCGGCTTCAGAAGGCAGCCACAATGACATCTTGCTACCTTCGTCAACGAGGACTTGAAATTTCATGTGGAAAGTGCGCAATGGTGGCATTCACCAGGAAGCCAATGTCTGCTTACGGAATATCAATTAACAGACAACTTATACCATACAGCAGAAGTCACAGGTTCCTGGGAGTCGTAATTGACAGAGACCTGTCTTGGACTCCGCACGTGACTTACGTTAAAAAGCGGCTGTCTGCTATCTGTCACCTGTTCAGGTTCCTTGCAGGAAAAAGTTGGGGAGTATCCATACACGGTATGTTACAGCTGTACATGGTGCTGTTCGTTGGATTCCTTCGGTACAGCCTGCCTGCAATATCCAACACCTGCAAGACTAACCTCCGCATGATTCAAAGCATTCAAGCCCAAGCCCTTAAGATATGTCTTGGCCTACCACGCAGTGCGTCAACGGCTGAAACCATTGCCATTGCCCAGGATTACCCAATCACGACGCACATTGCCGTTGAGACAATGCGTACGCATCTCAGACACTATGCTAGGACCCCTTCCCACCACCTGGCGAGCCTCAATGCTGAAAGGACCTGCTCGACATTTAGCGCTACTGTCAGTGCACATCGTGCATCGTTTACTTCAGGGTACGCACCTGCGGCCAAGCCAGTGCTTCCTCCGTGGTGTTTGATTCCGCAGACAACGCTGCTCGCACATCACACCAAGAAGAGCTCCGCGTTCCAATTCCACTTTCGCGGACAGACGCCGCAAGGCAGCTTCGACACCTGGCACGCAGTCTCTCACTGACCGAGTGGAACTCGCCAAACTTACGATTAACACGACTGCATCAATTAAACCCGTCACTGCAACTCCGACCTCCATTCGGACTTCCTCGACGTGAAGCTTCGCTTCTCTGTCGCCTTTGGTTAGGTGTTGCCTTCACAAAGGCATACTCTACATTAATTGGAGTGACCGACAGTGCAGCATGCGAGGTCTGCGGCACCGACGAAACTATTGACCACCTGCTGTGCCACTGTCCACGATATGCCCAAGAGAGACAAGAACTCGCTAACGCGCTAAAAAAACTGGACGATCGGACGCTTTCCGTGCAGGTGCTGCTGGAACACCGCCCCCATCGCTCGTCGGCCCATAAAGCGGTGAAGGCACTTTTGTGCTTCTTGAGGACGACGGGCTTGTGTCAACGTCTGTGACTATTAGTGCACTAACACACGCGTCAGCGAACTAACCGCTCATTTCTCTTCTTTCCTTCCCTCCTCTCTCTCCCTGTCATCTTTGTGTTCCCTCTTCCCATTCCCCCGGTGTAGGGTAGCCAACCGGACGTTATCCTGGTTAACCTCCCTGCCTTCTGCCTTTCTCTTATTTCCTCCTGTATCGTATCGCCCAGAAAGACATGTGTGTAGGAAGCTTCCGTGACGGGCATCTTTACGGATTTGACAACTGAAGGAGTGAAACTTGCTCGACATGTCTCTTTGATACGAAGGTGTGTTCGTGATGTTTGCACGTCGAGAAAAGTATTGTCATTGAGTGCACATATCAAAGTGAATCGTTTAGATATCAACAGTGAATGACAGGTGGAACGTTAAGAGGCAGAAAGACAGCGGTGCAGATTACAGAGCAAACGATGGTAGCCGATATTGGCATTAAGAGGAAGAAAGAGAGTCTAGCAGGACATCTAATGCAACCGCTCGTCGATTAATGTAGCGGAATGGATGCGAAGGGAAGGCATGCGCTGTCGAGGACGGCAGAAAAGTGGTGCGATCAAATTCGCCAAGTTGCAGGCATATATCGATGGAATCAGCTGACGCAAGACAGAGGTAATTGAAGGTCACTGGGAGAAGCCTTCTTCCTGCAATAAGCGTAAAATGAAATTATGACGACGACGATGATGATTTCATCTTGAGTATATATATCAAAAGACATCGGGCTCCGCGCAGAGTTCCTCTGGCGCGGCCTGTTCTTTCAGATGCACCTGCGTTTGCCCAAGGGATCGCCTGTGATCACATAGGCGACTGACCACTCTCCTGGTTCTTTTCACAACCTAATTGGGTGGGGCTTTGTTTCCCAAGTGTATTGTTTGCTACCATGAATACAGTATGACATACACGGTGCTTCGAAGCCTAGCAGTGGGTATCTGTATACGGGAGGCCTGGCACATGCCTCCACCGCCTCATTGAAGCGCCTACTTGGCATTTTGCTCGTGGAGACGCGGGAAAGCTAATCACGGCTGCTCGCCAGAGAAGCGCCCGCGCGTCCCCGTCCTCCAGGCACATGCCTGTTCTCCCGGGGATTTGACCGCGCAGCCCCGCTGCCACCGCGGTCGTCCTCTCGTTTCTGCGCGCGGTTCCGCCTGGTTCCCCGTGCAGCGCCGCTGTAATAACGCGCTTTCCCTTCTGTGGAACTGCTCGCAGCCAGCTTTCGGTTGGCACGGCATCTATCCGCTTCTGCGGAACGCTCGTCCGTCGTGCGCACGAAGGAAATGGCGGCGTTCGCGGAAATTTTGCAAACGTGTCGCCTCGCATCCCCGGTGGACCAGAATCGTGCGCGCTCGAAATGTGCGCGGCCGCCAATGGAGGAACGAGTGCGAGTGGCGGCTAGGCTGCAAGCCGTGATTCGCCGAACGACGGGAGCGGAAGCGGCCGCTTTTGTAGGCGCATATTACTGCGAAATATAGGGGCTCAGAAATTTACAAATCAATTTTTTTTTATTGCTCGCAGGAAGTTTTAATTGTCTACTCGGATTTCCCGTCTCCGGCCTTTTCGTTGCACTTCTTTTCTGATATTAGTGAAATGAAGCACAAAGTTTGCGAAATGAAGTGAAAAGCTCGAAATTAGGAGGAAAGCTTAAGCGTTCTCAAAAAGGCGGAACACGTTCAGTGAAAGCAGACGAGTTTGGTGCGCTGTTCTGCCTGATTGGCGGAAAAAATAGGCTTCTTCTCGGTCGCGCTTACAGCCTTTATGGATGTTCGGGCTGTTTTTTCCTGTAAGCAGAGACGCACGAGGGCAATTAAAACCCGACATGGCGCCAACTTGAGACATCTGAAATCATGAGACACGTGCCAAAGAACTCGGCTAACACGTCAGGTCCCTCCTGGATGATCCAGCCCGAACGACGAAATGGGTGACGGACAGGTCAGAAATGGCGGCGTTTCCTGCTGCCACTCATCTCTCAACTGCCGAACGCTCTATTCGCTTACGAGAACGACATTTCACTACTTCTTACAGCATGACTTGCACGACATTTTCGACTTTTTGTTTTTTTACGCTAAATAAAGCTCATCTACGTCGAAACCCTAGAAGAAACACTGGCAAGTTTCATTTACTCTAATTTACTCTAATAAGTTTTTTATGAGGCAGTTTCGCTTTTGTTTCCCAAGAAGCGTACGCGTCATGAAACCACTCGGTCGTCTGCTACTATGATGCTACATCGGGCCGTGCAACGAGAAGTAGCACAACAGCTATACGACCAAGTGAGCCAGTGTGAAAACGTCACAGTGTTCTGTTCCCACGTGACCACCTTCTGCGTCATAACACGTACACTTCCTGGGAAACAAAACCGAAACGGGCTCATAGAAAAGCTATTATAGCAAATTATTTAGGGCGTACTGAGGCTTGCCAGTGTTTATCCTAGTGTTTTGATATAGAGCACCTTTATTTAACGTGAAAAGAAAAGTGGAAAATTTCGCGTAAAAGCACTTCTTTAAACCTGAGCATCCACACAATGTGCAGGTCTCCGGTGACAAGCACGCGTCTTTGAATAGGGAGAACGAACTCAAAAGGGGTTTCGCATTGTCATCACGTAAACAGGCTCCTCGAATTTTAACGGAACGTCTCCGGCGAACGCTACGACGTGGCCCTTGGTCTGTCACCTGAGCTAGGGTCCCGACCGAGTTAGCAAGGATGCGATGTAGTTCCAATCCGATTATCGGCTGTTTGTTTGAAGGGCTTCGCTCTGGTTCTCTCTCCGGCACACGGCTTTTGGTAAATCGCCTAATCCTTCCGCCCTTGAGCGGGAATCAAATCGCCAGCCTAATTGGGACCGGTGTAGGTGAACTAAGACACGTCGACAAAACAAGTTTAATTCGGCCGTGTTAAATTGGCAAACAGAAGCGCGCTGCAAAGGGCTGTAGCTCCGAAAATTGTGCCGCATTGTGATAATTGAAAATAAGCTATTATTCTCTCGAAATACTCGCGTAACATGATCAGCAGGCTGTTTGTCTTCTCCTGGAAGTCTCGTGTGCGATCAAAGAGAAAAGTACCAGACGTCGCCATGGCAGCAGGCAATGTCTTCAATACTTAGGTTTGTTTCAATGCCAAAAAAGAAACACACTACAATGAACCAAGTTTGGTATATGTGCGCTGTTCTAATCCTAGATTTGCTAGCAAAGGTGTACGTGAGCCAGCCACGTAATACCGCCTACAAGCAATTTCTTTCGTGATACTGATTCCCCTTCTTTCTGACTTATCAGTTTCTCTGAGTTATTGCATTTTTTTCCCGATGAGTGGCAGAAGGAGGTGTATTGCTCCAAATTATCACCCATAACGAATGTTTTTATGTTGATATTTAAAAAATACGCTGTGACGTATTACCTTGTGTATATAGAACACTTTTTATTCCATTTCCTAATGTGAGAGAATTTTGTCATATTAAGATAGCATTGACCATGGTTTATGTGAAAGGTTGGGTGGGAAAGGAACAATACGCAGAAATAACATTACTGTGTTAGCTATAAATAGGGGGACAGTTACGAAACACGGTAATAGGTCACTGTAAGCAATTACAACAAGACAGCGGAAAAGACCCACGAGGTCCAGCAAATTCTACCCTGTTGTTCTCTCGTAAGAGTGCTGCGAATTAGTTCTTAAATTCGTTTACGGAGAACCTGTCGCTGCCTACATCCAGGGACGATACAAAAAAATAAATTATGCAATCTTGCCAAAAAAAAACGGGGGGGGGGGGGGGTACAGGCTGTGAATATCAGCCTAAAAATTATGATCGCATGGTCTTTTTCTCCACTTTATAAAATTAAGCCAAAGCAAGGTAAAGCACTGAAGCACCGTGAGTGCACAGCAGTGCAGTCACGTGGGCCCTACAAACCGCAAACTTTGTCATGCTGGAGTACCCGCCTATTGGCAATGCGGTCGTCGACCTATTAGGACGCGAAGAAAATACATATTACATCTGCCTGCATGGAACGGTCGACAACTGTCACTGCCCCGATACCAAGGGGAATCCTCTTAATATCCGTATACTTATAGCCACTACAGCGCATACAGAGAGGTAGATAAATGCACTTGTGGTCAATTGTATAGCTTCCTCCAAAACGTATTCTGACGCGGAACATAAAATGGACGCATTCCTGCATGTCATCTCGACTCTCTTAGTACCTGCACGACATTAAAGGGGATTTTTTAAATTTATTTTCCAGTTCCAGTCAGTTTTCAGATTAAGGGACGAGTCGTCTGTTCATAGAAATGGTTCTTTGCCGTCAGAACACCAACGGAAGTTTTGGTGTTCCTCTCCTCAACTTCGCTCCTTCTTTAATGTTTTCATGTTTCATGAGGCGCAGTTTCTCTTCCTTTTTTCTTTTGTATAAATGATCGCAATGAAATTGCCTATTGGGGATATCGTACGTGCTTAGTCACTGGGACGCAGACTTAAGAAAAAGAAAGAAAGAAAGAAAGAAACAAAGAAAAAAAGAAAGAAAGAAAGAAAGAAAGAAAGAAAGAAAGAAAGAAAGAAAGAGACAAAAAGCAAACGTGATTCATTCATTTTATGTTCCTGAAAGGCTTTGCCTAGACAGACTTGGATTTGTGACTATAAGTGCCTTTGTAATGTGAAAGGTATAGAATGATTGATACCCGGGAATATATGATGTTCTGTCGAAGGTCCTAACCGGCATACTTATTCCGTCATCAAAAAAAAAAAAAAGAATCGTGAAATACGCTGCGCCACGAACACGTTTTGCAGCTACCTTCTGGTAATTACGCGTTTTTCTCCGAGCCAAACTGTATAGGCAATATGCACGAGGTTTCACCAGCTTGGTGTAGCTAAAGGTTAAGCACGCAGATATACACTGCAGAAATACCTCAAATAATTAAGGCAATGTTTTCTTTTTTTTTTCATTTTTGTATCGACATATATGCAGTTGGTTTTTCTTAATATATAATTTGAGAATATATTGAAAAAATAAAATTCAAGGGCATTCCGCCCTGCGATGGTGGATGACCAGCGAAGCTGTAAACGTCGTGGTAAGAAAACTTGTGGTAAAGACTTTATTGCATCCCTCATTGCCCCTTAGTAACGGCGGTCACAATGGCTTTGTGGTCGCTATGATGTACACTGATCGGCATACTCGCAACTGCAGACACGTTCTTTGATAATGTCAAATCGATGCACGTACGCCGCTGGGTGGTCGGTTGGGCCGGATCGGTGTGACATCGCAAAGGAAATGTCTCCAACACGCAACGCGTAAACCACTCCCGCTTCGGTCCTGACACATCCACATTGATATCGCCGACAAGGACCTGAGAGAATTTGAGTAGATATAGAAAAAAGTCGAGTGCGGCTCATCGCGAAGTTTTTAGATGGGGAGATGTCTTCATCAGAAAACGTTTACGCTACTTGCGCGACAAATCAAGCGACCATGGCTAATTAAAATTTTGTTTCATTAATCCTTCCAAGATAAAGCTAGCTATCAGATATTTGATGTCTGTTAATGTTCAAAGCTATTCCAATTTGTAAAATTAATACGCAATTCAGTCTTCGAGGCATCCGCCGCTCTATATTGAATGTATATTACGAATAAAAATTGCGTGCAGTACGAAACCAGAAAACTAGCTACGCTGCTCTTCCTAGATTTGATTAACTCACACGCTTTCTTCCTTGAGCCGGCAGGCTGACGAGCAACTAAACTGCGCCTGGCACCATCGGAAAACATGCAGCAAGCCTGAGATTTATAATATCGGCCGCTTACGTCCCTTCTTCGGCTAGGTTCGCCATGCGTTTGTTGCTTTGCCCTGATTTGGAAGCTGCGCAGCGATTTTACATCTCACTGTAAATATAATTACGGCAAAGTGTGTCATTTATTTACTTTTCTTGTCTGTTCTGGCTTCCGTTGATGCGAATAGGGTAACGTAAGCAGACTGTCCCAGGCAGAATCCGAAACCAAATACTGCGGGCGCCTTTGCCGGCAAGGAATCCGTCGTGTCCTGCTGCGCATAGCTCCTCACGGGATACCAAGTGCGTCGCGACTCGGCGGTGTGTACACAAAAGTGGTGCTGCGGCTTTGTTCGTCATGAATACGAGTAACAGAACCACGCTGGTTTCTCGAGAATACGCCTCCACACCTTGGTTTTTTTTTTTTTTTTTTTCCACACGCCGCGCTGCCAGCCATGAACGCCTTTGTGCGAACGAGTACTGCGCCGTCCCGTGGCTCAGACGGGAGAGAAACTTTTCGCTACACGGGCGCCTTAACGCTGCAAATAATAATATAGATGCCATCTTCGATCGCTCAGCACTACCCACAATAAATTATAGCTCTGGTCGGAGCAGAATATGGAGGACGTGGCATGCATGGTGTCGAAACGAAAAAAAAATACCTGTTCGGTTCGGGTTCAGCGCGCTTCGATATTGTTCAGGTTTAGTTATGCTTCACAGAAATGCAACTTTAGAGCGGTTCGAAAACCAGTTAAGCGTAGTGAACTTTAAATTGCCTTATGGCGAAATGTTGCACAGTGCTATCGACTTGTCCGCATGGTGCATGCGCAGGCTTATCAGGAGCCGGAAGAAGTGGGCTCCCTGGCACATGGAGGACAGAAATTCATGTGTTTACATGAATGTAGATGAAGCTTAACCCTGTGCAGCCACAGCAGCCATACATATAGAGGCGGTCATATTAGTTTCTCCTCCATAGTGTGCAGCACGCAGTGTGGCGCCTCGACGCGTCCTCCCGCTTTCCCGCGTTTATAGTTATTGTCATCCATTCTGAGTACGGGGAAAGTAGGGGAAATAAATAGGGTGTTCTAATAGCAAATTTTCAGAAAAACGATCGACCAATGTCCAATAGAATAAGATTATTTCCATTTCCAAAAAAAATGAAATGAAAACTTTCGCGGGGCCTGTTAGGCCACAAAAAGCTTGTTTACATTATTTGATACCAATACACCGTGATACAGTACGATCACATCTGATGCGCAATGACATTGACAAAACAGAGAGAAGAAGAAGGAACAGGACGTCCCAAATGCATGAGCAAAGGGCAAAACTACAGTGCCGCGCATCGTTTTGATGGATCGAAACCTGATGAGATTGGTCAAATGATGAAGTTTTTTGTCTGAATCATAACAGAGAATTATTATTATGATTATTATTTGGTTTGTACACATATAACACAAGGACACGAAGGGAAAAGGAAGGGAGCAAGCTGACAACTGCCACTGAGAGGGGCACAACGCTTGCCTACTCTTTCAGGAGGAGGGAATAGAGGAAAGGAAAATATGAGGAAAGAAAAGAGGAAATAAAGAAATGACGGTGACACAGACAAAACAAAACAAAATACAAATAATGTCTATTAACGGGAGGCCAAGTCAGTGTCCTTCAGAAAAGTTATCAGGGCTCGATGGGCTTGGTCACGTCGGCAAGCGCACCCCCTTGGAAATAGGCAATCGTCAAGGGTCGCACATTGCAGCCCAATAAGTCTATATTCCTTAATTAGCAATGCGCGCTGCGCAACGAATGCGGGACACTCTAGAACGAGATGTTCAAGTGTCTCACAGGAGCCACAAAACGTACACGACGTGCTGTACACAGGTCCTTGTCGGTATAGGCGTTCGCGCACCAACACAGACCCAACCCTTAACTTATATAACAGTGATCTAGCACGAAGGGGCAAGCCTCGACCAGGAACACGGGGAGGGAACGATCCGTCTGCAACACGCCGGTCTGGGTGCTGCTTTAGGAGGTGTCGGCGTATCAGAAGACGAGCGTTTTCAAACATGCAGGAAATGTCAGAGCAGTCACATTCGTGGTGGGCGCAACTTGAAGCGAGGCGATCAGCCTCTTCATTTCCAGCGATGCCCACGTGCGAGGGTATCCACTGGGCAATGAGGGACACTCCACAGGAAGTAATTTTGCCGGAAGTTTCTTGGATACTGCATAAAATTGGGCTATCGGCATCTTGTGTCAGTCTGCTGAGGGCAGCACGGGAGTCTGTAAGAATGACGACCTTCAATGCGTTCAATTCTTCCTGTACGTACTTCAGAGCAACATCAATCGCTGCCAGTTCTGCAGTTGTTGATGAGGTTGGATGTAGTATTCTAAACACCCGTCTGATGCCAGTCGATGGGAAGAAGAGAGCTGCAGAAGTGCCATGGGCGTCGCTGTGTACAGATGTGTCCGTGAATACTTTAGTATAACCTCCAAATTTTTCAAATAGGTGGGACTGGGCCAATTGAAATTGTGCCGAAACAGGCTGGGTAGACTTCTTGTGTATTTCTGGAAGTGACAGATAAATGGGGAAGTAACGTTTGTTGGGCTTCTTCGGAGTTGTGAATGAAGTAGTTATAGTGGTCGCGATATACGACGCCTATAGAACGCCGCGTGTATACAAGCGGCGAAACGCACGTCAGCACGCAACGAACGCAGAGGTGCAATCTGTGTTTATTTCACGCGTCTTGCGCAACGCTGGGCTGGCGCTGCAATCGGGAGCGCACTTAGGGCGCGCCCCTACAAAGCTTCCCCCCCCCCCCCCCATGGAAGACAAGGATGTTCCATTAGGTGCGTTTCGCGCCGATTCAACTCTCGGGAAGCGAAACCGAAACAGATGAGTTCGGCATGTACGCAGGTTTTACGCGGTCGATCGCTACAACGTCCGTGCGGCCGTTTACTGTCACAGTGAAGGTCTTGTCGGTACGCCCAAGCACCTTGAAAGGGCCTTCGTACGGTGCCGTAAGAGATGGCCGGATGTCTTCGCGTCGCACAAAGACGTGACTTGATGAAGCAAGGTCTACTTACGAAGACATCGTAGTTTGACGGTTGACTTGCGGGCGTTAATCGCAGACGTTGACACAGGTGCCGAAGTCGCTCGATGTAGTCAGGCGGAGACAGGTCGGGGGCAGGAGCCGGGGCGCAAAATTCACTGAGCAGGCGAAGGGAGGTGCCATACATCACTTCAGCTGCAGTGCACCCGAGGTCTTCTTTAATCGCCAAGCGAATTCCGAGCATCACGAGGGAAAGCTCGTCAACCCATGAAGTTCGCGCGTTGCGAGCGATGAGTGTCCGGTTCTCATCTGGACGAAAACGTCCGAGCCGCCGCCAGAGGCACCGGCAAAAGTCACGGACGCCACGCGCGTTCGGTGCGAACGCGGGCAAAACGCCGACGGCTTCGACAACAGTTGCTGGCGCTGCTACATGGGCCCCTGGCTATTGAAAAGGCCCGGTGAAAGTCGGGAGTCTGAACGATGCGAAACACGATGTTGTACCGTGGCCGCTGTCGTACCGTGGCCGGTGTCGTACTGAGGCGGTGTCGTACCGTGGGCGGTGTCGCACCGAGGCCGGCGTCGCACGGAGGCGGTGTCGTACCATGGCCGGCATGCTCGTATCGTGGCCGGCGTACTCGTACCATGGCCGGCGTGTTCGTACCGTTGCCGGCGTGCTCATACCGTGGTCGCTGTGCTGGACCGTGGCCGGCGTGCTCGTACCATGGCCGGTGTGCTCGTACCGTGGCCGGTGTGCTATACCGTGGCCGGTGAGCGCTGTGGCTGGTGAGCGCCGTGGCCTAATCACGTACGTACGTCCGGGTCACCAAACTATAGTGGTCGCGATATACAACGCCTATAAAACGCCGCGTGTATACGAGCGGCGGAACGCACGTCAGCACGCAATGAACGCAGAGGTGCAATCTGTGCTTATTTTACGCGTCTTGCGCTACGCTGTGCTGGCGCTGCAATCGTTAGCGCGCTTAGGGCGCGCCCCTACAGTAGTGTCTCCTGAACTGTCAGTAATGTCCAGAAACAATACTGCCATTTTCCCCATCCGGGAGAGCGGGCTGTGAATCAGCCGATTAATCAGGGCTTGGCCGTCTGATGCTCGGTGCAAATGCTCGATATGGTGTAGCGCTCTCTGGTCTGCTTGCAAGCTCAGGGGCAACTGGTGCGCTTCTGAGAGTGGTGGAACAAATTGCGCCTCACGAGGTAAGCCAAGTATGACCCGGAGGGCAACACGATGGTCCCGTTCCAATTGAGACATCACATTTGGCGGCACGTTCAAGGCTGTCAAGGCATACATCACGCCAGAGAGGACAGATGATTGGTATACCTGAAGTGCTGTCGTCTAGTCGCAGCCAGCACCCCTAGCAGTAAAGGCGGCCACATACTTGAGTAGCGACCGGGATTTGCACCCAACAGAGGAAATGGCAGGGCGCCAAGAGAGGCGATCATCGATAATTACGCCCAGGTAGCGGTGGTGTTGTACCCATTGTACTGGTGTCTCTCCAAGGTACAGCCGGCTCATGCTTCGACGAGTGCGTCGCCTTGGATGATAAGCAATTTCGGCTGACTTAGCTGGTGAAATCTGCAGACCAACTTCCTCCAAGTACTCTGAAGTCGCATTCAGAGCTCTCTGCAAGATTCCACGAAGACGTGAACCGTGGTGCGAAGGACCGCTGACCCACGGTGCAATATCATCAGCATAGATTGCTATGCATATTGGAAAGTCAGGTTCTTGAGGCAATCAGCTTGGAAGCCCAGCAAGTACGCTATTGAAAAGAAGCGGCGACAAGACGCTGCCTTGCGGTACACCGCACTTAACAGGGCGAGAATCACTTGTTGCTCCTCCAACACGAACTTTGATGTGGCGCTCAGATAGAAAGTTATGCACGAAATGAAGAAGTCGAGCCAAAATTTCCGCATTCATAAGGGCGATAATAATCGCCTTATGGGAAACCGAATCGAAAGCTTGCTGTATGTCCGGGAAGAGCATGTATGCAGAGTGCTTGTTTTCTCGAGCAGACTCTAGAAATGATACGAGGTCTGCTATGCTATTGAGGGCTGAACGGTGACGACGAAAGCCGCTCATGACACCAGGAAAGAAATTCAGCTCTTGTAGCCTACCATCTAGACGAAACAATACCATTCGTTCCATCAGCTTGATAACATTAGAAGTTAGCGATACTGGCCGGTAAGACTTTAGGTGTTTTGAAGGGTGGCCTGGCTTTAAGACTAGTATCACCACAGATGATTTTCAATCATTGGGGATCAGAGACGTTCGCCACACTTCGTTATATGCGTCCAAGACATTTTGATGAGAGGCCTCATCGATGTTTCGTAACGCCTGGTACGTAACACCGTCTTCACCACGGGCAGTGCAACGTTTGGAGAGGCTGAGCGCGTGATGCAGCTCCTCGTAAGTAAAGTCTGCTTCATCCATCTGGCAGGCTGGGCCATAGCAGAACATTGTGATGTTCTGACTTGTAAGAGGATTAAGGTCATTGTTTGCGTTGTTACTTGACATGGGAGGTACGAAAAGGTCAGTAAATGCTACCGCAAGAATTTTCGGAGTCCGGCCACTCGTTATGCACAAAGCAGCAGTTGGATTCTTGGAGATCTCAGGAGTGCGGAGAGCCTTCAGTATTCGCCAAACACTTCCAAAACCATTTGCCGTATGCAGTGAACTATACAGTGCTGCCCAGCTCTTTCGACGAAGTTGTTTTGTGTGCCGCCATATGACTGCGTCTAGGTGGTTATACACCGTCCAATCGGAACTTCTTTTAGAGCGCTGCGCTCTTCTGTAAGCGCGGCGTCGACAGGCGCGTAGCCTCAAGAGCTTAATATTATGGTTCGGTTTATCTATGCCCCGCCGTCGTCTTACGGTAGCTTGTTGAAGACACTCGCTCACCAGTTTAAACAACTTGTCGTGTGATGGGGCCTCGATCAGCTGACGGAAGTTGTTCCAGTTTGTCACTGTGTAGGCGGCAGTATGGCGGCTAGGATTATGTTCTGGAAACAACCAAATTGGTAGGTGATCTGAGCCCCATAGGTCAGATTCCCATGACCAGGCCAGATACACATCTCTTGTTGATATCGCAAGGTCGATGGTGGACTGTCCCTTCCCTCTGCCGACAAATGTAGGTGAGCCGTCATTGAGTGTTTGTAGATCATGTCTAACAATGAGCTCGTTGATCTCTATCCCACGCTGGTCTTGTGGACGAGAACATCAGCGAGGATAGTGAGCATTGAAGTCTCCGCACAGCACAAATGATGGTCCACACCGAGAGAGTAAGAGCTTCAATAAGGTGGTGTCTGAAGATCGTGTCGGTCGATAATATATGCTCGACGTAGTCATCGTCGTAAATCTGAGACTCACAGTAACGGCTGTACATTCAAAATCGGCATCGCAGATATCGCTTGTGTCAATAACTGGGAAATGTAGGTCAGCTCGGATATATATCGATGCTTTTGAAGTATTTCGCGGATGTGTGGCGTCCGCGCACTGGAAGGACCCGCATGCCAGCACTGTGCATCGAGTGTTACTGTGGATGCCTACGTAACCTGGAAGTCTAAATTCTTCTTTTCTTACATTGGTTTCTTGAAGCGCTACAACATCTGGCGGGGTGTTCATTGCGAGGAGCCGAAGGACTAGATCGGCATGCCGCGGTCGTAAGGACCTGACATTCCATTGCAGCACAGAGGGACGGGGCTTTCCACGAGCATTCATGCTGTTTCTGGTGAAGGCCTTCGAGCACTGGAACAAGAGCTTCTAGAAGTTGCTCGGCGGCTAATGCTGCTGGTGTCTGACGACCGGTAATCAGAGATGTAACGACGTTGACAAGCATCTTAAGCAGGTAGATACGTTTTTCGTCATCGTTGACCGAGACCGCTGTAGGCACCCTATTTACAGTTTTCTACTGTAGACGACGCCTTGGATGGAGCTGGTTCCGAAGGTTTCGGAGGTGTGATCTTGGCAGATACTGGTTCGGACGCTTTCGATGGAAGCGCCGGCCACGATATCGCTGAGAGACAGAAATTCCGTTTCCCACTTTCCTGCCGACGCGCGGTGTTCTTGCTATTCTTCGCACGTGCGGGTACATCTTCATTTTTGGCCATTTGTAGCCGCTGGACGGGCACTGCGGCTACTCAGCTTCTCTACTGATGTATTCTTTTTAGCTTTCTCTTTCTGAACCTTTTGTTTTTTCTTCAATGTGGGACATTCTTTGTCTGTTGTCAAGTGTTCACCGTTGCAGTTCGGGCACCGAGATGTCGGACTATCACAAGAATTTGCGTCGTGATTTTGACCACATCTGGCACAGACCACAGCACTTGTGCAGAAACCCTGCACATGACCAAGTTTTAAACATTTGCGGCACTGAAAGGGTCTTGGTACGAAGGGCCGAACTGGGTATCGCACTAGTCCAGCCTTTATATGACTAGGCAGTTTTGCACAGTCGAAAAGAATCTTCACACACTTTGACGAGCCGAGCCGTCGAGCGCTGATGGTTCTGCATGGTGGCGTGCAAACGATCATACTTTTTAAGACGTCATCTTGAAGTTCTAGGGCAACATCAGATATGACGCCAGCTGTTACACCCGCACCCTGTGGTATGTAAGCCCGCGTGCTGACACCACAGAGTTGAGACAGACCAAGTAGAGTTTGCACCGTCTTCTCATCTGTTGTGTCCACGGCAAAAATATTTGCCTTGGGTTGACTCGAACCTCTTGAATAAGACCCGGTGCCAGTTTGAAGAAAAAATCACGCAGTTTCTGTTTGGAGATTGCATTCATCACGTCGACCGGTACGAAGGCTACTGTCGTAGTCACGAAGTTGATGTATATGATGGTTGCTTCGCTTGATGACGATGTCGAAGACTTCCGTCTTGAACGCCGATGCTTTGCAGGTATGAAGGCATCCGAGTCATCCGACCTGTCGTCAGACTCGGAATCGGCACTTTCTGATTCCACTGAGGACCTGAGGCGCTCCTTGCGACGGAAGGTCTGTTCCTGCCGCTAGACGGGTCTACCACCATCTCCTTCATAGCAGGCTTCGCAGGGAGGGCCTCCCAGCAAAGCATCAGTCTTGCATTAAGGCCCATACAAACAGTGCTGGGTGTTACTGATGCACGATTAAACACAAAAAATAGAACAACTTCCGCATCAAAAGGAACCATTCGTGTGTTTGTTCAGGAACTCGATCGTCTGCCCAACTGTGCGGCACTGCTGAACCAAGTGCTGGCTAAACAAGAAACATTCAGACGAGTCTCCGTTTGCATAAGCATTTCTCGCCTGTAGACTGCAATAACTGTTGTTGTCCCTTATAGTATCCGAACGAAACGAATAATTCGACAACTTCGAATAGCGAATTCTCCAGTTGATACTATTCAATTCGTGTTCGAAATGGCCAACATTCGCACAAACCTAGTAGAAAATACTAGTCTTCCAAGCCGCATACGCACACGGATTTTTAAACACAAATCCTCACAGTCACGGTTGAATTATCGGAAGGTTTCTTTCATGGTAAATCGTTGTACCCGTCGTGGTGGCGTATAGTGCCTTTGACATTGCGCTGCTAAGTTCGAGGGCGTGGGATCAAATCCCGGCCGCGGCTTCCGCTTTTGATAGAAGTGAAATTCAAAAACGCTTGTGTTCCGCGTATTGGGTGCACGTTAAATAAACCGAGGTGGTCAAAATTAATCCGGAGTGTCCCACTATATACCGCATGCCTCATAATTATATCGTTGTTTTGGTATGTAAGACTCCAGAATTTATTTTAATTAATTTTGAGAGCGTTCTACCCTGATTGGAATCGCCAAACGTGCGTTGAACCGTGAAACGCACGAAAAGCACATTTCTTTTTCCGTTTGCAGCCGTTGTTGCACGGGGAAGGTATGGGCATTATTCATTAGCGACTGCAGTGCGTGTTATCGTTACAAGAAGTCTTGCTAATGAACTTGTTGGTTTTATTATTTCACCTTCCCGAGCACACCGTCTTTTTTCTTCTCCGTATGTCCTGGCGTGTGCGTTTCACCGTTTATCTAGTATCAGTAGCGAGCTGTCTTACCGGCCGAAGTGGGAGATTTGTGCGGTGCCCCTGAAACAATGTTTCCGTGGCGGGACACAACTGGCACGGCCAGAAGTGCGAGCGTCTCTGCCGAGGTGGTCAGCACATAATTATGGTCTGTCCCCATTCTCGCACATAACGCAGCTCGTGAGTCGTAATGCAGTTCTCGTTGGGTGCGCCAACTGAAAAGTAATTATTTCGATGAGTCGCTTATCTATTAGAGCACCCGTTCGAATCCTATAGGCTTGAACTATTTCGTGCCGAACCGGTAACCGTTACTGTTTCTTTCGGTTCAGGTTCGATTCGAGTTTAGGCTTTGCTCTAACAATAGGGGTTCGGGTTTAGTTCCGACTGGAATTCCGGTTCGGGTATGATTTTCCGTTAGGGTTCGGGTTCGGTTAGGAACCCTGGTGGCATGATGCAAGTGATATTGTAGCGTCAGAGCTGAAAGGACAAGCTCGTTGTGCAGTACACATAAAAGCGCTTTGTCAGCGAGTAAGCATGACGTCGTTGTGTTGTTTTCGCTTAACGCTGTCTCATCATCGCCTTCAAGGCCTCGCTCATATGACACGTGTTCAAGAAGAAGGCTCCCCGAGAAAGAATGTCAGAAATAAAAAAGAAAAAAAAAACTCAGTCCAACTTGTCGAAACGCTAGTTCTAGAATGTTTTTCTTTAGAGATGAGAAACCACGGTAGAATAAGAAAAAAAATGATCGATCGTATCAGCGTCTCCGCAGAGTGGGCGTCCGTATGCGTGCTCTTCTTCCTCTTCGACTTTTTGTCGCGTGGGGCTTCTGCGCTTTTTGGTTGTCGTATAGTCATATTTTGACATAACCTCATGAAAACGCAAATTCTTTAAACTTCTTTTCTTTTTGAAAGCAACAACTAGCCTATGGCATAACAATTCGTATTTGTTGTGCTGGTGTGGACACTGGTGTTTTTACCCGTAGGACGTCCTTCAAAACCCGAGGTCGCCACGAAATTGGTTTGGTTCACTCACATGACGATTGACGTTACGCTCGCCTAGGAAGCACCGTAAAACTGGAAAAGCGTCCTTCCCGTCCTCGCCGTGTATTCGGAGTTGTGACTGAAGGGACTCGAAGTTGTCTGAAGGTAAGAACTACGCCTTCTACTCGCAATAATGCGCGACAGAAATCTGTCAGAAACTTGTATGAATTTCCATCACGTTCTCACTCTCTGGCGGAGCATTTGTTTACCAGGATAAATGTGCTCGGAACAAAACACCTACGATTACTACCACTCACATTTTGGAGCTTGTTAACTAACCAAGCTACGACACTTTTCCTTAATAAGATATATATATATATACGCAGTGAAAAGAAAAAGAGGTTATGCGTACGTTAATTGAAGAGGTTAAATGAACAGGTATACTTGCTCGTGGTAGGCGACCATCATTAGGAAATATCTTCGCTCCATGACCATCATAAAAATTGAAACACATAGCTAAAGCTCTCCTTAAATACAATTATTAAAAAAAAGATGCGGAATTATGTCGGCTCCCGCATGCCATCATGCTTGTAAGGTCGCCAGCGTATGAAGCAAACCGAAATGAAGTAAATCAGAAAAAAGCGGGAAGAAAGTTCCTGCATGAAGACCATGATTCATATATTCGCAAAACTTTTCTTGCGAAAATCAATGCGACGATCTTCCCGTTGCCATGCGGGTCGGTCTTTACAGCGGCACGTCCGAACGGCATTTGCATAGCTCTGTCGACGGATGGCGCCAACAATCGCAGTGGATAGTAGGAAGTGAGAAAATTAATTTTGGGCGCCTTTTTTTTCGCGCTCTTATAAAAGACGATAGTAGGCGTTCCTGATAAGAACCACTACAATGCCTTACTGCCACTTCGAGATATCAAGCACGGAACGATTCCGCCATTCGAGGTCTAAGTCGTCCTCCTAACTAACATTTGTCTGCTAGTACAGTCGCGCGGGCGTTATTCTACCTTGAAAAATTCATCTTAACTTTGGCCTTTACCTTACTTACGACCCAGCCTGTTCGTGTCGAGCCTGTACGTCAGGTGTTTTCGAAGCAGATGTTTCAGGGGGCTTTATACAGCATCTCCGAATTTTCACTTTTGATGCCATAATGCTGCTCATATATATATATATATATATATATATATATATATATATATATATATATATATATATATAAACCTCGCGTTCTTCGTGTACACCATGAAGCCGCCAATCGAGGTAAGCTTGTACTAAAAGGAAGTTTACTTTCTGTGGAACGCATGCTCAAGAGAGAGATAGCATTGCCTTTTCCAAGAAACGACGTCACAAGCACTCTTGAGAGAAGCGATGTTGGATATAGTAAAAAAAAGTACTTGCGCCCTAAGGGCGAAGCAATGAATGCTATAGCAACACAGCAATGTCATACGAAGTAGGGTGAGTGGCTTTGGTAGCAATATGAATTGTAGTAAACATGAGCTGATTAAGTAAGCAGGTGTGCTGCGGCGTAAGTAGACCGACATGAAGAGAGACTCGATGACCACGAGAAGGCGCGTGTGAAACGGTGGTGTTGATGAGAAGCGCTTCCGGTGGGCAGCGCGTGCGAAGGGACACACCTGTAGCGCTGCACTGCCGATCCGGGCAGCATTGCATGTGTAGCACGCGTTGGAAAATGTGGCCCGACTATTACCAACTGTGGTGTGAGCGCGCACAAACAAACATGGATAGATCACACTGAATGACTGCAGACAACGACTGTCAAAACGCTGGCAGCAAGCGCATACGCCGCAGCGGGCGAAGGTACGTGCGGTCTATCGCTTCAACGGAAACTGAGCGGCGAATGCACAGCGCATAGAAAGGTCAGAGCCGTGTGGAGATAAGAGACGGTGCGGGCGAGCGACGAGCGCGGTTGTTGGCAGAGTAGAAGTGCGCCCCCCCCCCCCTGCTCCCTCCGGCGCTGACTTCCCGCTTCCTTGCTTGCGCGTGGGAGATTGAGTGCGTTCGCTCTCCGTGATAGCGCGCGTCCCCGCACGCTTCCGCTCGAGCATACGGCGCGCGGCGAAGATTTTATCTATACGGAACCTCACGGCGACGCCGACGGCGACGCCGACGGCAGAAATCCGGTTGAAGTGTCCATATAATTGCTATCGCAATAAAAAAAAACCGGAGATGTCATTGTGACATAAGGCCTGGCATGCTACTACAGATGGAGGGAGATAGGCGATGCGACGCCTTACTTCGACAGCACACACCGTATACAGGCAACAACATGAACACGCATACTCACGGATACTTACGTAAGGTTCCTTGAGCCCAGTCGGCTCTCACAGAGGGCGTCGGTGCAAACTTGAGGCGCTAGAAAAAGAGGAGGAAATGTGCTGGAGCGACAGACGCACAGGCACGGCTGATTATTATAGTGCGCGTTGCTAAGACCTGGACTCCGCGGACATGCTGTTTGAACAAATGTGGCATCGTTTTTTTTTTTCGTTTTTTTTTCGGCCCTTGCACCTTAAGCGGTGGTGGCATGGTTCATGGTCTTTTTCCTTCTTTCGCTAACTTATTTATTTATTTATTGTTTATTTATTTCATACTGCAGACCAAGAATTTGTTCAAGCAGGACAGGCACAAGCGGTAGGATAAAAGTGTAAACACAGAAGATAACATAGGAAAATATTACGCAATATGGAAACTTAACATTAACTAATAGTACGTATCACCAATTAACAGTACGTAACATGGGAAAAAATAACGGAAATGAAAATGTCAATTAACAGTATACCTATCAAGGCTCTAGGTTGCAGAAAATCTACTAAAATCAGTTAGACGGTTTCATTCTAACACAATACGCGGGAAAAAGGAAAACT
Source organism: Dermacentor silvarum (assembly GCF_013339745.2). NCBI lineage: Eukaryota > Metazoa > Arthropoda > Arachnida > Ixodida > Ixodidae > Dermacentor > Dermacentor silvarum. The sequence goes on from NC_051154.1 coordinate 162,010,134, forward strand.
GAAACGCGGTAGTTTTAGCAAAGTACGGGGTTAAAAAATGGGCTTGGTGATGTCGTGTGTGTCTAGTGGACAGAGGAGATAAATATACATGTGGGTCAAGGGCTAACTTATGATTAAGAAGTAGGTAAAGAAAGTTGAGGCGGTTCTTTTTTCGTCGTAGTTCAAGTTTTTCAATGTTGTTAGCAGCCATGAGTTCAGACGGTGAGTCTGTACTTTTAAATTTAGAATAAACAAACCTAACTGCCTTTCTTTGTACAGCTTCAGGTTTTTTTTATGTTAGATTTAGTGAAGGGGTCCCGTGCAACACAAGAGTATTCTAGTTTTGATCTTATATACGTAAAGTAACTGAGAACTTATCCAGTCGTCATGCGTAAGGAAAATTCCCACTTGTATCATTGTGTACTTCGCAAACAGCCAGACTTGTGAGGTGCAACCCAACACAGTTCGTACACGCATGCCGCCAAGGCAACATCGAGTCTCAAAGGATGAATGCTTAGAAGCAACTGCTCTGCGCCTGGTGTATGACCTCTTCACAAGGGTCCTTACATCGACATTTGACTCAATTTCTCGACGCTTTAATTTGGCGCACTTAAACTTCCTTAAGTGTATTGACATAGAACATAGCGGACATAGAAATCATTCAACGGGATGGCTATTTCTGTTCTTCCGAGATGCGAGGTATATATTATATCCGATGCAAGTCAGAAAGTCGTATTCTACTAAATGTAAAAAGAAAGCAAAAAAAAAAAAAATAAGGGCATCATGGCATTAACGCGTACATTTGAAGAGTGGTTTCTCGGTGGTTAGTACTGTTAGTACTATGACTCACTCTGCGGAAGAAGACTACGAAGCTCGAGCTAATGCTGATGATGATACCTTGAAGCTAAACATTTCGACAGAATTACCTGTCTGGTTGGGAAAAGTTGATTAAGACTTGGAGATTCAATCTCTAAGTCTTTATGATGATGATACCGCGCACGCGTACACCGACCCCGGCACAAGTGAGCCTATAAAGCTTCGCCTAAAAAAAATGCAGGAGGAGATTGAACACAGGCCTGCAGGCTGATAGCAACATCCGCGTGCCGTTCCTGTCGCGTGGCATCGGATGCTTGAGACTACATGAAGCAGGAAACGAGATCATCTAAGCTTGACGACAGTTAGAGGCTCACAAGTGTCGGCGGTGGTGGTGGTGGTCGTGGCGGCGGCGGTGTCACGCGGAAAAGTGGGCCGATGCTGGCGATTGTGCAGAAAGGGTCCAAGCTCAATGGCACATACCAGGGACAAAAGAGAGAGAGAGAGAGAGAGAGTGAGAAAGAAAAAGAGAAATGTACAAAATCACCACGAAGGTCGGACAAAGAAAGAAAGAAAGAAAGAGAGAGTGAAAGAGAGAGAGAAAGAGAGAAAGAAAGAAGACCGAAAGAAAGAGAGAGTGAGAAAGAGAGAGAGGAAAATACAAAATCACGTAAGTCAGACAAAGAAAGAGAGAGAAAAAGAAAAGCAGATAAAAAGAAAAAGAGAGAGAAAGAAAGAAAATTAACACGAAGTTCAGAGAGAAAGAGGGAGAAAGAAAGGAAGAAATATAGAAAGAGAGAAAGAAATAAAGTGAGAGAGAAATGACGAGAGAGAAAGATAAAAGAAAGATAGAGAGAGAGAAAAGAAAGAGAGAGAAAGAGCGAGATAAAAATACAAAATCACCATGTAGGTCAGACAAAGAAAGAGAGAAAAAGAAAGATAGAGAGAAAAGACAGAGTGAAAAAGAGAGAGAAAGAAATAGAGAAAGAAAGAAAGTTAACACGAAGGTGAGAGAGAAAGAGGAAGAAACAAAGGAAGAGATATAGAAAGAGAGAAAGGACGAGAGAGAGAAAGAAAGGTAGATAGAGCGAGAGGAAGAGAAAGAATGAAAATCACCACGAAGGTCAGATACACGCACTACAAGCTTCGCTTAGCCCCATTTTCTCGACAGGCGATTTTTTGGCGACTAATCTCCGCGGACGCTGCCGGCGTATGCCTTCTTGGCTCCCATTCAGCTGCATGCTCTATGCACAAACGAACATGCATTGCCAACCGTCTCACCACACTGCCGATCTCCATAATCCTGAAATATTTATGCAGGACACGAGATAGCACTATCCGCCTTTCCTATTCCGGTGTAGAATGACCCTGTCTTAAATTTCAAGCGAAGCCAGCCACTGTAAACAAGGACCTCAGACATGGTATAGTGTGGACAAGATTTGCCAGACGAATACAATTTTACTATCATGAACGAAGAAGCAGGAATCGTCGCGTGTTTACATAGGAGTACACGCGCACTAGTTGCGGCGACTAACAGAGCTGTTTCGAATGAGGAAGAAAAAAAAAACCCGAGCAGCGAATCTCCATACAGCAGCGAGCACTTGTCACCCAAAAAAGTCTGTGACACTGCCTATGCTACCAGCACAGGCGCTTGGAGGTAAATCCATGTTGCATGTTCTCACACGTTAACGCCGTGTCGCTCAAGATGGGAGTGTAGGCAGTGCTAAAAAAAATGACATTACAAATCCGCATCAGCAGAACGGAGACACACGTTAATTTGTCAGTTTTTCCTCACTGCACCGACCTGCTATCAGCTTTATACACGAAGGTCGCTACGCTGCCATGTATGATGTCATGTCAGTATGAAGCATATTTTGCTTTACTTCCTGGCGGACTCACGAAGCGCAAGCTTACGACTTACTTTATCGGATGCCGACTATATGCACCAAGGTTTCCTGCACAATAATTGGGTCCTGAAGAGACGAGGGCCGTCGTCGATGCCCCGTATCTCGGACAATTGCCATTGAGAGGAAATTGAGTTCTGAGCGTCATATCACAAACGCGATATGTTCGGAGGATATGTTCGCCCTGCGAACGTATTCCACGGCGTTGATAATCACTTCTATTATCTGTCCTTTGTAGCACGCGCCATTTTCACTATACCTATATTTTTAGCATGAATGAAGCCAAATGTCCAGCCAATATTTTAATTTGATTGATGCCTTGTTTATCTTGTTTTTATTTCTTTGGCTGCAATTTTGCGATCAGAGCCTTTCTTGTATCCGCCAGACTTTCCATTTTGTTGCAGGTAATAAACAACAGCAAGACCAACAACAATTTTTGAACGAAATCGACTATTAAATCGCATACTTGGGAAACTTTGAATCAAGGTAACTTACTATACGTTTGGCGGGTTTTACAATTATTCAAGCGCACGCTTTTCTCGAAAAACGTTAATTAAAAATTGTTTTTGTACTTCTAGCACACAATTAAGCCAGTCGTAAGCGCAGCGCTAAAGAAATTTGCGAAGTATATAAGTGCATTCGAAACCCTGCCATTACTTTCTGTTGACTTCGCTTCTCTACGTTGGCTTAGCTAACTGGCGTCGTCCAAATTGGAGATAGACTAGCCGACGCCTGCACGCGGAGCACATCGTTCTTTCCTTGAACAAATTATTTTCTGAGTGGGCATGGCAGCCCGGCATCGGATATAAGTGTCGTTCCTGCATGCCCCCGTTCCATGCAGGTCCCCGTACCCACCCCTCCTCGCCTGGGCTGGTCACATGGTTTCGAGCATACTTCCCGTGATGACTATGATAATAACAATGTTGCAGTGATTACAATGATATTAACTCTTCATCTGAAACTCATCATGATTGCGATTATATAGATACTAGAGCTCCATCTGATTCTGATGACAATGATGATGGTTTCTATTGGCCTCTCCTTTGAAACAGGGTAGCGACAATAGTAACCCAGGCTGCTTAAGAATCTGGTTTTACTACGGCTATTGCATTCTAGCATGTTGCCTACCTCTCATTGATCTTATATCTCTTCATTAAAACCTCTATACTCTATACCTATACCTGACACGACTCTGGTTTCATCGATCACTTCTCCGCTCCCCCCTTTCTACACCGCCTCAACGAAATACCCCGCACCACGATAATTTGGACACCGGGACATGAAGGCGTCAGCGGAAACCATCGTACACACACGATAGCCCGAGGTCATTGCAACCGGGCACTGTCAGAAGACCCACGTCCAGACACACTACAAACTTACTACGATATACTGCAGCACTACCGCCTTTCGAGAAGAACGATGCCGCCACCGCACCCATCCCTCACCAGAGCTGAAGCCACGACCTGGAGGCAACTCCAGACCAACACCTATCCTCACCTCACGCTCCTTCACGCGATGTACCCCACCCTTTATCAGCCCCTTTGTCCTTTTTGTACAGAGCGAGCTACCCTCTATCACACCACATGGGCATGCCAAAATATCCCCAATAACTCCCCACATCGAAACGCAACGCACGAGCAGTGGGAGATGGTGCTGACGAGCTCGGCACTGGTGGATCAGCGAAAGCTTATCGCTAGAGCCGAAAGTGCTGCCACCGCCGCTGGGGCCCTGGACTGAAGGCTCCACCCACCACGGAGATCGACGCTTCTCCGTGCCCCATCAAAATAAAGTTTTGTCTCTCTCTCTCTCTCTCTCTCTATTCTTGACCTATTCTGACCTATTCTTGACCTATTCTCCTTGGCAGCTTATTACCCCTTCTGTGAGGTTGCAAGTGCCAGGTCTTGGAACGAAGTCATCAACGCATCCGATAGAGGCCAAATTTGCGGCTCTACTGCATCGGCCAAGGAAAGCATGCGTAGAGGAAATTATTTGTCGTTTTAATTGAACTGTGGAAAGGATAAGATAAAATAGAAATGAAAGTGGACGACAAAACAACTTGCAGTTGGTGGCAGCCAAACCCACAACCTCCGCATTACGCATGTGATGCTCACCATTGAGCTACGGCGACGGCTGTTCCCAGGCTATGCGGATGATGTGTGTTCGGCTTCCGACGGCGGCAAGTTGTTCTTCCATCCACTTTCATTGCCTTTTACCTTATCATTTCTACATTTCAATTAAAAGAAGTTATATTCCATGTCCTTTTCATGGCTTCATATCGTTGTGACTAACAAAAATCAATGCCAATCAGCCCACGGACCATTGGTTTACTTCCAACCTCGACAAGGTGTCTGATTTTAGGCACACGATAGCATTTATGAAGGTTAGCGCTGCCACCATTACTCATTTCCAAGTTCCTCGAATCATCTCACCTTTATTGTGGCCCCAAAGTGCTTTTTGGTTTATTATAGCTGCATTCCCCTTCCCCTTCATCCATCTCGGTACATGTTTCAGTAGTCCTTTCTTTCGCTTATGTATACACCCAGATATTTATATGGCTTGACTATGGGCATTGCGTACTGTTTAATGCAATGTCTATGTCACCCATTTGAAAAGGAGGAGCCGGCACCATATGTTGGTGCCCTCACTTCCTTAATTATTCATGTCATAAAAAAAACGTTCATTTCGCATTTTGGCTCGGAGTCCGGGCGGCATCTGGCGCCCGCATTGTATACCACAGAAGACAGTTCTAAAACTAGCTCAAGTGGAGTTCCACGCGAAACTGTTAATCGGCGTGCTACTTGACATGGAACTATAGCGCCGCGGCTAGTTTATTCTTGCACTGATATCTCACAAATGAAGAAATTGCATAATTGCTTTCTCTATAATAATGCAATGATACACGATTGCATTGAATTCCTGCGTGTTCGACATAAAATAGGAAAGTATATCAATTTTCAGCCAATCACAATACCTCGCGAATCGCGGCAATTAATAGCAGCGCCGATGGAGTTTCGAGCTGTCTCTCCGCTTTCTTTGTTTTATAAATAAATTAGAGCTCTGCAGCACGGCTGAATTTTGCATTATTGACCCATGTGACGTGGTCTAAAACATCCGTAAAGACTTCAAATTCAAAATTCAAAATATGTGGAAATGTGCAAAACGTTATGACCTATCTATTACGGTGATATGAGGGGTGCGTTGTAAGAAGCACTGAGAGCCACTGTCAATCTTTGAATAAAGAAGGCACGTTTGGCGCATCGCAGTTGCCTATACCTAAAACCGAATCTATGATTCTACAATTAATTACTCATTTTTTAAATAATACATTCCGTCGCTGCGTAGCATGAAGGCATCGCGCCTTTCTATAAAGCATGCAGAAAATTTCCTCCTGTACAAAACATCAGAAACAATGCGCTTATTTCATCTTCAGTACAACAAATCTTGCTTAAATATATTCGCATTGTAAACTTTAATGCTTACGAGCACTATAGGCCGACCCAATCTTGTCCTGTTGTATTTAACTTTTACAGAGAATTTAAGCCTTCTCAGATCCCATGCAACAGGAAGCCTAATGCATCTCTTAAAGCCACCGCCTTTTTATCTAAGGTTGCATTCTTGGCGCACTTTGATATCTAAACGTCGTCCAGACAGTCCGCTGAGTGTGAAGTTCAGCTTATAACGCCGAGAAACCTAGCGTCAAGGAAAAAGATAGCGAGCAAACGAAGGGAAGGAACGCCACCTCCGGTTGAGATTGGGCGTATAATATAACGATACTAAAAGGCTCGCTCGAGCATGCTCTTTTATTCTCTGTGATGCTTGTCGCTAATTCTTTCCTCCCCCCCCCCCCTATCCCTCTCTCCTCCCCCAAGAAAAATGAAAAGAAAGCTCTCTAGCTGGGACAGATTTAAAGGTCTGTCAAGAACAGTAATTTATCATCTCACTATTGGCACCTTCATGAAATACCAAACAAAGAAAACAGAACTTTCTTCCGGAGCCGCATGGGTAGGCCAGTGTTGAAAAGGGTAGTACTTTAATTTTGCTCTTGCCTAATGTTGCGCGTTTGGCGTACCAGCGTGCGGAAAGCTGCTTATTGGATGTTTTGTTGCTTTTACGAACTTCTTCGAATGAAGTGACTCAAGCATACTTCGAAGAAGTTCTGATCGCTCCTGTACCTCCGCAATATTGTTAAGGTTGCCTTATCACTTTCCGCTCAGTGTATGGGAGCGATGATGCTCCATGATTGTTTTTTACGTCCCTCCATTATTGATGTAGTGAAGCAACGTTTGTATGACGCGCGATAGCGGCCTTGCGATATTTTACCCACTACTGCATTCTAAATGAGCGCACACACACTCCGGTGACAGGAAGCGGGCTTTGAACTGAACTGCTGATTCTTGAAACCGTACGCTTCGAATATAATTGCGCCAAAACGGTCGCGCATAGAAACAAAACAAATGCCGTTCTTATAGCGATCACCTACGCTAGTCGCAATAACAACTGCGATCTGTTCTTTACTTCAAGAACGTTTTAACTGTACACGCGCTGTGAGCCGCTATACGAGCAAAATGACCATAATATTTATCTCTGAAGTTGCCGACACCTTTCGCGTCGTGCTAGGAGAAATGCGATGGCGTATTCCGAGGCGTCCGCTGGCCAACATTTGTCGTTTGCTTGACAATTTTCTCGCACTGCATCCCTGCCAATCCATCTCGCAACGTTCAGGCTGCACAAAGTAAATGTGCCTCTTCGCACGTCTAAAGCTGCATAAACATTGCGCAAGTAACAAAACCGCTGACTCATGCTGTAGTACAGCAGAGAAGGTGGCCGACGATGACTTTCCAAGTTTGGTGACAGTTATGTTAGAAATGATTGTAGCCCTGCATGAATAAGTAACTTGCTTTAATTAAGTTGGCCGTCGCGAATTCAGTGCATATAAATATTTAAAACAGCAGAAAAAAAAGAAGAGGAAAAAAATTACTCCATCTCCCGCTAAAGGGAACCATGTGTGGATGCGAAGCAGTGGGGAGATGATTAGCTTGAGCGTTGATCGTCGGTCTTGCGGCGTTCCACGTTTCCGTGAGACAGACCACGTCTGCTTTGGTTAGCACGGGATCACGTTCGGTGTCTCTGGCGTGTGCGTTGAGGGACCGGCTGTTTAGCAGCGCTATAGTGGACTCCGTTTCGGGGTCGACGTCTTCTCGGAAAGCGCGGAGGTAACGCTGAGTGACGGTGTCGAGACGATGGTTCGTCGATCATGTTCGTCGATCATGTTCTTGTCCACGTTGTCGTTCTTGTGGTGGAAGCGATGGTCACCGGCAGCGCTACCGGCGCTGCACAGGAGAGAGAATGAGGCGCGCGCTCTCCGTCATTTTCATACCGCGGAACTACTGGGGCGCCTCAGTGGAGTATGCAGCTGTCGCACCACCTGTCGAGCGCGCCGCTCCGGATTCCTAGAGGAGAGAAAGGGGGGGAGCGTAGGAGAGGAGGGAGAGGGGGAGGGGACGCGCATGCGCTGTGGGGGTGTGGCACGCGGGCGCCGCTCCGTAGAGTATTCCTAGAGGAGAGAAAGGGGGAGCATAGGAGAGAGAGGGGGAGGGGATGCGCATGCGCATGCGCTGTGGGGGTGCGGGACGCGGGCGCTGCTCCGTACAGGATTCCTAGAGGAGAGAAAGGGGGAGCGTAGGAGAGGAGAGAAAGGGGGAGGGGACGCGCATGCGCTGTGGGGGTGTGGGTCGCTGGACAACAGACAGAGCCGCCGGCAAGAAATGCTTCGCATTTAAAAAAAATCGGGAACATGACTTCTATTGACTGTCACTGCTTAGCATCTCGTTCACGTGAGCGCTAGTAATACGTGGCTTAATCGGAGACATGACCTGAGTACATGGCTTTAACGTGAGCCTGTGTCATATTTGGGTACCCGTATTGACGAGTTTTAACTTCCTACACCAGCAACTCGGATATGAGAGAAGTCGTAGTGTAGGACTCTGTTTTAAATTTGTTTGAACAACTGTTATTTTTTATTTCTATTTATTTATTTATTTATTTATTTATTTATTTATTTATTTATTTATTTATTTATTTATTAGCGCGCTTATGATCACTTGTGCCTTGTGTGCTCATTGGAAGGCGGACGCTGTGATCGAGAATCGAACGAGCGCTCAGCAGTAGAAGCTCGATATTACTCAGCTACCGTAAGGAATCTGCGAAGGTCTTCTATGCACACTCTATTCTCTACATTCCCTGGGGCCTGAAAATGACAGCTCAAAAGAAAAAGAAAACTGGTGAAAGCACCCTACAATGCCGAACCACGCACGCACGCGCCGCGGAAGCCGCATCCTGATTGGAGATCACGATTTCGGAAGTTCAGCGCTGAAGAGCATTGTACGGAAAGTCAATGGTTGGGAGATCTTTAGGAGCGTCTCCAAACCATTGTGGGTTGTCTGGGTATACATTTGAGGGCGTTCGGCTGCCCCGACTTGTCCCGCCATCAGCAAGGAGAGAGCGCGCGTTGAAGTTCATTCTTTCGCAATGGTTGTACATTTAATGAAAAGCCAGACAAAAAGCTGGCAGCCCGCTTGGCAACTGTGTCTCGCCGTACGGTGAACTTTAGCGGCAAGCATTGTTTAAGAAGGAAATATGCATTTCAGCAAGAAATCTATACTTATCATCTACATAAAAAATTCTGAAAGTGATTGTTGTGCAACAGAAACATGCCAGTAATAACACAATAGAAACATAACCACAGTTATGTTTCTATGTGTGGAGCAAGCCATAACTGCAGTAAAAAACAAAAATGGACTTGCATAACTCCTCGATATCTCCTACCCCTCCCCTTACTGCTCTTTCTTTTTCAGAAAAGAAAATATATGAAGGAAGAAAATATCATAATACTATGACGAAAAAAGAAAACAGAAAAAAAAAACATGAAAATCAAGATCTCCATCTGTGTTAAACCATAAAAAAAAGCCGGCAGATCCCACGCCCTGTGGGAATCGATGTTATGCGAAGCAGTGTGCGAGGAGCCTACCATGTTAACGAAATGACCATGGGAGTACCAAGACGTAGGCGGCTCTTTCATAACCTTCATGACACGCATCTCATGACATTCATGTCATGAGTCCTCAGGAGTCCCTTTAGCTACACCTAAGAGACCTTAAAGAGAAAGCCTTAGTCATGCTCATGACTATGACTTCGAACATCAACGTTTAGCCCTTTCCTTCACTTATTACCACATCCGAACCCATTCCATTCGTTTTCGAGTGTTAATCTTTCTTCGGTGAGTCATTCTTATTTTTGCTGAGTCATGGTCATGCCTTTGACTTCTCCCGCAATCGTTTAGTGTTTTCTGCACTTATTGCCCACGTCCGAACCCATTGCAGTGGTTTTTAAGTGTTAATCTTTTCTTCGATTAGTCATTGTCATTTTCTCTGAGTCATGCTCATGACTATGACTTCTACCACGATCCCTTAGTGTTTCCTTCCCTCAGTAGCCACGTCCGAACCCATTTCAGTGGTTTTTGAGTGTTATTCTTTTTTTCGCTGAGTCATTGTCATTTTCCTGAGTCATGGCCATGACTATGACTTCTACCATCATCCTTTATTGTTTCCTTCACTTAGTATCCACGTCAGAACCCATTTCAGTGGCTTTTGAGTGTTAATCTTTTTTCGCTGAGTTATTGTCATTTATGCTAAGTCATGCTCATGACTATGACTTCTACCAGCATCCAGTAGTGTTTCCTTCACTTAGTACCCATGTCCGAACCCATTTCAGTGGTTTTTGGGGGTTCATATTTTTCGCGGAGTCATTGTCATGACTTACATGACATGCATGTCATGACATTTATGTCATGAGCTATCACTTATGTTCGTCAGACGCTCCTGTCATACTATGCCAGTTTTGGTATCTACCAAGTTAACGAAACAACCATGAGAGTACCATGACGTAGGTGGCTGTTTCATGACCTTCATGACATATCATTTATGTTCGTCATATGCTCTTGTCATAGTATGCCAAGTTTGGTACATACCATGTTAACGAAACGACCATGAGAGCACAAAGTCGTAGGCGGCTAGATAGATAGATAGATAGATAGATAGATAGATAGATAGATAGATAGATAGATAGATAGATAGATAGATAGATAGATAGATAGATAGATAGATAGATAGATAGATAGATAGATAGATAGATAGATAGATAGATACTGTCAAAGTAGCAAATGTTCGCCAAGAAATGCTTCGCATTTAATAGTAATATCAAAGCATATTCACAAACATCTCTTATGCTGTTCGTAATACCAGATGCCAGCCATTCGTGACGTTGGGCATATTAGCGAAATCGTTTGATGAATGGCAAACAGCACTTTAGAACTAAAAGCTTTGTGAAATTATCCCGTGTTCCTTATAACAAGCGGGGCATCTGGACTCTTATTTGTTATTCGTTTTATGGCACTGCTACCCTGTGTTTATTTTGATCGCTTGGTTACGGTGATGATGGGAACCTATACATAAATCCTTTCACTTCATTCTTTTAGTTTGACTCCAGTTCAATTTGATTGTACGCTGACAAAAATTATTAAAGGAGATACAAAAGTCATACAGCTCCTTGTTTAGGCTGGCACAATCACCCTTATTGTAAGGCGTTAAAATGTTGGTAAAGTTCTCGAGGACGCACTACTTGACAGTGCTAAATATCGTAAAACAAGCGCAGCGGGCTCAAGGAGGCCAGATATATGCGTTAGTGGCGAAATTTGGTCGAGGATGGGTGGTGAGCACGAGGTCTCGTATACGTTACGTGAATGCGCACTTGCCTCGAAGGCTTGGTGACAGGTTGAGATAGGTTAAAGGTAAGGTACGCGTTAATGAAATCGCTTTCTACCACTGTTTAGACGTGCTGAGCGAATGCTTGTGGCGCGTGTTACTGAAGAAAAGTTTGAAGTCACGAAACTATAGAGTAATGCCATGCGGGGATGCGATACGAGTAAACAAATGAGCGCATCATCGAGACAGAGAAAGACGTTCATTAAATAATAAAAAATACAAAATTGTACATGTATGAAAAGGCAACCCCAGTATAGTTTTTCCGGTGAGGTGCCTAGATTAGGTCAATGGTTTTGCTTCTTATAAGGTAGATGAGCAAGCTGTCATATATAGCTTTGTTGTGTTGAGGGGTCCCTCTTGGAAGGATCCAGTCATTGAGTGTGACGACTGAGCTCTGCAGCCCAGCAAGGCAGATTCTTCGCAGTGAGGATAGGCCAGGACATGTCCATAGCAAGTGGTGTGCTGTGGCTGGCGCACCCGTGGTGCAAGTTCCACAGGCAGGGTCAAGCGACTTGTCAATGTATTGGGCTTTGAACGCAGGCGTGATTGCCGTGCCGGTGCGTATATAGACGGCGGAGTGCTACGCGTTCCCGGTGTGCAAGCCCAGGAGGGAGGGGGTCAGGGCCTTCGGGCAGAAGCGCTTGTATAGCAAGCTTTCTATGCTGCACTTGACCTAAAGGGAGCCTTTGACAACGTGGGGCACGAAGCATACTAGCCAATCTCAGTGACACAAATTGTGGCCGACGAACGTACAACTACGTGAGGGCTTTTCTCACAGATCGTACAGGCACAATGCGGCTGGGAAATGTGAGGTCACAGCGAATAGACACACCTAACAGAGGAACGCCACAAGGAGCAGTGCTGTCGCCGACACTTTTCAATGTGGCCATGACGGTACTCCCAGCCCAACTCGAGAAAATACTGGGGATTAGACATGCCTTGTACGCAGACGACATCACGATATGGACGGCCGGAGAGTCCATAGGAGAACAAGAGGCATTACAGGAGACAGTAGATGTCGTAGCAAGCTACGCGGAGACATGCAGACTGCAATGCGCGCCGGAGAAGTCGGAGCTCCTAATAATTGAGAAGCGCTCACGAAGACTATCAACAGCCCCGGCACCAACCATCCACCTGCGAATAGGTCGTAGAGAAATTACCAAGGTATAAAGACTTCGGATCCTCGGCTTACAATTACAAAAGAACGGGGGTGGAGGATATGCCATAAAGAAGCTACAACACACGACCACGCAGATCTTGCGCATGATTCAACGAATTACCAGCAGGAAGAGGGGACTCACGGAACAGGACCTTATCCGACTAGTGCAGGGTCTGATTGTGAGCCGCATTGCGTACTCGGCACCATATTTAAATTTCAGTAAGGCGGAAGTGGAGGTACTTGACCGGCTGATACGCAAGGCGTATAAGCAAGCGCTCGGACTCCCACCCGGAACGGCTACTTTTCGCCTCGAGGAGACAGGGGTGTACAACAACGCACGGGAAGTCATAGAGGCCCACCTGGTAAGCCAGAAGCAAAGACTACTACGCACAATAGCGGGACGCTGCGTCTTGGAGCGTCTTGGATATTCCGTATGGAAGACCAGCGCACTGACCAAAATCCCAACACGAATACAGGGAGCTATGCACGTCTTACCAATTCCCAGGAACATGCACCCAAACTAAGTTTGCTCCCCACGCGAGCGCGAGAGCGCATCATCGAAATGGAAGAAGAAAGAAGAGTCAGTACCTGGAGCCCGATTGCAAGCATTCAAAAGTGGCTAATGGAAAGCTGGCCAACAGGCAAATATGATTTCTAAATCGCTATCGTTGTTAAACGAACAGCAGCATAAACTACAGCCGTCTGCAATTTGGACGCTCCGCCTCGTCTGTTAAATACGGTTGAGCCAAAATATACCGACGTTAGCTGGAGAAGGAGGCACATTGCGGTCGGTAATGGAAGGAGGGAGCAAGCTCACAAAAGGTTATGTATTATTTATTTATTTATCTATCTATTTATTTATTTTCATCCCTTACACCCTTTCCTCCGGCGTAAGTTAGCAAAACGGGCGTCTGCCTGGTTGCCTTCCCTCTCTATATATATACAGGGTGTTCATTTATAAGTTTTACGGAATTTTTAGAAATCGCCTGTGGCAGGTAGCATAATAACCAGTTTGGAGATATGCGCCATCAAACTCGCCGTAAGAATGCACTGTTGTTCCACTTACTTTTTTTTTAAATGCTGTTTCATACACTGAAGCACAAAAGCAACTGGAACGCCCATGTATTTCGTCCCACACTTTGGGAAATAATATCTTGAAACTGGTGTCATCCTGGAAATTCATTTCAATTGGATGCGTCTTGGAAACTCACCGCCTACAATTCGTAAATTTCACTATGTGCCGTAAAGTACTTAACTAAGAAGTTCACTAGTCAATTTTTGTTAATTAGTTGCATATGCGCTTCGATTTCCCATGTTATACTAATGTCCTCCTGTTCGACTAACCTAGCTCAACGATAAGAATTATGCTACCTGCCACAGGCGATTTAAAAAAAAAATTCGTAAAGATTAACTGTGAACACCCGGTAAAGTGCCAGTAAAGCCACACAGAGAATATATATAGTCTCGGCAACATATTTCGAACATTAGTACAATGGAAACACTAGAATTAGTATAATGGAGTTAGTGCCTTGCACGAGGAGCGGTCTGCAGCTACGCGAGGGGGGGGGGGGGGGGGGGGGTATTGAGGTTCTAAGACTTATTTTGTTGTGTAAAATGTTAAATGGTTTACTGGGTGCTCATGTAAACTCGGACAAGCAGTTTACGAGCTACCCGAGTAGCCGCCGAATAGTATTCATGTGCATCGCATGAATTAAGCACCGTTTAGTAACTTGACTGTTTCACTTTGAAGCGTGTAAAGTTTGCGATTATAGGCATAGTTTTATTTGGTTGGAAGGACCCATGCCGGTGCACCAGTTCAATATCGGTTGGTTTCCATGTTAACCTAAAGTTTTCAGCCTGCTCACTAACAGTTGAAATTGTGCCGCATCTTGCTTAAACTGATTGAGCGTTGTGTTCACGATCAATCTTTTTTCTAGGTAGGTGAGCGATATTACATATGATTGTGATAGCAAATATATGGACACTCCAAGCGCATTTTTGTCGTCGCCGTCGTCGTCGCCGTGAGGTTCCATATAAAGTCCAACGGCGATAAAGTCCAACGGCACTACCGTTTTTCGCGCGCTATACTTCCGCCGCTCGCTATTTTACCGAACACTCTTAAAAACGTTTGCACCCTTTGGGGCTTATCCTGTCCCACAACGATAATCGTCATCTGCCTTGCTTGCGTTTTCTTTCTTGAAAACTCGGCGCTCGCTATTTTCCTGTCGAGAATGCTATGTCACGCTTAGGAGGGGGAGGAGGAAAAAGGAGAAAGGAAAGGCAGGGAGGTTAACCAGACACACGTCCGGTTTGCTACCCTACACGGGGGAAGGGGTTTAAATGGATCAAAAGAAAGAAAGGAGAGAGAGGGGAGAAAGTACTCTCAGTATGAACACGTGTGGTTGTCCAACACTTCATAATCGGTCACTGAGGCCGGTCGACTTCATGAACTGTAACAATGCCCGCGTCGCTTTGTAAGCCTGCGACGCGTGGGGCCATAGTCCAAGAATCTTTGTCTCTGAAAACGGTCTGCTGTCTAATCGGTTTAACACTCCGAAGAATGTCGCGTTTGACGTCATAAAGATGACAAAACAAAACACGTGTTCGATCGTCTCCTCACAGTTGCACGAGTCACAGATTAATGTGTCGGACATGCCCATAAGGAATGAGTATGCTTTCGTAAAGGCCAACCCTAACCAGAGGCGCCAAAGTAAAGTTGCATCACGGCGGGGGAAGTTCGATGGAATCTGCAGCCTCAATGTAGGATCCAGCTGGAGGAGACGACAGTTCGAGAAAATCGGGGTGCTCCATGAAGTTTCAGTCTTGGTTTGAGCGAGTAAACGAAGACCCCTCGCAGCGTCTGTCTTTGATAAGGGTAAATGAACTGTCAGGGTTTCCTTACGGGCTGACCGGGCGGCATCATCACCAAGGTCATTACCGACGATGCCACAGTGCACCGGCAGCCATTGAAAGATGATGTCATGTCCGTTCATGAGGGCTTGATGGAGAACCTCTCTGATCTCAAACACCAGTTGTTCATGGGTCTTGCGTCGTAATGATGACTGCAGGCTCTGATGGGCTGCCTTGGATTCACGAAAAATAACCCGCTTTCGAGGTGGTGCTTCTACGATGTAATTAACAGCAGCACGTTGGGTGGCAAGTTCTGTTGCCGTAAAAGTCGTTATGTGGGACACCTTGAACTTCCTTGTGACTTGTAAGGCCGGGATGATAAAAGCGCCTGTGGAGCTGGTGGCTGAGTCAGATCCATCGGTGTAAATCTGCGTTCTTTGTTCATATGCATCGTTCAGTAATGGCAATGTCAACTGTCGTAGAGCCACTGTGGAATGACGGATCTTCTTCTTGATTCCCGGAATGGTGAGGTGTACTTGTGGATGTCGTAGAAACCACGGGGGTAACAGTGGTCTTGCTGCTGGTGTAAAGCCCGATGGAAGGCAGCCTTGATGTGTCGCAAGAAGTTTCGAATACGTGGCTTGAGGTCTTTGTGCGGGCAAAGCAACAATGTTGTGACTGGGTACGCGACACAGGTGTCGAATGTGTGCTCTGAGGTTGTCAACCGTGATGTATGTTGGAACCAAGTAGTCTCTATCAATCATGATTGTTGCATGAGTCGAGGCGCATCGTGGTAGTCCAAGACATGTCGGTAGAGCCCGGCCTTGCAAACTTTGAAGGGTACGCTGATGACGCGCATGTCGTTCATGGCCTGGAAGTACCGGGCACACAGCGTTAAAGAAAGGAAAGGCGAGCAAGACTGATTACGATTATTGTTCTGGGACAAAAAAGTCGCAGTTTCGCCCGACAGGTGAAGCATCGATTGCGATAGCAAATTAGTAGACAGCTATACGAAGTAAGGATAGTAGTTTTACGGGTCGTATAAAGTAGTAAATATTCGCTTACCATCTAAATGAACAAGCATGGTGTCACGCGCGCACAGGTAAACATGAACAGATCTCGCTCGATGACCGCGGAAACTTGTCAATACGCTGGAGTGATAAAGCGCACCAGCGGCAGCGAGCAAATTGACCTTCGCACTGGCTCTCGCTTCAATGCGAACTAAGCGTCGAATGCGCAGTGTATACGAAGCTACCGGCGCTCGACGAATGCACTTTGTCCCCATCGCAGATCGCTTCGAAGATGAGGCCCCCGCGGGCGCACACTTTGTCCGCATCGCAGATCACTTTCAAGATAGCATGTATAAAGAACAAAGCACGAATTTTCTGGCTGCAGCGTTTGCTTGAAGTTTCATAGCATGCACACGCCATAACTTTTAGTAGCCTCAAGTGAGTTTCCTAAGCCGCAAATTTGAAAATTCAATTGTGTAAAGCTTGTATATACAGGGCCACCCACTAATATAGGGGCCACACCTCATTAGTCTTTAAACTCACATAGCAGCTTAAATTTTACATGAAATCCTGGAGACTAATTTAAATCAGGTATCGTATATGGGACATTTGCCGCATAGAGTAAAAAAAAAATGCTGAAGGTACGCCAGCTTGAATACTACTGAAGTGTTCCCTAATATTGGACGACCCTGCACATCGTTTTCACGGACGCCGCAGTCGGGGCTTCTAGGCTACGCAACCGCTATTATACCTATTATATTATATTAAAAGAAATATTATATTAAAAGAAATAAGAAAAGACTGTATGCATACAGTCTTTTCTTATTTCTTTTCCTTCACTTTAACTTCCTGCAAAACATGCTGCCGCCTGCCAGAGGGCTAACTAAGCGGAAATGTTAGACCCGATGTATAGATTAGGAGGTTGAAGGAATCGAGTAAAAAAAAAAGAAAGCGAGAGAGAAAAACGAATAACCATTTCCGACAATATGGTTGCTTGAACATTTCCTCCATGCAGCGTAAGCGTACATAGCTGCGAAAGAGCAAAACCAGCAGGAGTTCTTTTTTGAACGCGATATAGACTGCGGCCTGACAGCGGTCGTGAGAACACGCAGCTGCCTTTTGTAGAACAACCTCGGTGAATCTCGAAGCCTCGGTACTTCGGTTTTTTTTTTTTTTTTCCTGCTGTGCATACGTCAAGGGCTGCAACGATGGTTCCGTGCCTGCCGAAAGGCGCCTGCTTGGTCAACACTTGTTTGCGCGATTGTACTTTCGTAAGCAAAGCACCTCGTCGATAACGGGAAGTGATAAGGGGGGGGGGGGGGGGGGGGGCAGAAAAAAGGTTCGCAGAATTCTTCGACAGATTCATGCCGCGCTATAAGATGGTCGCACGCCATGGTGTTCCTTTTCTCACGTAATGGGAAAATTTTGATCCCGAAACAAAATGCCTGCAGAGCAGTCTTAATTCTCGCTTCCGACTTCCTTAATGGCTCCCATTAGTTTAGCTTATACTAGCTCTCGTCCCAATTCAGCTGGGAACTCTTGCGAGCAAAGCAATCAAAGTCCAGTTCGTTTATTAATTCGTGCCTAAGACTGCCTCAGGCTGGCTGTCACTGGTCACCTATTGTGAGTACATATATAGTACCTGTGTGGGAGTGTGCACATGCATGCGTTCGTGCGTTTGTGTTCACAAACAGTTATCTCTTTCACGTGATCAAGCGAAGAAATTGGTTGTCGCGTTCTCTATATGTTGTCGATCACTGCTTTCGGTTTCTCCTTGCCTTTTTTTTAATGAAAGTGTATGGTGACTACCACTGTGGATGGAAGGCCGTTACAAACATTTAGCGTCATACTATGTCTCCGCCCACTACTGACTGTCACATCGTGGCAAATGATATACCGAGGAAATATAACTGTGCTGCTTAGGTACTCTTAGATGAATACATTAAGCCCAAAAATACAAATAATTAGTAGCATGTAACAAATTTTGGTAATTTTAAACTCAATTCCGAAGCGCATGTTCATGTAGACATATCCGAATAATTCTGCCAATGAGTGTTTCATTTACGGACATCCTTCAGTAGTTCAGGAGGTTTTAGTTGATCAGGTGGGGCCCGGGGGGTAACGCTATGGCATTGGATAACAATCCGGGAGGAACTCACGTTTTGTCTTTCTGTCGTCATCAGCAAGCCACTAGCTTCTATAGGCCGAGTTTCTTTTTTTCAGTGCTAGGCCTAAAAATATTGTCAGAATTCGGCGAGGACTAACATCCGAGCCACAAGCCTAGATCGTGTCTCACGTACAGTGTCGCCAGAGTTCTTTAATAATTTGTATTAAGGAACTCTGGTGTCGCGGTGGCGTTACGAAGTAGCCGAAAGCGCATATGTTCCAAGCTGTCCATCTAACGCCATTTTTAACCAGCGTACTATACTGAGCAATACTTAACCGT
Source organism: Dermacentor silvarum (assembly GCF_013339745.2). Taxonomy (NCBI): domain Eukaryota; kingdom Metazoa; phylum Arthropoda; class Arachnida; order Ixodida; family Ixodidae; genus Dermacentor; species Dermacentor silvarum. The sequence continues at coordinate 162,029,114 of NC_051154.1, forward strand.
ACAGCATTGCAATACAACAATCGGGAACATAAAAGATTAGCCGCTTCCATTACGTGTAATGACCGGAATCACACAAAATCGCAGAGCGCGATCAAACCACCGGAGAAATGGTATACTGCATAAGACATTTCAACTCGTTTACATTGCCTAGAACGTTTAAGCCGCTTGTATAGTTAGGCCGTTTTTCGAGTTAACAGGCTGCTCGTGAACTATTCTTGGCGGATGACCACTAGCGTGCCGCAAACGAGCGCACAAGTTCTCAACTTTCCAAATGTTCGGTGCGAGTATATGTCATTTGCATCCTCGTTGTGTTTTCTCGAGTAATAAATACACCAAACGAAAGCCTGAAACTTTTCGTTTCAGGAAACCAGCCGCACAAGTTCAGTGCGATAAGCACTGGTATTGCGTTCGCAGAGGGCGGGCAGTCTCAAGAGGCGAGGCTGTGCTTTTAGTTCTCAGCAAACTTTTCGAACGAACTGCGCCAGAGGCGCATCTTTTATTTTTAATTCCAGGCAGCAATCACGGAACCCATTTTAAGGACTTCAAGGGTCTGCTTGATTGAATGTCATGAAAGGGTACGTCGTCAAATCGCTTCCGTTTGCTTAGTAACCCTTTCTTTTTATGTCGATGCAGAAATCCTTCTCTCGGGGTCGACAAAGGCATAAGAACGTGTCTCTTACAAAATGTCGTCACTAAAAAGCAGTAATAGTCAGGATGGAGGCGCAGTCGGGGACCTGTCTTGAACCGTTTATCGTCACTGAGCGCTTTTTTTGTGTATGGGTGTGTGTGTCACCAAAACGCTATAGCAAGTTTGTTCTTGCCGCTTTTACATAATACCACGACCCGCAGACCGCTTAAAATAGTCATCACGAATAAACGTTGTGTAAAACGCCGTAGTGCTCCTGAAAGTCGTTGCGGTACGTCACTCAAGTCTTAAGCTGGCACATACAGCGTCATTTTGTTTATGTTGAGCCGAGTGAATGAAATTGCACTTGCCAAATATTCGACCTGCCATCCAAGGCAATAGCATTTAAAGGGCTCCTGCACTTGGTGTTGCATTTATGTAGAGCGTGAAAACTATGGCATGCGGCGTACTTGCGATGCCAATTTCTGAGCAAATTTCTGTGCTAAAAAGAAAGAGAGAGAAAAAGAAAAGTCTGCCACGTCCGGCTATGCCCCGGTCCTTGCACCAAACACGTGCAAGCTATCAACGTTTTCTGAATCATTACTTTGGAAAGACGCAAAGATTTGATTCAAAAATGCTTTTAGACAGCCAAAGTCACCAACGGCAAGCAAAAAGCACCCGCGCGTGGGTCGTGCCCATACTTCATACGCAGCGCCACTTGCAGCCCTCATATAATGTCGCACTCTATTTGTGCCAAGCGACTACCATCAAAGGGCTACGCTTTGCACACCGCTCGTATCCACCTCGCTTCCTTTTTCAGTCATTGGTCTTTGTGTTGTCAAGTTTTCAAGACGAGCCAAATATTTTGCACGGTCACTGCACTTCCTTCGGAGATAAAGGAGGGGCCACATCCTGTATCGTCGCTGCGTTTATGTGCCCAGCCATGCAAACGACGTTGAAGTAGCGCGCAGGGTAGAAAAGCACACACGGCAACGACGTTGGGTATGTACTAGTCAATATTCGGCCGATCTCTCTAACATCAAATTTTGTAAAATCAATAGAAAGGTTATTATACACCCGCATGATTGAATTTGTGACAACAAGAGAATTATTGAGCCCATGTCAAATTAGATTTAGGCCAGGGATGTCAATCTGGTGCGCACACGTCGACCTAGAAAGCGGAATTCAATTGGCTCGCTACCACAACCAATGTGCAGCTCTAGTTACATTAGACATTTCAAAAGCATACAATAGTGTGGAATACCCTATTTTAACAGAAATGATGCAGGAAATTAGATTACCTGATTACTTCGTAACGTGGACTGCTGAGTTCTTGCAGGGCAGGGAGTTTTACTGTGCGCAAAGTGGAATTGCATCAGGAAAATTCAGACAAACACGCGGGGCTCAGTGTTATCTCCGCTTTTGTTTAATATCTTGCTAAGCTCCATTCCTTGTCATCAGAATATATGCACGTACGTTTACGCTGATGATATAGCGTTTTTTGCTTCGGCAAATGATATTCAGTCACTGTACGAGTACTTACAGGAATACTTATACGAGTTGGAAGCTTGGCTGGATAGTATCCACTTGTCTCTTAATGTAAATAAGAGCGCTGTTCTTGTCTTTCCGGTACAAGACCCATTTACGATATCCCTTTCGTACCGCCATTCTACTATTCCACAAGTGGAAAAAGTCAGATACCAAGGAATTGTTTATGATGGAAACCTTAACTGGCGTCAACATAATGAAAATATAACTTCAAAAGCTTCCCGTGCAATGGGGATATTGAGAATAATTAGCAATAATCGATGGGGCATGCGCAGAGACACACTTATAATGATTTACCGCATGTATATCCGGCCAATACTAGAGTTCGGCTGTGTGTTATTCTCTGGCACCCCTGCTTATAAACTACGTCCACTACTTTCGCTGGAAAGGGAAGCACTTCGCTTATGTCTGGGGCTGCCAAAGTTTGTAGCAAACGCCGTGCTCTACAAGGAATCACGACTTCCTTCCCTAGAAATGGGATTTAAAATACTCACTGTTCAAACATTCATAAGGCTCTATGAATCACCAATAAGAAGATCCCAGTCGATATTTATTAGTCAACCAGCTTTATTTTTGCAGTCTCGTGGCCTCGATTTCACACGCCACAGGTGAATAAAACAGAATCGTTATTAAGTCCGTTAAATGTACGATTAAATGATATAATCACGGTAAGCAGTATCCAAAATTCATTGGTTATTACTTATGATAACATATACCCCTACCATGCGAAGCAACTTCCCTGGCATATTCTTAACGGCTTACTCCAAGATCACTTGGACAAGCTCCAAACAAACGTAATTATAGCTACAGATGCTTCGCAGAGTGAGGAAAAGGCCGGGGTTGGAATTTTTTCATCTGCATTAGATTGGTCTTTTTCTGTTCGACTCCCCGACTATACTCCAATATTCCTAGCGGAATTCCTAGCTGTTGTCTTAGCTTTGCGTAAGCTACAGCCTCCCACAACAACCGCGGTAGTATTAACAGACTCTATCCTTGCGCACCTCACTTACTGCTCCTGGCGAGTCGCATATAGTAAAAAATTTGCACTCATTGGTTCCAAGTCATTTGCGGAATTTGTGATTTGTATGGGTGCCTGGTCACAAAGGCATATTTATAAATGATGCGGCAGATAGCCTGGCATAGGCTTCTATTACAGGCCCTGTGTGTTCTCTTCTTCCAACGACGGGTTTCATAACGTCTGCCAGGTTTAGAAGATACACCTTTATGGCATCAAAATCAGATCTAACATCATCCACCGAACTGCACCACTTACATTTCCCTTGGAGCGGGAACTTTTCCAAATCCAGACAAACAGAAGTGGCATTAACAAGACTGCGATGTCGAGTCCCCCCGCCTAAATTTCTACATGCACCAATCTGGTCTGGCGATCTCCCCTTTGTGCCATTTCTGTAACGAATTCGAAACGATCGACCATTACTTACTGGACTGCCGGCGTTTCTCCTCCCTAAGAAAAAAATGTCACAGTTTCGCCCTAAGGGCGAAGCAATGAATGCGATAGCAACACAGCAATGTCATACGAAGTAAGGTGAGCGGCTTTGGTGGCAATACTAATTGTAGTAAACATGAGCTGATTAAGTAAGCAGGTGTGCTGCGGCGTAAGTAGACCGACATGAAGAAAGACTCAATGACCACGAGAAGGCGCGTGTGAAACGGTGGTGTTGATGAGAAGCGCTTCCCGTGGGCAGCGCGTGCGAAGGGACACACCTGTAGCGCTGCACTGCCAATCCGGGCAGCATTGCATGTGTAGCGTGCGTTGGAAAATGTGGCCCGACTATTACTAACTGAATGAACAAGCGTGGTGTGAGCGCGCACAAACAAACATGAATAGATCACACTGAATGACTGCAGACAACGACTGTCAAAACGCTGGCAGCAAGCGCAAACGCCGCAGCGGCGAAGGTACGTGCGGTATATCGCTTCAACGGAAACTGAGCGGCGAATGCACGGCGCTTAAAGGTCAGAGCCGTGGGGAGATAAGATACGGTGCGGGCGGAGAGACGAGCGCGGTTGTTGGCAGAGAAGAAGTGCGCCCCCCCCCCCCCCCCCGCTCCCTCCCGCGCTGGCTTCCCGCTTCCTTGCTTGCGCGTGGGAGAGATAAGAGACTGTGCGGACGAGCGACGAGCGCGGTTGTTGGCAGAGAAATGCCCCCCCCCCCCCCCCTGCTCCCACCGGCGCTGGCTTTCCGCTTCCTTGCTTGCGCGTGGGAGATTGAGTGCGTTCGCTCTCCCTGATAGCGCGCGTCCCCGCACGCTTCCGCTGGGGCATACGCCGCGCGGCGAAGATTTTATCTATACGGAACCTCACGGCGACGGCGACGGCGACGCCGACGGCAGAAACCCGGTTGAAGTGTCCATATAATTGCTATCGCAATAAAAGAACATTGCAAATTGCAATGCGACAGCTCGGCCTGCCATTGAACTCTCCGGAACTGCTGTCTTTCGGAGCTTCTGTGCTTGGACACTCACACAGGAATGTATGCATCGCCATAGAGAAATTCATTGTTGAATCAAACCGGTTCCATTGTTAATCATATTAATCCATTTACATTACCTCATTGCCTCTTGTACTAGTATGCCTATTTTTGATATATTTATTGTCCACTGAATCGTATTAGAATTTATTCGCTTTATTATATTTACCAAAATTAGACATTTGCTAAATTTATTCACTTAGCACGTATATAAAATCTGCCGGACTCTTGGCCGATCCCCGTGAGTGGGTATGCGCCAAAGATAAGGTCATCATCATCATCAGCAGCAGCAGCAACGACGTTGCGTTGGCTGTGTGCGTCCGTTCGTGTGTCTTCCGTCTTTTCGGGTTGAATAAAATGTCAGCATACCTAGTCGCTCCACGGTCAATATTTTGACGTAACCGAGGTGGTCACTCATCGGCACGAGTGCCCCGAGCGCTGCTCTCTGCTGCAGCGGCCATCTTCTTACCGCGCCTTCTGAGAAGCGCGATCTGCGACGACCTGCCGTTTTCTTAGCGTTGCTCCAAGTTCCCTCGAACCAGCTGGATCCAGAGACAGAGAAAATGCCACTGCAGAACGCGCTACAGTTACATCTCTTTGAAGGCAAGGGTGACGGAAGGCATGGATGGGCGATCTGTCATGATCGCAGTGGAATCGCGTAACATCATCAGGTGCTGCTACGTCAGTGGAATATACGACAAACAGTTCTCCCTCGCTAGAACGAATGCTACGAGAGCCAATTACACAGGGCCCAGCAACAGCCCTGACCGCACGTGTGCTGTCACCTATAAAGCTCACGACACGACCGGTGCTTGTGATCACCTTCCGGTGCCTTCATTTGGCTTAGTCAAGTGATTCACTTAATACCACCACTTGCAGAAACAGCGTCCTGAACACTAATATACCTTTAAGAAGCTGTAGGTATGAAAAAAAATGGTAACTGAGTAACCCAGGTGTGATATCAACATTGCCTTTAGAAGGTCGACCTACGAACGGCCGGATGTTTTTTTCTTGGCATGATTTTGTGCGGTTTATGGCCGTTTCTTGAGATGCGAGGTTGTTTCATTACAATCAACGCTACGCATAGTATATACACGAAAGCACACCGTGTGCCCGTGTTATGCAACGGTTCTGGTCAGTTTCCTTTCTTTTTTTTTTTCTTTCGTGATTGGTTCGCACGAAGCCGTGCACCCGATATCGCCGAGATCAGCCGCTCAGTGGAACGGATGATAATAATTAATAGAATACGACGAAAAGAGTCCTTACATAATAAAGCCTTGGTTTATTGTGACGCCTGTGAGAATCGTAGCGGTTATTTTTTTTTTTTTTTTTGCTTGGCTAGCAAAAGTTTGCCGACAAGAAGCTTACTATGCGCTCTCAGATCTCTCTCTCTCTCTCTCTCTTCATTTCCCTTTCTCATATACGAGTCTTCGTAGTTATAAGCTTTATACAACCACGCACACAAAAAAAAAACATTCATTTTTTGGCCGTATTATGTGATCCTACTCATGCGGGAGACTGCAGGCATCACGGCACTGACTGAGGTCTAACTGGGGACAAAGTTTGGTTATTATTTTTTTAAGCGCACGGATCAATTTCAGGCGGCCTTCGTGGTACTAACGTGAGAGAGAGAGAGCAAGGAGAGGAAAGGCAGGGAGGTCAACCAGATGAGCGTCCGGTATGCTACCCTACAATGGGGGTAAGGAAAAGGGGGGAATACTCACTCTCTAACGTGAGTGTTGCTGAGTTGTTCTAGAGCTTCTGTCATACGTATGCCGCATTAAAGATCTGTGCCGCTGGCAGTGCGGGTCTACACTATATACGGTTTAGTGTATGATAGACGGAAGTTTTATGCTTAATTTCTCGTTGTTTTTGTTGTTGTTATTATTATTTTTTTTTCTTACTCAGTAGATTCTGTACCATTGTGTAAGGTCCGCGAGATCAATGATCTTGGTGTACTTTTTGATACAACCTTACACTTTTCAGCTCACACTAAACGCGTCGCAATGCGGGGCATGCACACTCTTGGCTCTGTTTGCAGACTGTCGAGAGAATTCAATTCCCCTACACCGTTCCGCAAGTTGTACACAACAATCTGTCTTCCTCAACTCGAATACGCGTCGGTCGTCTGGAATGGCATTTCTAGATCCAACAGTGACATTATAGATCGGGTCCAGAAAAAGTTTCTAAGCATATATCATCACCGCTTTGCTAACACGGACTCTGGGCCCTGCTCTAGCACTGTTCGATTATTGCCATTGCCCTTACTTCGCTGCCGACGTAATCGTGCTGACCTGCTTTTCCTTTTCAAACTCCTTCACGGTATCCTCATGTGCCCCGAACTCCTCAGTTGTATCACATTTCGTACTCCGCGCAAAATCACCAGAGAACACAGACCTTTCCATGTTGCTGCCTGTCACCACCAACACTCAACCGTCCATAGAATACAGAGTCTCTATAACGCCCACTTTCATGACCTTGATATTTTTCACAACTCTTTGTCTTTGTTCTGCTCTCAGCTTTCCGTTGTTGTATCTTAGTTTCACATATTATTCAACTTCCCTTCTCCTCCTTTTTATTATGTATGCATTCTGCGCCTTTGGTTGCATGTATGTACACTTTTCTTTTCAAGATTGTTAATTTTTTATTCATTGTTTTTTTTTACTGATATTCCCCTGTTGTATTTGCTGATATTGTCCCCTGCTGATATTTTTCTCAACTCTATGTCTTTGTTCTGCTCTGAGCTTTCCGTTGTTGTGTCTTAGTTTCACATATTGTTCAACTTCCCTTCTCCATTTTATTTATGTATGCATTTTGCGCCTTCGGTTACATGTATGTACACTTTTCAAGATTGTTATTTTTATTCATTGTTTTTTTTTCACTGATACTCCCCTGCTGTATTTCTTTTTCTATGTATACGCGCGCCAGCACCCAGACCTGACGGTTGTTCCTGGGCACGATAAATAAATGATTATTATTATTATTATTATTATTATTATTATTATTATTATTATTATTATTATTATTATTATTATTATTATTATTATTATTATTATTATTATTATTATTATTATTATTATTATTATTTATGATGCATTGAATTTAACACAAAGATGCACATTCCGTGTCTCTGGTCATGCAGGCCCGTTAAAGCACGTTTACTTCATTGAACAAAAGAAAAAAAAAAGTTCCACACTTGAACGATTAGAATTGCCGACTCCGCCTCCAACTGCTACATGGCAGCCGATCTACTGTTTGCTTTGGTATAATGATAAACGCCAGAGACACTGAAAGGGAGAAAGCATGAAGATACCTGAGACTGGTCATGAGAAACTGGCATGAACCATAGTAGCACAAAAATCTACGTCGCTTTCCTTTTACTGTTGTTTTTTTTTCCTGACATCTGACCAAGCTAAACGCAAGGGCGGTTGTCCCTTAAAATTATTAGCTCATTCCTAAGAATACCTTCTTTCAGATGTACAGGCCATCACTAAAGCTCTTGTCGAGAACCGAAAAGTCAAAAGCTAGATGGTATCCCGCTCTGCTTTTTCTTGTGACCAGTTATCTCGGTAATATTAAATAACAGTTTTTTCTTTCACGGTAGTCTTATAAGGTGTGGCAGATTCTCTAAAGTTTGCGTAACGTCCTCATAAAGTCAGTCATGTATTTCAATGTATTCTGGAATTGCCAAACGTCTCCTCGTCCTCTCGACGCTCTCCGCATGAATGATTTCCACCGTATTTCAGTACTTTTTGTCCCCTCAGCGGCACATCCTTGGACGAATTATCCTTTTTTCATTCGGGATCGATAACAGCTTCTCAAGGCGATAACCACCTGAGTTCTTAAGTCCAGGTTTCGTATTCACAAAAAGCTCTCACGCTTTAATTGTCCTTAAAAGCAAATTCACGCCAATCGTAATGCTCGCCATATCATTATCGAAGACGGCCGGCCAATGACAGAAATCACTTACGAACGAGAAGCTTAGTGAATTCAGCCCGAGATTATTGAGACATCCTCTTTTTTAATTGACATAAAAAATAGAGAGATATTGGCACCAAGAGGTGGTGTCGAAAACTGCTCATCACGTGAGAAAGGTAGAAGTACATAACAAGTCCCACAACCCCACAAAAGTAAAAGAAACACATTATAAAATCACATGAAAGAAAGAAAACTACAATTTTAGAACAAAATTCAGAGCCCTTCCCCTGTCGAGAAAATGGGGGTAAGCGAAGCTTGTGGTAGGACGACACTGCCGCAGGCGTTCCGCTTCGTTTGCCCTAAACTCGGGGTCGGCGGCTCTTCGCTGACGTTTCGCCTGGGCTTAGGGAGCCCTCACGCTAGAATCGGACGACAAGCTTCGCTTACCCCCATTTTCTCGACGGGAGAAGGGCTGGTGATTTTGTCTCTTTGGGTCCCACGTGTGACAAGGGTAGTTCAAGGGCGCGTTACAGGTCTCCGAGCCCACCGAGTTATGTGCCATTGTGATAGTGGCCCGTTCTGCACTATCATCAGGATCGGCGCACTTTTCAGCGTGGCACCACCACCACCGCCCAAACTTGTGAGCCTATAAAGCTTCGCTTAAAAATGACGTGTTTGTCTTTGGCATCGCGATTAGCGTAACTTTGCATTAAATCTAATGTTATATGTTATTCAATGTTCCCCCGATTTGTTGGAAGCCTTGTCCCCTATCTGAGCTGTTGTTGCCCGAGCAACTTCAGCGACACTTACCCGAAAATCTTTCTCAGGACGCGTCAACATTCACTGCCGCGGTGCCAGCGCTGGCCTCACCACCAACTACGTACGTACGTACACACGGCCGTATATAAAGCGGCAGAAACTGAGAAAGAGAAGCGGCCGCACCGCCTTTAATTAAACGCCCGTCGGCTCCTCATAATTAACTACGGCGCTTATGTAAGAATTGCTCCTATGTTGCACTCCCGTGGTGTACCTACATTCTGAGATAGGGCGAAGACCAGGCAACCGTCTTGACAAGGCTACGTTAAAGCTACTTTAGCGTTCAATATAAAGTGAATGTTAAAATGCAATTTAGTGCGCGTATAGTGTCACAATGTGATCAAGAAGTCAGTAAGCGTACACTTTGATGGAGCTCATCCGTTTACACACACCCACGTGTAATCTTCGACCCTTCTTAATTGAAAGCTCCTCACGACGTATATATTATGCAACATATTGAAAAACACGGGCTGCATCAGTGCGTAGGTACCTGTAACTTTGTACGCTTAGCAGCAGTCGTATATAGACATAGCACGACCTTGTAAACATCATGTATACCCTTTGCCACATTATCACACTATAGCGGTAGTTCTCTTTCATCCTCTATATTTACCGGTGCCCTGGCTGCGTTGCCGGCTCGCCTTTGATGTTGATTGGATGCGACGCTGCCGCTACTTCTCCTTATGTTCCTGCTCTCACAGTGAACGACCAGTGACACGGTGGCACGGTGTTGTCAATCAGGCCTCAAACCTAAAGTATATACACAGCCATTCTCGTTTAAAGATTGATTAAGGCTTCATAGCTTAGCGGGCCTGGCGACTGGGGCTTTGCGCGATTACGTCCCTCCCTCTACTGTTCTGTGTATGATCAAAGCTTTGAACACGGTAGCCAGTTTCACGCGTCTTGCTCTGGATTCTCTAACATCATTGCGTTTTTAGATTTAACACACAGCGCCATCTGCCGTCACGAGCATGCATCCCTGTTTCCCCCTGTACGGCCATTATGGCAGTCAGTTTTACCTGGAATTAATCCAAATAGATTCGCTTAATTAACGGGGTTAAACATCCCAAGGCAGCACACGGGCTATAAAAGATGTCGTACAGTCTGAGCTCCTTATTGTTCCTGACCAGCCACGTGGGTTTCTTTAATCTGCAGCCAAAGCGTGTTACACGACCATCTTTTTTTTACCTTTGTTTATTTGCGTAGCTAATAATCACCGTGACCATTCGCAATGGTGAGTCTTTCTGCTCAAATATCACGAACATCTATCAACACACATAGTAAAATGTGTCCGAATGTACATATTTATGCACTAAAAAATAATCTAAAGAATGAATTTTTTGTGATGCGCAGAACACTGAATTGGTGAACAAAATCTCAAGGAAGCCAATGCATTGTCTTTTCACAATCGAGCCATGCCAAATCGCAGAAACATTTTTGTACTTCTCACCATTTCTAAATGACCTACAGCGCCATGTTTCCATCCAGTTAATATTAAAGTATCATGGTCGTTGTCTCTAAACCATAATTTTCGCGTGTGACCTACTCATACATCCGGTTTGCGTGCAATGCAGATTTTTCCTATGTATTAGGGCACAGATGCCGCTGTGCGCATACGCCTCATCGTGTAATACTTATTTTTTAAGATCCCATGTGCTTTCTTTGAAAAACAAAAAATTAAGAACAGGGAAGCTATATTCATGGGAAAAACTTTAATGGGGATATATCAGTAGGTTTCGCGACTTCTCCATGTAAGAACTTAAACACATATAAAGTATTTATTTCAGCAATCAATACTTGAAAAGATTGTTAATTCATTTTTATTAATTGCTTAGGCTCATTGGAAAACATACTGCTGAGTCACTCAAGAATACAATGTGCAATGCCAAATTGGTGATTCATTTTTATAATTAATTAATGAAAGTTCGCAGCCTATCTTAAGGTTTGGCGCAAGTTAATTGCAACAGCGCAAGAACGAAAAAACAATTGCAATCGCTCAAGAGAGCAACCAAGAACACTAATCTGGCTGTATTCGCGCAGCCTACAATTGCCTATACCAGGCGTTTCTGCGAAGACTTTTCCCATTTTTTAACGCGGTAAGATTAAGGGCCCCATGTCGCAGAAAATCCGGTGTCGGCGTAAGCGCCGGCGTCGTCCGTGGCGGAGAAAATCATCCCGAACAACCCGTAGCGGGCAGGCCCTCCGCGTGCGGCAAGGTATTAGGGAACAAAAATTGAATCTCTCACAGTAAAATCCGTCAGAAAAATGCTAAAGTATGACTTAACCACAACCTACAGACGTGGTGATGTCGGATTGTAATTTGAATGTACGAGAAAACATAATTCAGTTACGAAGAAACTCAAATACTAACCCCTTTTCCAGCATTTCTACCATACCACCAGAGGCGCGCTCAGGTAGTTTACTTGCGAAAGTCCTATCCAGATGGCGCTTGCATCCTCGGCAGGTGAAATTGAAACTTGGCCTGCCTAATGCGTTTTGGACACGCGCGCGCGTCGGGGCAATAGCAAACAATTATTAAAATAAAAAAAAGGTCTAGGGCCTTCACATTTTAATATGAGACGACTTATATTGCCCCTGGAAAAACGTCTTCCCAGCAATGCATTTCTGTTTAAAAGGGAAGTCTACTTTAAGGGGATCGGTGTAAGCTTGGTCTTTGTGAGCTGGCTTTTCCACGTTTTGTGTTGCAGTGAAGCCTACTCAAAGAAAAATGCGATGCGAACGGGGCCCAATAACGCTATCGCGTTCCACTCTTAAAGCCGAAGCTTAAGCATCCTCCAATTTTTTTTTTAATCGCTTGTGGCAGAAAGCACAATTCTAGTCCTTCAGCGGGTCTGCTCGAAGAGGCGGACCTTACTTGCTCAAGAAATAGAAATGCATAATCAACTAATTACCAGAAATTCACTAATTACGTTTGTAGCTAATTACCTTACAACATTACAACTTCGTGAGGTATGCAGCAAATAAGTGCTTAGTATTTTTAAACAACTTGAAGTTAATTTCGTCTAAACACGCAGACGACACGAGTTTGAGGTTTTCTATTCTTGATAATTTACCCTCTACTGAGAATGCGATGGGAGCCATTTGGGATGATACGCTTGAATATTGTGGAAAGATTGGAGCTACAGACTCGTTTGTAAACACGGAGAAAAACGCAGCGTTAAGAACATCTGCGCACTCGGCGTCAGTATACCAGTTGTAATCGACGGCAGTCGATCAATATACAGGGTGTTTTTTTTTTAGCTGCACCAAATTTTTAAAATTAGAAAAATACAAATCTTGGTCACGTTATGCTTACCATTCGAGTGTACGGATTGGCGGCCTCTAGATACAGAGCAATTTCCGCACTTACGTGCGTAATTAGCGAAGTTACGCTAATTAACTTTCTAATTATCAACAATAGGTGGCTACAGCAAATGAGTACATTGGGGCCCGTCCTGTGCACTACCTATCCCAACAATCAAATTTTGAATAGTGGAGTTCATGTGGGAGCTACGCGAACAATTAGTTCCCCTTGGCAGGCTCCTTGAAACCGAAACTGGCCGCAATAAGAGCGTGTGTGTCGTCGATGTCGCCGCCCCCCCCCCCCCCCCCCCCCCCGCCTTTCGTCACGTCTCCGACGTCACCGCCAGTCCGGCCCCGCGAGCAGCTTGCGTTATCTCCTTGCTGTCTGCGACGTTGGCATAGCGCTTCAATGCCGGCGGGCCGCCAAATCTACTTCGTCATTCCGTCGGGCGCCACGTTGCGCTGTAGCGCCAACTCCGCTCCTTGGGCTTTTAGATACTACAGGCACGGCGTCATATCAGTCTGCAGCGTCGACTGCGAACGACGCAGCGCAGAATGGCTTCACTGGTCGACACCAGGCTGTCAGTTCAAGAAAAAAAATTGCCCGCCAATCCACCGTGTGAAGGTGGTTGGAAAGCGAAGCTTTTTACGCCACCCTCATGGTGACTGCGGCGCACTTGATATTTCACACACTACAACGTAACTTTAACCACGGCCTTTATTATTATTTACTTCACAACAATGTTCACTACTGCTTTATGATCGGTGTGATATACACTACTAGACTACCCCCTAGTGGGGTAGTCTAGAAAATGAACCGAAGCAGTTACTAGGCTGGAAGGGTTTCGAATGACGTCAACCCTCTTTCAAGCAGCTGCATAAGCTTTGCAACAGCTGCAATCTAATCTTACGGACCGCGCCGAGCCTGTTTCCGTTGTTTTCCCGCAGCCCTTATCATCCATCATGTTGGCTCATCACTTTGAAGCTTGTTTTTGTGGTTTTTCCTGCGAAAACGAGGGCTTAGTTGTACGCTGAATGCCTGAATTCAAGTAAGCTATACTGCTATACCTGCAATTGTTAGCGGTTCGTCGGGATCGTTTTTTGCTTACAACGACGGACACGACAGAACCCTTGGCTGGTAGAGGTACAAAGCTTCGCTTTAAAAATTGACATGGTGATCGCTTATTTGACTATGAACAGAAACGCTCGTCTAGCGGTGCAATACTATTCCGCCCGCCACGATCCAGGCCAGCGCGTTCCTGCACACACATCGTTTATACGCGTGTTCAACAATTTTGCTGCAACTGGATCGCTAATGACAAGGCGGACACCGAAAAAATATGTTATAAGCAAAGAGTTCGAAGAAGCCAGACTCGGATATTTTGTGGCAAAGCCCGAAGCAAGCACACGAGAAGTTGCCGAGTCTTGTGGAGCAAACATCACAACGGTGTGGAGAGTCCTCGTGAAACATCGATTGCACCCATTTCATGTGAGCCTGCGCCAAGAACTAACAGACACTTGAGACGCCTAGAATTTTGCAATTGGGCACTGATTCAAGTCGACAGAGATCCCGATTTCCTCACGAAAATAATTTGGACAGATGAAGCCCAGTTTTGTCGAAATGCAGTTGTGAACATTCACAATGCGCATTATTGGGCAAATTTAAATCCCTACTGGCTTCGTGAGCACAACCACCAAGTGCGGTGGTATGCTAACGTGTGGTGCGGGATTTACAATGGAAAAGTTATCGGACCGTACTTTTTTGTTGGCACACTCACTGGGAAGTTATACACCGAGCGGATACTGAAAGAAGTCGTAGGAGACTTCATCGCTGAATTTCCTCTAACCCTCTTCAAAGACACTTGGTACCAACACGACGGCGCTCCTCCGCATTCCTCTTCTAGGGCTGTGTCGTGCCTTCACAGCACCTTTCCTTTTCAATGGATAGGACGGAATGGACCCGTTCCGTGGCCGGCACGTTCTCCAGACCTTTCCCCTCTCGATTTCTTCCTCTGGCGATATGTGAAGAATGTGGTTTACGCCACTGAACCCGCCACTGTGGAAGACCTCAAAGCAAGGATAATTGCTGCATGTGCTGCAATTCAACCTGCCATGTTCAAGCGAGTCTTGGGGCTCCATTCTGGACACGCATGGCGGCTGCACGGCCGCCATTATCCGCCATCTTGGCTGTCTCATTGGCTGTCCAGAGGTCACGTGTTTAGAAATTTGTGCCGGGAAACGGAAGTTTTGCAAAATTCAATTTTGCGTTTTCGTCAGAATGACGAAGAGTGACGTGGAGCTGCAAGTTTTATCAACTAATACTTTTTTGTGGTCCTTGGCACCCATATTGCGACTTTAGCGCTTTAAAAAGAAAGTGGACGGTAGCGTGCAGAAGCTCGTGCAATGCATCTGCAATTTCGCGAATATGTGGTGATGTTCCAAGATAGCCGGCATGTCAGCTTGTTCATTGGCTGAAGGAATATCCCGTGAGGAGCGTCACAGGAAGGGCCGTTTCGTAAACGTCAATTTGACGTTGCGTGACGTTGCGCTGGGCCGCCACTGCAGAGATTTTCCGCCATAATTTGTGGTGCGACGAGCCGCGCGAATTATGGTAATGAGCGGCCATATGCAATGGCAGTGGAGAGGCATGCGTATCGCCGCATTTTCCCTGTCATTTCGGGCCATAAAAATATTTTGTTCACAATGCGTGCTCATAACATTTGCATCGCTCTCGGGTGATGTTGGCATTTGTGATTTGCACCATCATTTTTATTAAAAACACGTTTATTTGTAATAATATTGTTTGAAACTAGCAAACTTCTTGCGAATTTTTGCACTTTTCGCTACTGCGTTTGTACTGTAATCAATATTAATGTCTTTTAGCGTCATCAAAGGCTATGACAACGGCGACTTTTTAATTTATAAAAATAATTGTACGCAAGGCGGCGTCTTGAAGTTTCCTCTCGCGTTGCGATTAAGCAGCGAAGTGAACAAGAGATGGCAGTGCCGGCGCTTGCGTCGCGCAAGCGGATACCTGTGGCGCGCGCAACGCTATAGATGATATTCGGCCGCTTCTCAGCCAGACGAGTCGGGCTGAGTCACTTGCGGTTCACGAGATAGCGATAACGCGGCCTAGAGCGTGCGCTGATCATCACTGGCAGATCGCGTATGATGTCTCAAGGTAGAAAGCAAGCGCGTGGGTGCCAATATACGATGACTCATTCAGTTTCCCGAGGACAGGCATCCTAGCTAATGAAGCAGACGACAGCCTACGTGCATGCAGACGACGGAAGCGAGAAACGATTTTGATGGAATAATCGTACGCTTTGAGCTAGCTGCTTTATTTTTACTGGGGAGGAAAACTGTTTTGCTTTATCAACCACGATAGGTTCAATGCCTACATTACAGTTTCTTAGGCGAAACGTCCAATTTGCGTCACGTTACGAAAGCAAATCGGGGCTATCGGCGCCATTTTGTAAGCGTCGCGCGCACGTCACGCTTCGAAGAAAATGGCGGAATGTCCAGAATAGCGGCTTTGGATTCCATGAAAGACAGGTTGATGATGTGTGTTGCCACGAATGGCCATCATTTTGAACAGTTCCTTTGAAGGCATGTAATTGGAACAACGCTTTGTGGTGTGTGTGTGTGTGTGTGTGTGTGTGTGTGTGTGTGTGTGTGTGTGTGTGTGTGTGTGTGTGTGTGTGTGTGTGTGTGTGTGTGTGTGTGTGTGTGTGTGTGTGTGTGTGTGTGTGTGTGTGCGTGCGCGCGCGCGCGCGCTATCAAGTTGTTTGCTGAGCAGTGTCTTGCAGGAATAAAGCTGTGTTGAGTGCACTCAAGTCCACTTACATTGAGCAGGTTGTCTTCGCTGCGCTTGTAGGGTTCGTTTCTTTTTTTTTTTTTTTTTTTTGTCGATTCACTCGGTGAGTTATGTTCCTATCTGTCTTGGTTTACGCATCTTTATTTACACAACTCGCACGCGCGCGTTCGAGATAGCTTTCCCGGAGAAAGGGAATTTTGATCAAGCGTCGTTCTCATCCAAAAGCATGAAACGGCATTTCGTTGGTGGAAGTGGACACTTGGCGCCCGACGGAATGACGAAGTAAATTTGGCGGCCCGCCGGCATTGAAGCGCTATGCCAACGTCGCAGACAGCAAGGAGATAACGCAAGCTGCTCGTGGGGCCGGACTGGCGGTGACGTCGGAGACGTGACGAAAGGCGGGGGGGCGGTGACATCGACGACACACACGCTCTTATTGCGGCCAGTTTCGGTTTCAAGGAGCCTGCCAAGGGGAACTAATTGTTCGCGTAGCTCCCGCATGAACTCCGCTATTCAAAATTTGATTGTTGGGATAGGTAGTGCACAGGACGGGCCCCAATGTACTCATTTGCTGTAGCCACCTATTGTTGATAATTAGAAAGTTAATTATCGTAACTTCGCTAATTACGCGCGTAAGTGCGGAAATTGTTCTGTATCTAGAAGCCGCCAATCCGTACACTCGAATGGTAAGCATAACGTGACCAAGATTTATATTTTTCTAATTTTAAAAATTTGGTGCAGCTAAAAAAAAAACACCCTGTAGAGAGCGCAATGTTTTACTTTCTGCATTCTCACTAGGCTCATCGGCTCCTCTCAGCTTTGCCGGCGCCGATAGCAATGTTCCTGCTTATTGCTCCTTTCTGTCGTTTTCTTCTTTCCGTGGTGCGGCTATGCTAAGCCTTCGAGGTTGACGTCCGACGACGGTGCCCGAGAGCGAAAAGGGAGCGGTGACACGACGTACGGGGTGCGTTAACAAGCACTGCTAAGTGTGTGCATGCGAGGGGCCTAATGGCTTACGCCTATGGGCCTTCGACCCTGCTATGACGTCACCACGGACTTCGCATAGGGCGGGGAAGAAACGGAGGTTTCGAAAGCAGCTGGATAGAACAAAGTATTTATTAGGCGAGAATGTAGGTTCCCTGCACAAGCGACGGAATGACATTTGGCTGACATGTTAGCACGATCATTGTATACAGATCCGGAATGTTTTCATGCTGTGTTCAAGAAGTGTGTCGGTGCCCCTTTGATGGCTTCTGAAATGCCACCTACTTGTTCCCTGATTTTTTTTCATATTTTTTTTAATCTCCCCCCCTATTCGTTCATTATCCCAATCCCTGATGTGTTGCTGTCCATACCGATGCCCTGTAGTTCTTTTTCGCAGAAAAATTGCTGCTTCAAACATCAGGAATGACTGTGATGATGGAATGACGCATGACGGTGATCGGGAGTCTCGAGTCGCAACGCATCCGTATCTCTGTGTTTCTCCGGATTTGTCTGCCTCACTTCTAGTGTCATCACGACATAGTGTTCTCGCGATAACGGGCGCTGTTCCCCTATTCAATATACACTATGGATTCATCATCAACTTGCGAATGCGCGCACCAACACGCCCAAGTTCAGACATTTTTAGGCTGGTCGTCACAATATTTGTGGCTCATTGTCTGCTTATTGCCCTTGGTACTTCGCTGTAAGATCTAACAGCTGTTGCCTTCTTTTGGTCTACTCGTGTAAGTAGGAACAATATAGTTTCTCCTTTTCTAAATTGTTACCGCCGTAAGTGTATTTCGTACTCTGTCTCTGGATGCAGTACGTGCCAGTAAATCGTCATCGCTTTGCCTGCTTTGTCGTCGGACCACTCCTTCGCTTAGCAACAAGTGCTGCGCGATCCGAAAGCAACGATGGCTCCTGGAAACGTATCATGTCATCGAT
Organism: Dermacentor silvarum; assembly: GCF_013339745.2. Taxonomy (NCBI): domain Eukaryota; kingdom Metazoa; phylum Arthropoda; class Arachnida; order Ixodida; family Ixodidae; genus Dermacentor; species Dermacentor silvarum. The sequence continues at coordinate 162,047,561 of NC_051154.1, forward strand.
AAGGTTACCGCTTATCCCATTTGGAGCACCATTCTTGGAATCGAGAGGTTTAAGGCTAAAGTCACGCGGAATTGTCTGCTCTGCTCTTTCTTTTTTTCATGTCCGCATGCCACACTTATGCACAAAGTTTAGGAAGGCTCAGCAATCGTTGCAGTGAAACCTGCGGCCGTCGACGCCGCCCGTAAGCATTTCATACTTAACGCTCTAACACCAATCGTATCACATATACACCAGACTCTGAAGTTCAAATCGATGTAATATCTCAAACTGTAAACATTGCGCAAGCAAGCAAAAACAAATCTATGTAAGCGAACGACCCTATAACTGCTCATTCATTTTTTTTTTTTATGCGCTAGGTCCTAAGTGTGTTTCAAGCTGAAAATGTGGCGAAACACACATACTGCGTGCTATGAGAATTACGTAAAATGTTAATAACACTATTAGCAGTTTATGGATATAGAGTACACGTATATATAGTACGGCGGCCTTTGCCGTTTCTTCAGCGTTCTGTAGGAGCTTTCCCAGTGCCGAGTACAGAACGTTACGCCGAAATGCTTGTGCAAAGCCGCACCTGACAGAGATAGCCTCAATTGGGCAAGTCCGAAGGCACGGCCCGGAGGCAAACCTGTGTGAACTTGACATTTGCGTTTTGCGTCATCCCTGCGGGCGTGAGGAAATACTTGTCTTCAATCTCGGCCAAATTTGCTACAGGGTGGTGTGTAGTTCACGTGCTAAGAAGGGGCTACAATAACCTGAGGCAATTCAGGAATAGCACGCTGGTCGCGTTATCGTCTTGTGGCTGCACAAGACGCCCTATAGTCTGAAGGTTTTATAGCTCTGTCAGCACGTTGAAACGCAATATTGATTTTTGCCTTGGCTAAACCGTGCGTTGGAGAGAAAAAAATTGTGTCAAGTTGGGAAACGAAAGGAGCTTTGAGGTTGAAATCGCCGTGGGAAACGCCGGCTGTTCCGTTCACAACTGCAAGCAACGGCGAAGAAATACTCTCTCCTGTGTGACGTGTGTGACTCGTGATTGAATTTTTCTGAGATTACTCACAGTGCTTCGAAAATACGTGCTTCTGTCGCGGGAAATGACACTTGCTCAACTTCCGACTTTTGCGGCGTTCAAGACACACACACAGGGTTGCGAGTGGACGTGGCTAAGAACTGACTGTATGGTTACTAGCGCCGATTCCCGTGTGTATAGTGACCCGCGTCGCCGGCTTGGTACGAGGACAATGCGACAGACGGGACAGCGAAAAGCGTTGACATCACCGGAGTTGAGGGAGCGTCAAGGCGCTGATATCAGACTGCGAATGCAGGGCAAATTAGACGACCTAAATTAAATTAAATTGAATTACCGGCTTTTACGTGCCCAAACCACAATCTCATTATGAGGCACGCCGTAGTGGGGGCTTCTGAATAATTTTGACTACTTGGAATTCATAAAATTAGGCGAGTTTAATTTATCAGGCCGAGTTCTGTAAAAGCCTTACTTTAATTAAGCAAGGTCTGGACTATGCGCTTACGAGCTCCAATAAATGAAAGTACTACATGAAATGCTAGAAAACAAAGCTCGTTTCATTTGCGGTCATCTGTCTTGAGAATGGGCTGCACATCTTTTCTATCTTGTTCCGCTCACCAATAGTAACATTGTGACGCACGTGACACTAATTTCAATTGTTTCAATAATTAATCGTAGTAATATCACTGAACAAACGTACAGAAAGCGCCAGCGATTGTCACAGGTGGTCAGAAATACCGGAGGTTGAAAGACTCGGACAGAATTAGGCAAGTCTGCGCTCAAGTTACGCAAGCTGCTCACTGGAACTTAACGGGACACTTTCACACGGCCTCATGGCTGTATATGCGGTTACCGTAACTGGCGCACTATAGTTCCACGTATGAGCAGGTAGCTATAGCGCAGAAAGGGGGCTGTATAACGGTATAACGGTAGGCCCCCTAACGCTACGATAAAGGTGTCGGAGTGGTCTGGTAATGGAGTCGGAAGCAAAGGCTCGTTTGCAATGAGGCTGCAATCTCCTGCACCGCGGCACACGTCTCGCGTTGGCGTATATAGCGCGGACACTGTTACACTATAAACCTGCGGCAGATGTTGTTAACATTCTTTCCCTTGCGCTACCTCGAGGCCGACGCGTACCGACAACAACATGCGTGTGAAAGAATAATAGGCGGCATCCAAACTGAAGCGCACCGAAGGGTGCGGCGGAATAAGTCTAAGTGAAGCAATGATAGGCTTATCACTTATGATACGCTGCAAAGGCGTCTCATCACAGAGCACTTTTGGTGGGGCACAAGTACACACGGGCAAAACTTGTCACCCGCCGTGATTCCTGAATGGCTACGGCGTTGTGCTACTGAGCACGAGGTGGTGGGTTCAATTCCAGGGGCGCAGTTCCGATGAGGGCGGAATCCATTAACGCTCGTGTAACGGTGCACTGGGTGCATGTTAACGAATCCCAGCTGGTCTAAATTATTCCGCAGCCCCTCACTCTACGGCGTTCCTCATGATTCACTGTGCAGTTTAGGCCGTTAAACTTCACCGTTTAGATTAAGACTGCCATCTAGAAAGAATTTTCTCTCGAGACCGGGGCTATCCGCAAAAGAGTACGAACGTCGGCGAGCCGCTTCGATGAGCGTAATTTAACAAATTGTTTGGTTAAAGGAACTGTGCCCTCAGACTCTCAGAAGTCTGTTGCCAACTCTTTCTACCGGGAAGTATATTTAACAGTACTCTTATGTGCGCTGATATACGTATATAAAGAAAGCATTTTGCACGCCGAGCGTATATTGCCAGGCCGCTTCTCGCAGATGCTACAGTGCAATGAGCTGCTCATAACGCGGATCGAGTCAATTCTTTGTAGTGATGGCTCTTCTATAGTCGGCTGATAGGCTTGCTGTTTGAAGACACCGCAGGTTATTGCTAGGAAGCTCCCTTGTGAACGTTGCCGATGATATGACACTCATTTTTCGTCTTTGAGCCACGGTACGAGCACTCTGCGCTTTGAACAGAAGCAAGTTTTGATCCGGCGTGCACGGTCATAACAAGGGATTTACCGTTACTTATTGTAAGCGTTCGCGTAACTTCCGTAACGCTCACTGAAGGACGTAAGCATCAGATGAAGGGTGATTTTATACTTGCCGCAGCGACTGTTTCTGCGGCTGAACAAGGGATCGTACGTTCAGAGTGCAAAAACACTACTGTACCGGACTTTGGGTGCATGTTCAAAATAAACGAAAAAAAGAAGAAAGAAAGAGGAAATGAAAATAAAAGAAAAGGAAAAAAGGAAAGAAAATAAATGAAGTGGTCAAAATCAATACGGAGCCCCCCACAACGGCCGCAAGGTAGACGTTTGGGCGAGATTGCACGGACGCATTATGAAGTGAGAGTAGCGCGCGGTATATAGACCACGAGGGAGGTAGTTCAATTTTGGCGCCTGCGCAGTATTTATATTTTTCAGCTCGGTAGACTTGCCGCTAAGCACATGTAGTTAGTGCCGCTTGCTTTTTAATGTGTATTTTATGGAATGAAGCTGTAGTTCAGAGTAAGCACTTGTGGTGTCAACTCCATCTTCGTCCTTGTCTGTCGCGCTACACCCTCATTTCATGATACCTCCACTACGGCATCTCTTATATCCCTAGCTGCTGTTCTCGTCAATGACCACTGGACTGTGCCAGCGCCTAATAATGTACAGAGAATGCTGTCGTGTGTGCGCGCGTATCACCTCTTATGCTTTTCCTTTTCTTCTCCCTACCGCAGTGTACATAGGGTAGCAAATCTAGCGCAACCTGGATAACATCCCTGCCTTTCCTTCTCTTCTTTAATATTTCTTTCTCTGCCATTTTAAGCACCCACAATTAGTAAGTCAGTAAATAAATAAATAAATTCAATCAGGACGTTAAGGAAGCCATAGCTGCTTCGCGAATTGCATTGATACAGCTCTGTTACGTGTTATGCAAGCATGCACACCACGTATGAACTTCCCAACGGCCTCAATATTTAGCGAAAATAGCAATAAATATTTTATTTATTAACATTACAGTTTATGTTTAGTATACAACGTTAAAGACGATCGTCGCACGAGCCAACCCCGTTTTGAAAAGCCGGAGCTGATATATTAGAACGGACGGCGGAAGCTGACGTTACTAAAGTCCCTAAATTTCTTGCTCAAAAAATATCTAGGGACTTTAGACATTACAACTGTTCAAACATGTAACGGCGGCGGCCACACGGTGACATCGCGATAGCTCACTCTTATGGGAACAAAATAACACCGGCGACAGCCCGTTGCCATAACGTTTTTTTTTTTCCCCTCTATTTTGAGTATATACCTGTGCCTGCGTTCACAAATGATTTTTTACGCTAAGACAGTTCGTAAGAACAGGTATCAATCAATCGTGACGTTGGACAGATTATTAACGAAGGCCGCCTGCAAATGGGCAACATCAGTTACGAACAAAAAGCTTTGCGAATTCTGCCCCTGGATTGTTGTGGAATGAATCTTTGTAAAGTAGCCTCTGGGACAGTGCGAATGATTTGGATGAAGCGACCCAGTTCATGCATTCGTCTGTGTATGCTGTGATAGCCAAGTGACCTAATTTTCTGGTCTGATCCGTCTGAACGAGGACAGAACTGCCAGGCAGCTTATCTTCTGCAGCCAGACGGACGTTTCTCCGGCAGGAAAAACAAAGTGGATACCTAAACTGCCTAAACCACTTCTGTCCGCACGGCGTGGCTTTGTCGTCTCTTTAGACGCAAACCACGTTTACGTGCGAAACAAAACGAATGAGACGGATCGAGGGATAAATCTGACGAAGACACAAATCCCGAAAACAGCTGCTCAATATAGAAGAGAATCAACTTAATGCCACGTGCCTCTGACGGCAAACGTAGCACCTCGGGAGCTGTACAAGAGTTCTATTGCAATTTTTATTTCCGTTAGAACCGCAGCTGGCATTTCGACTCACTGAGAATGGGAGTAAATCAAAAGGGGGAAAGAAAGCGCATGAAACCAGCCAATATGCAGCTGACATCTATAGCTGTCGGTCTGAACGCGGAACCCTGCCCTGAGCGCTATATGCCCAAAAACAGGACATAATCTTAGCGAGCCATGATTATTGCACCCCGATGCCCGACCGCAGCTTCCACGAAGCGGCTTGTATAGCCACCCCTTTTGTTCTCGCCAGCTTGATTATTCAGGGCGTCGCTGATGACTTTTTCAGGCCCGACATGGAGGGTCGCGTATAAGCTGTGTGGCGCCTCTTGTTTCCTGTTTCAAAAAAAGAAAAAAGAAAAAAAAGAGAGAAAAAGGATACGACGCACTTTTGCCACTTGGCAGATCTTCTTGCCATTTAATTTCGAAAAATGCGTTCCGCCAGGGGCAGTTCCAACACGGTGAATATTATTACGGCCGTACTTTATCTGGTAAACAAGGGATTCCTTTTACAGATTTTAAAATAGCGAGAAACGTTATTCATGTGGGCCCTGGCCCTGCAATTTCTTCCCACATAGGTATAAATGATGAGCGTGGTGGTCGTCTCTCTAGTGCATCCAGGTATGCATTTTAATGCCCGGAATTACCAAAAGAACATTACAACGAAGGTACAACGTCGAGATTATCAGCGCGTAAACATTCAAAAGACGGCTTTCCGGCTCTTGTAACGGAAGTGCTAATACCACCGATTGAAATGAGCTGAGTGAGCTCATTGCGAACGATTTGGTATTACGAGAAGGCGACGCAGTTGCTTGCAGTCGTACGTCATTGCAGCGACAGATCACTGTTGATGAAACAAGGTTAAGTAACTATGGTTAGAAATAAATTCTTATACCAACAATTCTTATACCAAAGACATAAATCCACATCTCAAAGATCAACCAGAACGAACACGACTAGATATTGTTCGAACAATAAAATAGTTTTAGCGATTAAGAATTTCAATAAATGTGACATTCTAATCAATACATGATATTGTAAACAAATCAAGCTATCAATCTTTCACTTTGAAAAAAAAAAGAAGTTGCATCACTGTAGGACACAAAACTGTCACCGAAGTACACTTTGCTGCGCTCATATAAAACAGCTTTGTTTGTTTCTTTTTCACAAGTGTTCACTTTAACTGAACCACTTCAAGGAGAGGTTGTTCTTCCAATAGAACCGCAGGTGGTGGTCGTTCCTTATGTTACATATTGTTACACTGCTCTGCACAACATTGCTATATTTTCAAAATCTTACAACTCGGGCTATCGCAACTTGGAGGCGCACTGATTTAAACAAACGAAGCTCTTGGTTTTGTACGCTATGCGAGCACAATATTTTTCTTAACACTCGCGATGCTTCTAGTGCAGCATAACCCACAACCCTTACAATTTTTTGTTCTAATGTCATTCATGTAATAAATCGAATGGATGGTCTTTCTTCTAGCTCACAAACACGATGATTCTATCACTCACTGGGGCATCCACAACCTCTGGTACAAGAGTGGGTTGTTCAGGATTGATATATCGAATAGACCTTGCAGACGGGGCATTGCATAACTTTTCCCAGAATGTGCGCATAGTCGAAATATAATGAAACCATTAAAAGCGGCACAGGGCTAATGTGGATAGCCACATTATCTGCACAATGTATCTCACACCTTGGACTGGATGACTATCGTTTTTATGCTACCGTTTCCGAGCGGTGTGGCCACCCCCATCACGTACATCACATGTTTACATATACGGGGTGATCATTATTAATTTTCCCTGAATTTTAAAAAATCGCCTGTTGCAGATAACATAATTCTAGTCCTTGAGCTGGATATTTAGAGAGGCGTAAATTACTTGCACGAGAACTCGAAACACATATTCATATAATTAAAAGATACACTAATTAATTTCAGGATTAATTACTTTGTGGTACATACTGCAATTTGCTAATTGTAGCCGATGAGCTTGCAAAGCGTAAACAATTGGAATGAATTTCTAGAATGACACCAGTTTGGAGATTTGCGCCATCAAACGCACCGTACAAATGCACACTTTCTCCACTTACTTTTTGAACAAAACGCTATTTTATGCACTGAAGCACAAAAGTAACTGGAACGCCATTGTATTTCGTCCCGCACTTCGGGAAACAATATCTTGAAACTGGCGTCATCCAGGAGATTCATTTCAAGTGGATACGTCTTGCAAATTCACCGGATACAACTAGCAAATTGCAATATGTGGAATAAATTACATAATTCGCAAGTTAATTAGTGAATGTACGTTAGTAAGTTCAAGACGTGTTTTGATTTCTCATGCTCGTAATGTCCACCTCTTCAAATAATCAAGCTCAAGGTCAAGTACTATTCTATCTACCACAGGCGATTTTTTTTTTTTAATGTGAAAACTTAAAAAAAAATTGTCACCCCGAATACAAAGGTGTATCATTCGAGCCTCAAAGAACGATGCATCATTCACCTCTTGTCACAATGATACTTTATTAAATTATGGGGTTTTACGTGCCAAAACCAACATCTTATTACGAGTCACGCCGTAGTAGGGGGAACTCCAGATTAATTGCGACCATCTGGGGTTCTTTAACGTGCACCCAAATATAAGAACACGGGAGTTTTCTGCATTTCGCCCCCATCGAAATGCGGACGCCGTGGCCAGGATTCGATCCCGCGACCTCGTGCTCAGCCGCCCAACACCATAACCACTGAGCAACCACGACGGGTAGTCACAATGTCCAAAATTCACCTTATTTCAAATGCACACTCGTCGCTTTAATGGATGCACGTACGACATCGAAAATGAAATCGATCAGTCTCATGGCGCTAATCTCGAAAAAAAAAGGAAAACGGGCCAAATTGTCTTTAGTAGTACTCTTGAAATCCGCGAAGGCGCCGGGATTTTTCGCAAAAACAAGTCATGGAGATAGGAAGCCTAGAATGATTGCAAGACGGGTGTTCTCCAGATTAGGTTTTCTGTTTTGCGATTAGAGAAAAAAAAATACACTGCGAACTTTACTGTTTACATCAGCGCTCTTTATTATATATCTTGTTTATTGTTTACACCGAAAAAGCCCTGCATGCGAAGAAAATGTAATCATGTTTCTGCCTTGATCCAAACCAGCGTGTAGGCTTTCGTTACACGCCTGACAAAGCGTTCCCGATGTTCGTTACTTTCACGAAATGGAAATAAGATGGCCGACGTAGCAACGAACATGATGTAAGAGCAAGCTTCCGAACTCGGTGTTTGAAGTATGAGAGTGCATTACGTTGAGACCGTCCCTGCATTTCTTTCTTTCTTCGCTAGGATATTCAATCTGATAACCCTCTTTTTGCATAAATGTGTCTCTTCTGTTCCACTGGCAGCATTGAGATTAGATGTATCTAGTGCCCTTTACGAATAAATATTACGTTGAAAAACAGGACAAACATTTGGGCAAGCTCTTGACCTTTATGGATTATGTCTTGATGGTAGACCATTTCGTGTCGCCTCGTGTGCGCGGAATATGTCACATGCCTTTCTCGCATAAAAGTAATCATAAAAGAATAATATTAAATACAAAATAAGAAAGAAAATGCTACTAAAGTTGTAATAACTCCGTCAGAACTACCGCGAAACGTTAAAAAAAAGTACGCGCTCTTTAAATTATTTTTCTATTAAGTTTTTTTTTTAATATGCATACTTGCTTGTGGATGTGTGCTTATATCCGCGAAGGCTGACCGAGGATCGCCTGCGTACGCATCGGAAGAGAGAGAAATGAGACGCGAGAGGCAGAAAGGTTTAGCGGGTGGTTTGCATTGGCTCCACTTGCACACCTGTATGCACGCTATAGCAAGAGCAAAAATAGAATACGAGTTTCGCAGAAACACGAAACCTGATAGCTTCCTTTAAACTGCTATGCCTATAGCACACGGCATAGCAGGATATCTCGCATTTGGGGCCTCACTAGCGAAACGAGAAACACGAGGTGTACTTTCTATACTTTATTTTAAATGAAATTGTCATGTCTGTAGGCCCCGGCCTTTTTTTTTTTTTTTTTTTGCAGATGGGTTACGTGGCTAGACGGAAATTGGCAGCAAGAAATATTACCTTGATAATTTCGCTAATTACCAAAATACGCTGACTAATGTTTTAAATAATCACTTCAGGGACCATGTTGTAATTGGTAAATTGAAGCCGAGGAGTATAGTGAAGTCATTCTTAGGACTAGCGCCACTTTCGAGATATCCGTCCCCAAAATCTGCTAAAATCTGTCTCGGTGTTCCAGTTAAGATCACCCTGAACTGTTGAAAGCAGGCTTTTGGGAAACTTACTACGTAAGCCAATGTATTCCGTAGCACGTTTTAAGGCGACATATATTGAAACTGGTGTTAGCCTTAGGATTTTTGGAAAGCCGACATGACATATACGGGAATCACAGACTTGCGGTTTTGGCACTAAAAACGTCCACGCCTTAAACATTCAGCTTTTTGAATAAAGAGCTTTCTTTCTCTCTGCACGCCTATTCTGGCGCTAAACAACATTTTTAAGCGTGATGCGCATGTAAATTAAATTCGAATGACGTTCCCAGCATGCACCGTGGGACCGAAAACACGCGTAAGGTTCCTTCATGTAAGCGTGAAGACAACACTGTGTATCTGGTTCAGTTTTAAGCCATAGCGTGCACGAGCAGCCTATACATTGGGGCATGCCTTTTCATAGAAGAAAACATTCTGGGACCGCGACCGCATTTGTCTGCATGAGGTCACGGTCATCGTTTGTGCGGCTACGCAAAGCCACGAAAGCGCCTGCTGCGATTTTTCTTTTGTTTCCTCCAACATATTATGTGACCGATTGCGATTGACTGAGCGACGAACGCTTGAGCGTGTGCGCGCGTGCTATGAATGTTTCGTCTTCATTTCTTCTCATATATTTTTTTTTTTTTGCCACCAGTGCAGGAAAGCCAACCGGGGTCTCACCGTGGTTGACTTAACTGCTTTTCCATTATAACTTCTCTCTCTCTTTCTCTCTCACGTTTGCCTCTTTCGTGTGGCAAGTGTCACAAGTTTTGCCTTATAATGATTGCCATTTTTCGGCGCTCAATTGAGCTATAACAATGAATTAAAGGATTATCCTGTGTACCGTGGAAATGGATGTTATGCGAAAAATTTTGCAAGCAACTGGCTAACCAGCATCGTTTGGGCTTCTTCGAAGAGTTACCAGATGGACCAACCTGTTTTTGTAAAGAAGGCAGTTGTGTGTGTGACGCGTGACTCTGCGTGACGACAGATGGACAACGACGGCGAAGCTAGCATGACGGCCACAGCATAACGACAGTTTTTTTTTTTTTTTTTTTTTTTCTCCTGGGAGTAAACGTTAAAAGCCGGTACAATATCACACAGCGTCTACGTCGCGTTACTTGCTACGAGGAAATGGCTATATAGAGAACGTGGGCCCATATCCCGAAGGCGCTGAAGCGTTCGCTTCCGTGAGGCAATAATGGGAGAAAGTGGCAAGGGAAAGACCGTGGTAATTGTCTGTGGCCGAAGGGAAACTGGCGCGTTGGCACGTGCCCAAGTTCGTGCTATTTCACGACACGCACGAACCAGTCTCAAAGAGCTAGTTGGCGTTAATTGGCGCGAGAGAAACACGCGTGCGATCGTGGCCCAGCCCATTAAGAAAAAAATAAATAAAAGGAAAGCGACCAGGGCCTAAGGGTTAGAGCACCTGGATGCTGTGCTCGACGTCGGAGGTTCGATTCCACCATCGGACAGTTCAATTTGCTTTTTATTGAAGAAGCTCGAAACGAGGCTAGAATAAAGGTAATTATTGAAGTTGGTCATTAGCAAAGTATCTAGTATGACTTCATCTGCAAATAACGCCCACTTCCTTGAGTATAATCTACTTCAGGCAGTAAAATTACGCTATCTGGCATGGGCGCTTTTTTAAAATTCTATAAAGATAAAAATGAAGACCTGGTGCATGAACCAAGAGAACAGGAAGAACCGAGGGTCTGGACATTTAGTAATGATCATTTAGAGCCAACACACAATCAAGCCAAAGCAAGCATAGAGGAAATTAACTTCTGTAATTGAACTAATTAAAACAAATAGCACGACGCATATAGCGCAATTAGGCCTGCTCAGGTTGTTTACCTGAAGAGGCGATCATTGCTCGCACGACAAATTTCAGTGTCCAAGCAGCTAATAAACAGCCTCACTAATTATTTTTAGAGTTATGCATTTTAGGACGCACGTTGAAATTTTGCGTAATTGAAGCACCAAGCAGCAGTTACTTGTCTGATTAGCAGCAATCCTAAAGGCTGTGTGTGTGTGTGTGTGTGTGTGTGTGTGTGTGTGTGTGTGTGTGTGTGTGTGTGTGTGTGTGTGTGTGTGTGTGTGTGTGTGTGTGTGTGTGTGTGTGTGTGTGTGTGTGTGTGTGTGTGTGTGTGTGTGTGTGTGTGTGTGTGTGTGTGTGTGTGTGTGTGTGTGTGTGTGTGTGTGTGTGTGTGTGTGGCCGATTAATCAAATAGACAGTATAAAATAAACAGCAGTTCTTCCGGCGATCTTGTTCGCGGCCCTCTGTTTACGAAAGTGCGGCGAGGAACAAGCGTGTTGAAGACGCCCGTTTCGTCGAAAGCTGGAGGCGCATCAATAAAACCCTTCGCGATATCTCGCGCCCCACGCGGTGCCTTGGGCCGGTCGTCTACGCGCTAATGCCGCTGTGGGCGCGCCTCAACACGGCGGACGAATAGCTGCCGATCGCAAACAGCCCAGCAGGGGCACTCGATGTGGATGTGCGCTACGAGACGAGGTCCCATCTTAGGTCACGTTTCCCCCACTTTTCCCTCGAGAGTTGTCGGCGATTCTGAGAACGTCTGTATAAGGAAAGCCGCCTGGTTTGGTAATGTTTGAAATGGTTTCCCCCACCTCCTGCATGGCGCCTTTGAGGAGACCTGGGAAATATTACGCGAGTGATGAGGACATCACAGTCGGGACGAGGGATGAGAGTATCGTCGTCTAGCCCAGCGCCGCCTTTTGCAGATCTATCTTTTTTTTACATTTTTTTTCTTCATTATTCTTTACTCCGTACCGAAGTATCAGCCACGTTAAATCAGTGGTTTTAACCTATTTTATATTTCCTGAGCTTGAACAAAGGACAAATTAAACAAAATAGAAAGATGCAAGCAGCAGTTTCCCTTGCTTTGTTTCTTTCTTGGTTCATTTTGAAGTGGGGGTGTTGGAGTCTGGTATCCACTTCGACTTATCCGACTGCGTGAATATTAGTCGAACGAAACTGAGGAGCGGAGTTTGTAAAATGAGATATGTCAAAATAGCGCCTCCTACAGTTCAAATGCAATATTTAAGTGCTAGTGCGCAAGAAAGAAAAAAAAAGGAATATAAAACAGCCCTGCTGTGATCCTTCGATACAGTCCCGAGTATTTGGAGTGAGGTTAGCATTTATGAAAGATTTTCCGCGGGCTTTGTTTTAACACCGGCTTTCGAACGAAATTTCACATACGGTGGGGGGAAAATGCAATCCTCACCGACTGAGTGAGTCTGCTACTGGGTTTTGATTTAGGAAGCTGTCTTCCAAGATCTCTTCGTTTATACGCGCAACTCTTGGCGTTATTTTCAGCAACAGCGAATGGAATGTCCACGATAGGTCACTCGACAGCACCCGCACAGGTTGGTTGGCCTGCCATCACGAGGAAGCGTTTCCGAAATGTGCTTCTTGACTCGCAAGGCCGAGATAATGAGCTCCATATAAATGCAGTCCCATCTGAAGAAACATGATGCAGGTGCTGAGCTCGCACGCGGAACGCAACTTTAATTTCTAAATGGAAGTTTCGCTCATGAAAGCTAGAACCACTGATTCCCGCCTGCCATAAAGTTGCCGGAACAAGTGCATCAGCGTAAGCATTAAGCGCTTCTTTCGATGTGAAATAACATTTTGAGCTAAGGACGCGCGGAGGGGCATTTTCGGGACGTTCCGACCATTTGAACGAATGGGTGGATTAACAGATGAATCACGGAAGGAATGTTTAGTTTGCCTAAAAACAGCAAAAGCTGGGCATCATGTTTATTTGGCACTTTTCTCTTACATTTTATCGATTTCCACGCTATGTACGAGATTTGCCGCTACCAGACTCCAAATCACCGTAACACATAATACGCCCACATCACCACACAGATATGTGTGCACACTGACATGCTTGATGATCCATTGAAACTAGTTCGATGCCAGAGAGTTTCGTCACGGCAATCCTGGTCAGGCGGCACATGCGTCACTATAAGCTGCGTCATATTATCGTGATAACAGAACTGTGAGTGTCATCGGGAGCATAATTTTAGAGGCGTATTGCCAGCGTCTTCTGCGCATAGTCACGCGATGATTCCAAAGGGTTTGTCCAGGTATTTCTTGTGTCAAGTGCGAGTGTTTATTAATGTGACCCGAGTTGGGGGTCCAAGTCGGCTCTTGTTGTAGCCAACTTTTCCTGAAGAGCGGAATTATTTATTTCTAATTTTCTGGCTCCGTTGCAAATTCCTTATGCATTTTTGATGCTTGAATTCGGTAATAACACCACTTAACCGGAACAGTGTATAAGGTAGAAAAGTTAGCAAACCACTAACTTTCATATGTAGGCTGACTTAGAGGATAAACGACAGAACAACTCAAACGCTGAAAAAGCAAACGGATTGTTCCTGACGAATGAGAGAAAGAAAACGACATACGTATATGGCAATATAACAACTCTATTTCATTCAGAAGCTCTTGCGCGGAATAAATCCCTCAGCAGCCAAACCTCCTAATCTGTTCATGACAGTACTTCAACGACAACGACGTATGTGTGGCAAGCACGTGATTCCGTAAGTTCTGCAGCTTTGCGCAATGCGCTTTCGCTCCACGAGTATATGGAAAGTAAGAACAGTTCTGTAAAACAGCCACTGCCAGTCTCTCGCTGCCGTTTCAAGTTTTTGTTCGCGCCATTTTTTTTTTTTTTGCTACACGTAAGCAGTAAAATGGCACATACTTCTCAGTAACGTTTTTATAAAATTAATAACATCTTTCTTGAAATAATCTTTCATCAGCAAAATAACACCTGTTCCAGGCGCAGGTTGCACTCATTTGTATACTAAGATTCGATAAATCCATTTAGGGCAAGAACAAAGCTTCAGAAGGCTACCACGGTTGATTTTTCGCCGCAAAACTGATGGCGTTAGATGGTCTCATGAATGCATGAGAGAGAGAGAGAGAGACAGAAGAAAGGGGAAAGGCAGGCCAAGTTTTCGCTATTTACTGCACCCAAAGAATGCGAGGACTGCCCGTATGTACAATGCTGCCACGCACATTATTTCCGATCGCAGTAAGTGAACAGGATACTTGAAGCTATTTAGCTGGCACGCGTAAAAAAGTTAAAACAGTGTGGAGTCATGGTTGCAAGAGCGCGACAGGACACCGACTGAGTAAAGGGCTCAGGCACTGGAGTGCTGTGTTGTTCCTTTTCTTTTTCCTGTTCAGTGATATTTTCATTTTAGGAATAGTTTGTGACACTTATCAGCATCTTAGAGGCACTGAGTGGATCACTCGTTGGCTCACGTCAGGCAGCCATTATTAGTGGAGACCGGATTTTAGGCAAATGCCTTTTTTGTTCCTTGCGCTCCTATCGCCCCACTTTGATATATGAGCATGAATTAGAGGCTAATAAGGGCTTTATAGTGTTTTTATAGTGCCTATAAATGCCTACTTTTGCGCTTGTACCTAAATGCCTATAAATGCCTATTTCCAATATCGGCGCCTATATGAACACTATTTAGCCTCAAGTTTCGCTTTCGAGTGCAGTTAGAGACTGTTATTCATGTTACCGGGCAACATTGACTGTTCGGAACTTTATGGGGTTCAACCTAGTCTTTTAGTTCAACCAACTCCCGGAAAAAAACTGCTAGCAGCATTGAAATGGGACGCGCCGGCCAGCATACGCCGCCACGCTGACATTACGCGAGCGGTTGGCGAATGCGAAACCGCGGAGAGCCTTCAGGGGAAAGGAGAGTGAAGAGCAAAAGAAGAAAGAAAAAATGTGATGTGCACGCGGCTTTTGTTTTGTTTGCAATTTACGTTTAAAGGTGTTCACCGCCGTCGGGCGTTCCTTCTTAGCGTACGAGATCATTCTCAGTGACAAGAGGCACAATTTTGAATCCAAAAATCTGGAGATGGTGGTAGATTGCTATTGTTTCCACAATATTCACAGTGATTCTTAGACTATTCCGCGTGCTCTCAAAACAGATTTCTTCAAACATGTGCACTTCAAGTGGGCGGAAGTGTATTTGGCAGTGTTGGGACGTCTTGCCTGTACAATTCGGATAATGTCATTGTATATGAGAAAATTGCCAAGAGTTGTACCTAACAGTCCTCATGTAAGAACATGCTAATTTCTTAATAAATCGTAGTCTCTGTTGCATTTATTTGTCTCTTTTTGTTGTGTCGTAATTTAATTGCGTCAGGCAGACGTAAAATATCGCTTTTTTTAATCAGCATTCCCAGCTTTCAAGTATTCTTTTTCATGCCTGTTTCACAAATGCGACGCTCGAGTAGAGTGACCATTGAACATGAATATGAGCAGTGTGCTTATTGAATTAAGTCAATTAATCGTCAATAGTTCAGCAGTTCTGTGGGATAATTGCACGGCTTTGTTCAACTGTTGGCGCCTTTGTGCCATCGTAGGCAATAACATTTCTTGTTTTCCTATCGTAGATATAGGCAGCGCACGTCTTCGTTTGAAATTATTTGCATTTATGTAAAAATTTATTGTGCCTATATTTAGACGTTGGAGACCTAAAACGTTGTTTTGCCTGTCTATGTTTGGCGCCTAAAACGCGCTTTTTTAATGCCTAAAGGTCCGGCCTCTAATTATTAGCCAAACAGTGCGTGAGTCACTGTCAAGAGATTAAACTCGGGGAAAGCTGGGTGGTTAACAAGGGCTGAATGCAGTGCCTTACACTATATAGAGAGTGGTAGAAAAGTTGTGAGAAGGCGGAGGCAGGAGGGAGGGCCAATTTATGCGTGTATGCAAACGTTCGAGTTTACACCAGGCCGAGATTTCAGAGCCCATGTTTCGGTGTCTACACGATACGCTGCTGACCGGCGTGTCCTTTCCGGCCCTCTCTGAACAATGCCAAAAGACCTCTTCGCTTTCAACGAAACTGGTAGGAACACAGACAGACCACAATCCACAACAGCGCACTTTCGGGGCTTTAAATACCTTTCTTCAATATACGACGATGGTCGATTTCTATTGTGTTATTAGTAGGGATTGCTAGTAAGCCATGAACGCGCGGTAGTGAAACCAATGTTGACTTACTGCGTGTTAAGTTTGACTACATGAGGTTGTGCAAGTTTGAGTCAGTGTGTGCACTCTTTAGAACGTTTGGCTGAGAGAAAAGGTCGCAGTTTCGCCCGAAAGGCGAAGCATCGATTGTGGTAGCAAAATTTTAGACAGCTATACGAAGTAAGGATAGTAGTTTTATGGGCTGTATAAGCATGTAAACATTCGTTTACTAACTAAATTAACAAGTATGGTGTCACGCGCGCACAGGTAGACATGAACACATTTCACTCGTTGACCACGGACACTCGCTGTCAAAACGTTGGCATGATGTAGAGCGCAAGCAGCGCATAGTGAATTGCCCTTCGTGCCGCCGCTCGCTTCAACGCGAACTAAGCGGCGAGAACACTGCTCGCACGAAGCCATCAGCCTTCGGCGCACCTAGACTTTGTACCGACCGCCGGTCGCTTTCGAGATAGGGCCAGCGCGGCCGCGCTCAGACGGGCCATTCGCAGCCGCCGCAGAAGTAGAGCGTCCCCCACCTGCGGTCTTGTGCGCGATAGAAGACGGTGCGCTTCCTCCCAGCCATCCTCCCTTGCGCGCGCGAGATCGAGCCACCACCCTTCTCGGCTCACCTCAGTCGCACCCACAGCATACTGCGCAGGCCGGGAGGTTATTGCACTTGGACTGTATACGGAGCATCAGGGCGACGCCGACGACAGTGGCGGCTACGCGCCTAGAGTGCCCATGTAATTGATATCGCAATAATAACATATGCACGTATATGAACTGCTCCTCCGACTTTGTCTTTGGTTTTGTTTCTTTAGTGACATGAGCATGCAGGGTATTAGCACCAGAGAAAGGTACCAGCTATTACTTGTCGCACAAAAAGAAGAAAAAAAAAACACTCGAAACTCCTTTTATCATATTTCCAATCTGTAATCTGATGACAGTATAGTATATTCATTAAAATGTTGAGGAAAAACATTTCTTGACTTTACCCCCGGCTGGGGCTATACTGTCATCGGTTGGCACATATTTAGAGGTCTCGAGGAATCACAATTTAGCAATCTTCTGACGAAGTTCGACTTACTATACTAACAAAATAATTTAGGATAGAAAGCACATAACTATTTACATGCTTATTGCATCACAAAAAAAGTAAAATGAGAAGAATATTTGCCAAATATTGATTATGCCGCCTATCTGAGTCCGGATACGCCACCTTCAGACAAGTTTATTTGCTGCCTTTTTTAATAAAATAAAAAACTAATGGCTTGAGTTCTGCAAAATGCCACCGAGACACTTTGCTTTATCTCAAATACTTAACCGCAACAGAGTTACTGCTTATGGCTCCTTAAACGGAGCCTATCAGTAACTTTATCGCCGAGTAGAGGCTGCATGTCGCTCAATAAAATAAGAAAATTACGTGTGTGATGCTAGGTTTCAAACCCGGTTCCCCCAGAGCAGCAGCTCGATGCAACCATTCTAACAGCACGTGGAACTGCAGGACTTTTTGAACTCTAAATAAGAGAGAGATGCGTTTATTGTAGTAGAAAAGCTGAGAGGTCGGCCTGAATCAAAGTTCTAACCTGCTACTCAGCATTGGGGAAGGGAAGCGGCAGTAAAAAAAGATAGAGGGAGAGAGGTGTTGACGATGAGGGTGAAGATGGTTGTGAGTGAACTTGAACAGCAAAGACTCTTCGAAGTCGGAAATCTAGACCACTCAAGTGCTATAGTTTGATTAGAGCTTTTACAACATCACGAAGACATGAATCCTGCCGAGGTCCCAATAGTAGCGTTTCAGGCAAAGGTGCATTGGTAAACTTGAGCAAATATTGTACCAATGATTGTCTTTTCACAACATACGGCGGGCAAATACACAAGACGTGTTCTGGTGTCTCGGGCACCTCGCACTTCTCGCAGACCAGACTGTATGCACGGCCAATAAGGTGTAGGTATCGCCGAGTGAACGACACACCTAGTCGTAACCTGTGAAGCAAGCTTGCATAACTTCTTTTGATCGTGGGCGGCAATTTCACTCGTATGTTTGGGTCGAGTCTGTGAAAGCGTCCATGACGGTGAGTCGGCAGCGCCCAGTATGTTCTAGTGTTTTCGTACAATGGTGTATACACTAGAGCATTAGAGTCCGCTCGAGAAAACAGGATGGGCACTTGATTGGAATTATTGTGGGCCATCTTTGCCTCTTCGTCGGCCAGCTGATTTCCATATAAGCCCCAGTGCCCAGAAATCCATTAAAACGCTATACTATGTCCATTTCTCAGCGCGAAATTGTATAATTCCAGCACATCTTGAGCATGGAGATAATAACGTCCTCGTTTAAGGCCAGAATCAATCACTTGCAGCGCTGGTTTCGCGTCACAAAATATAGTCCATACTTGAGGCGGTTGGTTCGATACAAAACGGACCGCTTCAAGGATGGCTGCAATCTCTGCAGCTGTTTATGTAGTTTGGTTGTCGAGTCGGAAACGCTTAGAAATCGTCAAATTCGGTATTACGAATGTCGCTGCTGAAGTATACTTCAGCTGCGACATTCGTAATACCGAATACAGCTATAGCTGTACACACTCATCCGTCAGTATATACGTATATGCAGAGAGGAGGCATATTCTATAGAAATATGGGATAGGGCAAATTCATTACGGCTACTTGAGGACATACGTGACTTCTTTAGTAACTCCCGGAATAGAGAGGTGCACCACAGGTCTCGACAAAGTCCATGCTGGTACGCTCGCTACTTTGGCCGGAGCAAAACCTGATGGAATGGCGCTCTCATGACGTTAGACATTGAGAAAAAGAGCTCTCTGGACATGAAATGTGAATCGCCGAAAGCGGGTGACGTTCGTGGCGGGTCAACAGTCTAAACATACACTCTTAGAGGTTAGCAAGAGTGGTAAACGTCTATTGGGGAGACACAGGCTTCAGTAATCGTGCCCTTGGTTGAGGCGCAGTGTGGCAAACCTAGACATAATCGCAATGCTTGAGCTGGTAAGCTCTCCAATATACGTAGGCAGGAAGGGCGAATATTTGTCATGATCGGTAAGCTATATCGTATAGGTAGCCTACAAAAATTGCCTCACACAATTGGAGCAATGATCGCTCTAATGGGCCCCACTTCATTCCTGCAACGTATCTATGCATGCGTACGAAGCTGTCTAGCTTAGACTTGAGCACTGTCACGTGCTTAGACCAGGACAAGTATGGGTCAATAATGACACTTAAAATTATGTGATGCATTACGTATGGCATGGGTGTGCCGTCACTTGTAATGTGATATAGGTGCATCGCTTTGCGCGTAAACGCAAGCGCTGCACACCTCGCAGTCGCCAATTGCAGACATCGCAGGCGCAAATACATTGAAGTGGCATACTCTGCACGTTGAAGTCTTGCACAAAGTTGCGGTCGTAAAACACCTGAAGTCCATATGCAGACATCGTCAGCGTATAGGCTCAATCCGACAGTTTCTGATACTCTGCGAACGTCACCCGCTTTCGGCGATTACCATTTCACACCCAAAGAGCTCTTTTTCTCAACGTCTAACGTCATGAGAGTGCCATTCCATCAGGTTTTGCTCCGGCCAAAGTAGCGCAGAAAGTCTCGAATGTCATTGCCTCATGCGAGGAGTAGCCTCCGTTGCCGAGGCTAGATCAACCAGCGGAGAAGCTACATGACGCACGCTCGCTGAATCATGTTTCACCTTCGGACAGTAGCCAAGAAGACGACAAACAAGTTGTCACCATGATAAGGGCCCTTATGAACACGTTGTGTGTTCTCCTGACATCCATACACACTACGGCGGCTCGAGGTGCGCTTCAGATGCTGGATGCGCTGAATCCGGTACTGTCCAGTCTTGAGAAGCACCATGGCTGCTCCTCTGCACTCATTCCTTAAACAAGTTAAGGAAGCGTCTATCTTCCAGTGGAATGCCTGTGGCCTTAAATTCCGCATTTTGGACTTTCGTCCCTTTGTTTTTAAGAACAAATTTCCAATCATCGTTATTTGTGAGTCAAACATTGAGAGCGCGATCCGTTTATCAGGATATGAAGCTTTCATGTCTGGCACCTTTAGCGACCGCAGCAAAGTCATCGTTTATGTCAGATGTGATTTTACTTATGTTTTACACCCAATCGCACCTTATGAAGACAATCAGTACGTATGCTTGACCGTAAAATGCAAGAACGTCACACTCACGCTCGTAGGTGCCTACATTTCACCTTCGAGCCAATTTAACAACGCAAGATTAAGTGCAATTTTAAAAGCGACACCTGGACCATGGATTGTTACCGGCGATTTCAATGCGCATCATCCGCTATGGAGAAGTTTAAAGATGGATTGCCGAGGACGACGTGCACTAACCTTCGCGTCGAACCATGAACTCTGCTGCCTAAATGATGGAAGTTCCACTTTTCTGCGGGGATTGACTTACAGCAGCTGCCTGGACTTAACTTTTGTTTCAAGATCACTCAGTAGAGTGTGAAATGGTTCCCGGACAACGAAACGCATGGTAGTGACCATGCTCCAACATATGTTAAGGTCGAAGGCATCGGCAAGTCACACTATACCACAGTTCAACGCATCGACTGGCCGAAATACACGCTCCTCATGGAGCAGATGTGTCAAAATTCTCAGAACTGTGTACCTGAAAACATCGAGGAGCTCAAAAGGCCAGGAGCGTTTTTAGGCCTATACCGAAATTTTCTGAATTCGAAGCGGAATTGGAACGCCTGCGAGCAATTCGCCGTCGCGCTGAACGACGCTACCGGCGCACGAAGTCCATCTACGACTTAAGGGAGTCGAGACGCATACAGAAGATCCAGCGTCGGATCAACTTACTGCAGTCTCTAAGGTGGAAGAATTTCTGTGATTCCTTTGACCCACTTAAACCCCTGTCATAAATATGAAGGACGGTGCGCGGTCTTCGAACATCGCCGCAACAACGCCACCCCTTCAAATGCCTGGCTCTCTACCAAGGTTACCTAGAGACCGGCGTAGCGGAGGACTTCTGTTTGAAGGTTGCCGGCCAACCGTCCTCGTTCACCGCGCATGATACCTAGGACGTTCCCATCTCGAGGGATTCTCATATGGACAATCTGTTTTCCATCGAGGAGTTGCAAGCGGCATTGGCAGCGTGCTGACGTTCCTCATCGCCTGGGCCTGACGGGGGGACGTACGCAGCTCTTGCCAACCTCGGTAAAACAGCCCGGCATGCTCTTCTGAACGTGTACATTAATTCGTGGCGTGAAGGAGTGGTTCCTGCTGCATGGAAGTCCAGCCGCCTTGTGCCTCTGCTCAATCCAGGCAAATCACCTCTAGACGTGGCGTCTTATCGTCCCATGGCTCTGGCCAGTTGTCTAGGAAAGGTGACGGAGAGGATGGTGCTGACACGTCTGGAATGGGACCTAGAGCGGTACGATATATACCCTGACGCTATGGCAGGCTTCCAACGCGGATGTTCTTCTATAGACAACGTCATAGATCTTGTCTCGTCGGTTCAGCACGAAAAAACCCTAAAGAGGCTGTCAGCGGCGATGTTCCTCAAAGGCGCTTATGACAACATAACTCATCGAGCCATCCTAGACGCTTTGGGCGATATCGGCCTAGGTGGCCTTGTTTTTCGATGGATACTCAGCTATTTGAAGGACAGGTAATTCTTTGTGCAAACAGAGGATGGTGTGATATCGCAGCACAACACCTACCGTGGCGTACCGCAAGGTGGAGTCTTGAGCCCCACTCTATTTAATCTAGTGCTCATCGACCTGGTTCATTCTCTTCCGCAATCTGTCCATGTGTCGATCTATACGGACGATATATGCATTTGGTCATCAGGGGTTACGCGTCCCCAGGGGCGCGCCAGACTCCAAAAAGCGGCCACAGTAACATCGGGTTATCTTCGAGCACGAGGTCTAGGTGTAATCAGAGAAGTGCTCTATGGTCGCCTTCACGCGCAAAGCATTGAGACCATATGTTGTCAAAATTAATGGACAGCCAATCATCTACGAGAAGACGCACCGTTTTCTAGGAGTGATAATCGATCGAGACCTCTCCTGGAGTCCTCATATCTCTTACCTAAAAAAGAAGCTGGCCATGGTAACCCATGTTCTCAGATTTCTCGCGGGAAAGTCATGGGGTGCATCTGTGAGGGCGATGCTCCAACTTTATAACGCATTCTTCCTGGGTCTCCTACGCTATAGCTTACCTGTACTGAGTGGGACCGGTAAGACCAACCTCCGTGCCCTCCAGTCTGTGCAAGCTCAAGCTCTGCGAATATGTCTTGGCCTTCCCAGGTGTGCATCCATGGCAGCAACAATAGCCATCACGCATGACCACCCATCAATACGTACGTTCAAGTCGACGCTTTAAGGATGCACATCAGGCACTTCGCCCGACTTCCATCGCATCATCTCGCCTCTCTTCCTGCCGCTCGACCTCGTTCAGCGTTTAGCAGGAATATCGCCGCCAACCATGGAACATTACCGTCGAACTTCACGCCTGCAGCACGATCATCTCTACCACTGTGGTGCCTGCATCCAATCCAAGCCCTTATTGTATTTCCCGGCGTCAAAAAAAAAAACGGAGATGTCATTCGCCCTCAAACAAACCGTGCTTTCATTCATGCATGAAAAGCACAGAGAACGCACACACGTTTACACGGACGGTTCTGTCTCCTCCAAATATTCAGCTGGAGCAGTGGTAATTCCCGTGAAATCTGTCACCATCCAATTCAAGACGTCTCACATTACATCATCGACGGCTGCAGAACTCGCAGCTATCCGTGCTGCTCTGGAATTTATTGGTCCCAAAGCATCACAGTCATGGTCCATCTTTTGTGACCCGAAGGCAGCTCTCCAGTGCCTGCTGTCCCCTTTCAACCACGGACCTAACGCACAATTAGTCGCAGACATCCGACTACTTCACCATCACGCAATCGACAAGGAGCACAACATTATCTACTAGTGGATACCGGGTCACTACGGCATTTCGGGAAATCACAGTGCGGATGACGCTGCCCGATCGGCCCACGATGGGGGCCCTATTGTATCGATACCACTGTCGAGAACAGACGCAGCCTCAAAACTTCGTTCCCTCGCACGCGAACTTACGCAGACTCTATGGAACACTAGCGATTTCAGCAACGCTCGCCTCCACAGATTGGATCCACGTCTGCAACTCCGTCTTCCACCTGGGTTACCACGAGCGGAAGCAACACTTCTGTGCCGCCTGTGGCTCGGCGTGGCATTCACGAACGCCTATTCTTTCCGCATTAGAATGGCTGACAGCCCTGCTTGCGACAACTGTGGCTGCGAGGAGACAATCAAGCATCTCCTCTGTGATTCTCCCCGCTACAATGTGGCAAGAAAAGTGCTCGTGACTGCGCTTGAAAAACTGGACAATCGCCCCCTCACAGAGGAAAAAGTTTTAGGACACTGGTCTAGACGGGCTCCGCCCTCAAGGCCTTAAGGGCTCTACTGAAGTTCTTAAGGGCTTGTGAATTGTGCGACCGGCTTTGAACGTTGTAGCGCGTAGGGTCGCGTTATTGCGCGAATTTTCTTACTTCAATTTTTTTATTTGCTTCTTCTATGACCTTTTATTCCCTTTACCCCTCTTCCCAGTACAGGGTAGCAAGTCGGTATTTACACTGGCTAACCTCCTTGTCTTTCTTTCCCTTTCTTTCTCTCTCTCTTTTCTGATACTCTATCAGCAAGTACAAGGAGGGTTAAGGTACTGCTGTCTGCCTCGGCAACCACTTGCTATATTTTGACGTTGAGATGAGATGACTCGTGTTACTTGATAGCTACTCCGCTTGTTGTTTTTTGTTTGCGAGATTTCTTTACTGCTCTCCTGCGGACGCGGTGGCTACCCAATAACAGTGAAATTGAAGGTGCGTGCGAGCAAATGAATGACGCACAAGTAAAATACATTTCGCATGTGAATTGAATCGACGTATAGGCGCCGTAAAACTTGGGTCTGATGAACAAGCACGCGTGCACGCACCGTCTGCTTCTTGTGGGCCGAAGGAGACAGGCTCGTAAAGCGCTGAGCGTAAACCGGTGTACGTGGTGCATGACCGACCCGAGCGGTCCGGTCACATTGTTCCAAGTTCTTTTCTCCTACACTATCGCAACGGATTGCTGGTTACCTTGGGTTACTGTAGCCGTACTTCCTTCGCTTTCTTTTTCTTTTCTTTTTTTTTTGGCCATGAGCGCTATTCGGCGGTTCTTTCACCTTTTCATTGACTCTAGGCAACCCCATTGTGTCTGCATCAGGCTGTCACCGCGCACAGTATGCAGCCCTACATAATAAAGAAAAAAAATGTCAAGTAACACGACCGAAAGCGGTTTCTGCCGTTATATAATGGTGCTTTCAGTGAAAGACGTCCGTCACAGTGTTTTGAATACCCTGACCACAATGCGGGCCTTCTTGTGTTTGTTTAGGTGAAATTTAGTAGCACAGTTTTACCAACTGAGAAAAAAAAACTTCTTGGACTCTTTTATTTTCAAACTTTGGTGGCAAGGTTCTGTAGAGCGGACGAACGTTCTTTAACTTTCTCGCTCAAACTATACATGTTTTGTGCGAGTGTCACCGCGGTGCGATTTGTAAAGCAACTGGATGTTCATTTACAAAGCGATCGGTATTGTGGGTGAGGGACAATAATGCTGGCTTTTGGGTAATATTCTTGTCGGGGCATTTATGGTACCTGCACGAACCTGACATACGTCTCACTATCCCAGGAATCACGAAGCAAGCTAGCATGCCATCGTTTGCCCTGAAACAGGCCGCATTAGGACTTTTACATTAGGTGCACAGTGGCCGTTTACATATTTACAGTGATAGCTCAGTCAAACCTGGAAGTTCAGCTGCCGCAGTGGTGATTTCCACAAGATCCGTCAAAATAAAGATAAAAACGTCGCCTGTATCATCAACGACAGCTGCTGAACTGGTAGACCTCGGTGCGGCTCTTCATTTGATTCAGGAGGAACCACCCCGTTCATGCTCAATCTTCTGTGATTACAAGGCAGCCCTCCAGAGTTTACCCGCCGCATTGCGTCATGCATCATCTGAGCAGCTTGTCACACAAATCAGACAAGTCCAGAATCGCGTTGTTGACGAAGGAGCCGATATAATATATCAGTGGTAGCCTAGTCACTGTGCGTACATGGCAAGGATCAAGAGAACGCGGCTATGCGATCGGCCCATGGATGACGGCGTCAACTGCGTTGCCATTCCTCTTTCGAGAGTCGACGCAGCGAAAACCCCATCAGCGCTTACGCGTAACCTCACATTGGATCAATGGAATTCGTCCGATTTCACAAGTGCACGCCTTCATAGCCTAAACCCTAATTTGCAGCTTCCTATTTCGTCCGACCTTCCACGACGTGATTGCACCCTTCTAGTCCGTCTATGCATTGGAGCAGCGCGTTCAAATGCGTACTCCTTTCTGATCGGAATGGCCAATAGCCAACTTTGTGACTTCTGCGGGTGCAGCGAAACGATCGCGCACCTTCTTTGCGAGTGCTCTCTTTTCAACACGCAAATAGCAGCCCTCTCAACCACGCTATAGACCAACGGGACAAGCACCCACTCACGGGAAACAACATTATGGAAAGCTGGCCTGCAAGAAAATCAGCACGAGCTGCTATGAAGGTACTGCTGCGTTATCTAAAAGACACCAGACTGTTCGAGAAGTTGTGACTGTGCAATGTGTGACATTGCATGTATTAGTGGAATGTTGACACTCTGTAACACTATGTGACGCCTTCGCAGACTGTGTGACAGCTCCCACAGAAACAGTTCTGGGGCGCTATAACGTAAAATTATTCCAAACTGTTTTGATTCCAAACCCCTGACATCAAATTTACGTAACAACCGAAGCAAGCATGGGGCGGTGACCCGCAGCGTTGTCTGAACAACCCAATCAAACACTCTCCTCGTTTATAGAAGATCACCTTTGTTCGCTTTCAAAACCAATGGAATTGTCTACACTCGGCGGTTTTTCTTATCTAATTGGCTGACAAGAGGCGAGGAGCACGCTCTAGTGGAGAGGGTTTCGATGGGGCCGAGCCAGCACAGTGAAAGTAGATAACTGCATGAAGAGGGTAGTACCGGCTTCTCCGATTGGTCCGCTTCGCGTTACTTAGCTTGCGGTGGCTGGTCGAAAATCGCGGTGGCGTGCAACGGAAGGATAAGAATGCCGCTAAAACGGATCCTCAGCAAGGAAGAGTTGGCAAAGCGATGTCGTATGCACGCCGAAAGGACTCGATAACGTTTTACAGCCACGCAAAAAGGTTTATCATGCGCAAATAAATACATGCTCACCGGCAGGTGCCAGTAGCGAGAGCCTGAGCGATCCGCGCGCCGCCATCTTCTATTCCTTTCGGAACGGGGCAGTCTGTGGCTATTCAGAAAAATTTTCAGCTTTGTTCGGCATATTAATGCTTTTTTTTCGCGTACACGTCACTTTGACGTGGTGAGTTTTCGCAGTTTTGTGAGGTCGCGTGACAGACAGGCGAAGTGGGCGTAGCCAGAAAACATTGGACCAATAGCAGAGGGCTAATGGTGAAAAGGCGTCGAATCAGGAATGATTCTTTTTTCTTTTGTGCGGTTTAATCATGCATAATCAGTGTTATACACTTTATATCAGATAAGTCGCGTTACGGACAGGCGAAGTTGGGAGTGGCCCGAAAATGTTTTGACCAATCGTGGAGGCTGATTTCAGAAATTGGAATCAAAACAGTTTGGAATCATTTTACGTTATAGCGCCCCTGTATTGTGTGTGTTTTCTTTTTCTTTTTCTCTCATCTATCGCATCACTTTCCCCCTTCCCTGGCACAGAGTAGCCAACCGGGGATATCCTCTGGTTAACCTCCCTGTCTTTCCTTTGCCCTTCTCTCACTCTCCCTCTCTCTTGTCTGGGTGCAGAACCGAACCAGAACCGAAAAGCGTACGCAAACCGGAATTCTAGTTGGAACTGAACCCGAACCCAAACCGATATTCATGGAACGTGCCTGAACCAGAACCGAACCTTAACCGAAAAAATAATAACTGTTACCAGTTCGGCATGAAATGGTTCAAGCGACTCATCGAAATAATTACTTTTCTGTTGACGCACCCAACGAGAACATTGTTACGACTCACGAACTGCGTTATGTGCGAGAATGGGCATAGACGATAGGTATGCGCCGACATGCGCCTCGGCAGAGACGCTCGCACTTCTCAACTCGGCCATGCCAGTGGTGTTCCGCCGCCGAAACATTGTTTCAGGGGCACCGCAGAAATCTCCCACTTCGGCCGTTAAGCCAGCTCGCTATTAACACTAGATAAACCGTAAAGTGCACACGCCAGGACACACGGAGAAGAAAAAAGACGGTGTCCTCGAGAAGGAAAAATAGCAAAACTAACTAGTTCGTTAGCACGGCTTCTTGTAACAATAACACGTACTGCACTCGCTAATGAGTGCACTAACCTTCTCAATGGAAAGTAACACAGGCTGTAAAAAGAACAAAAAATGTGCTTTTCTTGCGTTCCATGGTTCAACTAATGTTCGGCGCCTCCAATCACGGTAGAACGCTCTCAAAATTAAAATAAATTCTTACATGCCAAAACAACGATATAATTATGAGGCATGCGGTATATAGTGGGACACTCCGGAATAATTCTGACCACCTAAGTTTCTCTAACGTGCACCCAATACGCGGAACACGGGCGCTTTTTTAATTTCGCTTCCATCGAAATGCGGAAGTCGCGGCCGGGATTTGATCCCGTGCCCTCGAACTTAGCAGCGCAATGTCAAAGGCACTACGCCACCCCGGCGGGTACAACGAAAGGCGGTAACCACAGCGGTTACCATGAAAGAAACCTTACGATAATTCAACCGTGACTGTGAGAATTTGTGTTTAAAAATCCGTGTGCGTATGCGGCTTGGAAGACTAGTGTTTTCTACTAGGTTTGCGTGAATGTTTGCCATTTCGAACACGAATTGAATAGTATCGATTGGAGAATTCGCTATTCGAAGTTGTCGAATTATTCCTTTCGTTCGAATACTATAAGGGACAACAACAGTCCTTGCAGTCTATAGGCGAGAAATGCTTATGCAAACGGAGACTCGTCCGAATGATTCTTGTTTAGCCAGCGCTTGGTTCAGCAGTGCCGCAGTTGGGCAGAGGATCGAGTTCCTGAACAAACACACGAATGAGGTCTCTTATCCACAATTGTTACCAGCCGTTGAGTAAACATGTCTCATCTTAGGAATCCTATGAATTCGCTGTTACGATTGAGACAGAAAACTTTATCATTTGACCAATCTCATCAGGTTTGGATTCCACCAAAACGATGCGCGGCGCTGAAGTTGTGCCCTAAATTTGCTCTCTCAATAAGCACTGTATACACACTCCTACATGCATTTGGGACGTCCTGTTCTTTCTTTTTCTTACTGCTTTGTCAATGTCATTGCGCATCAAATGTGATCGTACTCTCTGTCTCTCTCTCTCTCTCTCTATATATATATATATATATATATATATATATATTGTAACGTGGCGAAGAGGAGGAGATAGAAGAAGAGGAATACGATGAGCTCAGTGGCAGCCACGGCTACATTTCGGTGGTGACATCGTGGATGTGTACCCAAGAAAGATGTGTACCCGCTGCCGCGAATTGACGACGTAACAGACTGCCTTCATTCTGCCTCCTACTTTTCGTCCCTCGATCTACGTTCAGGCGATTAGCAGATACCTGTGGATCCCGTCGACAACGAGAACACCGCCTTTGTTACACCAGATGGTTTATTCGAATTTAACGTTATGCCGTTAGGGCTCTGTAATGCGCCGGCCACGTTCGAGAGATTCATGGACACAATTCTCCGCGGACTAAAGTGGGAAATATGTCTTTGCTACCTGGATGATGTTATTTTCGGCAGCACTTTTGAAAAGCATAACGAGCGCCTTAGCCTGGTTCTGCAATACACGGAGAAAGCAAATTTGATTCTCAACTTTGGAAAGTGTAGGTTTGGGGAGTGACAGACATTGGTCCTCGGTCATTTAGTCGACAAAGATGGAGTCAGTCCTGAACCCCGCAAGATTGAAGTGGTCAGTGCCTTCAAGCCTCCGCAGTCAGCGCGGTAACTGCGCAGTTTCCTGGGACTCTGTGCTTATTTCCGTCGTTTTGTCCCGATAATTCGCCGACGTTGTGCACCCGTTGACGCGTCCGTTGCAAAAGGATGTATCCTTCGACTGGACACCCGAATGTGAGTCATCGTTCATTCATTCATTCATTCATTCATTCATTAATACTTACAGCCTTTGCAGGCTATTGCAGGAGTGGAAGAAAAGCACATAAGTATACATGGGCATAAGCTCAACAACTACATCCGACATAATATACAAACAAATGTACTGGACGAGGAAAAAAAGCAGCTGAATTACAAGGCGTCAACTTACCTTCTTACTTACGTCAGACCCCATCCTGCGTCATTTTGATCCGTGTTCCCCTACCGAAATTCATACTGACGCCAGCGGAATAGGCATTGGAGCAGGGCTCGTTCAACGGCGAAACGACGCCGAACACGTTGTTGCCTATGCCAGTGGTTGCTTAAGCAATTCTGAGCGAAACTACACAGTCACTGAGCAGGAATGCCTTGTAGCTGTTTTTGCTGTTCAGAAATTTCGCTGTTACATCTATGGTAGCCCATTCAGCACTGATCACCACTCAATATGCTGGCTGGTCAGCCTTCGGGATCCGTCTGGTCGTCTAGCACGGTGGGCCTTACGACTGCAAGAGTACGACTTTGTAGTGAAATACAGAAGCGGCCGCCGGCATGCTGACGCCGATTGTCTTTCCCGTTCACCACTGCCAATGGCAAATTCTGAAGAAGGCACTTTCGATGACTGTCTGGCCGCTATTGCACCTGAATTTCCGGACGCGACCGTCTTCCAGGAGGATCAACGCAACGACGTCAGTCTGGAACCTCTTTTCGTGATGGCCGTGAATCCGAAAGCCAGTGGTGGTTTTTCCATACGTGACAGCTTGTTGTATAAAATCAACCACTCTCCAAGTGGCGCCCGCTTTTATCTTGTAGTCCAGGAGAGTCTCCGTAGTGCTGTGCTACATGCCATGCATGATGATCCAACATCAGATCATCTTGTATCCGCCCCCACGCTACAGCGTGTGCAAGAGCGCTTTTACTGGCCTCACATGCGTCAAACAACAAAACAATATGTGGCTAGTTATGACCAATGCCGACGGCGGCAACGACCTTCAACCGCCCCACCAGGTCTTCTGCAGCGTAGATTTCCCCTCACGCACCTTTTGAGCAAGTTGGCGTGGACCTCCTGGCCGGGCCCACTCCCACGGTCATCGAATAACAGTCGATGGATTATCGTTTGCGTAGACCATCTTACACTTTTACACGCGACTTAACATCGCAACAGAAGGCCGCGCATGCGCTACTGCGCTTCTTGAAATCTACTGGCCTGTGTGATCTCTGTGATCGGAACGTCCTTTGTGTAACCTTTTTTTATATCGCTCTATCTCTCTCTCACTCTTTGCACTCTTCCCAACCCCTATATCCCCCACCCCAGTGTAGAGTAGCAAAGCGGAAACTCGCTTCTGGTTATAACCTCCCTGCCTTTCCTCTCTTGCTCTCTCTCTCTCTCTCTCTCTGGCACGTAAAACTTTAGAACTTAATTTTAACACTTTATCGTCGAGTCACACTGGCCAATTGCGTTGGGAAGGTTCTCGGGGTGTGTCTTCCATGCATTTACTTTCTTTAATGTTGCACAGTCGGTACTTTCAGGCAACGAGTGTCATGCGCGTATGAGCGCGACAGCATTATTGGCAGGGAAGTAGTGAGCGCAGAGTAGAGCACTGCACGGGCCAATTTTTTCAGCCCGGGCCCGGCCCGAGCCCGTTTTTACGTTGGGCAGCCCGCCCGAGCCCGACCAAAAGATTTACGGCGAGACCCGAAATAATCTACGTTAACCGCCCGGCCTTGCCGGCCACCCCTTTACTGTAGGCCTGAGCCCGGCCCGAGCCCGGCTCGAAACCGGCCCGAACCCGGCCCGAGACCGAAAAAGATCACCGAGCGCCATTAAAAAAAAATAAAGAAGTGAATTAAAGGAATTTATTCTTACGGCATAAATACATGCCATATACAATTATGAACGCCATTTGAGCGGTCTGAACGCAAATACCAGCGCGCAAAGTAGTACGAATGACTCTGAAGAGCAGTATCGCCTGCAGTTTCCAACGGCGCGACCTTGATGCGGCCCAGTCCACTTCTATGGCAGCGCCGCCACAGTATTTTTCCACGTCGGGCGCCTCACTGCAAAGCGTGCACCACCCCAGCCGCTCGTCCCACTCAACCGTATTCTAATACACTCTAGCCGAAGCGCAGCCATGACCGGTCGTGAGCTCAGCGCATGGATGGAGTAAATGGAGAAAGAAAGTTTCTCGTTCCTCCATGGTGCAGCGTAAAGCGCTGCTGCTAGGCGGCCGGTTGAGAACATGCGTGCAATCATGGACGGACGCAGTGCTATATTTCAGCCACGTGACGAATTATCTTATATTACCAGTCATCGTTTTACCAATTTGCCTTTGAAGAATCAGCAAGTCGCGAATGCGCTTGCACCGCGCTGAAAGCATTAATTACACTGATTTAGGTAAGGAATACAATGGTATCCTTTGGTTTGAGGTGACTTCGGTCTTTCTGGACTTTTACATTCTGTTCAAACTGCTCCAAATACGACGGAAGAAAATGGAAGTACACAGGAGTAGCACTGCTAGCTTCCAGCTGCGCCGGGGCAATAGGTTTTTCATAGTCGAGACACACGAGTATAACTCGCTGCAAGTTACGTGCACACCACCAGAAAGTCCGAGCCCGGCCCGGGCCCGGGTCAAAAAGCACATGCCGTGCCCCAGCCCGGCCTGAGCCCGTGATTAAACTGCCGGGCCCGGGCTTTCGGGTAAGCCCGAGCCCGTGCAGTGCTCTAGCGCAGAGTGTTAAATAAAGTGCACGCAATATTAATGACTAATATTGTTGGGGGTGAAGGTAATCCCCAAAGGCTCTAAGTTCTTTTTTTTTCATAGTTGTAGGCAGTTAAATGTTTACCATGTATTGTTTGTACAGCAGCAACGGCATGGCAGCAGGCATTGTTGGAAAAATGTAAAATCAGAGTGACTGATTATTTCTCAGTTGCACAATATACGGCGTTGGTTAAAGTCTGGATTGCAAATGTTAGAATCTAAATATTCTTACTGCGCAAGCACGAAGACGTAACGTGGAAAATGTGGACAACATTGCCTCAAGATGGAAAGTCGTCAGCTGATGCATCGCACCATTTAAGAAAGTCGCAGGCCTGCGCGGCACACGCAGCACAGTCACAACGTAAGCTCGTTGAGCGGCGCAAGAGTAGCTCCAATTTCGGCACCACGCACAAGGTCTTTGCGGCAAAGTGTCTTCGCCTCGATTTTGACGAGAACGATCTGAACTGTCCGCCCAGCGTCGGCGTCGACGGCGAGCTGCGGCTTCTAATGCTCTCTGCACAGCAGTCTGCTGAGCCCGATGATGCCTGGTTGTAGCCGCGCACGTAGCTCTACGATTCGCTTCTTCAGCAGCGGTTCGTACCTTGCGAGGAGACGCCATAACGTGTGCGGAAGAGGTACCCAGAATACGTGGCGCACATCTAACAACGGGATAGCGTTGATTGTGCGCCTCGTCTGAATCGCATCTCGTCGCACGCGGCGGTTGCAGACACGTTAACTAGATGGCGCCACCATGCCGGCGGAGGCTCGGGTCGTCTGCGCCTGCGCGCCTGCCTCTGCGCCTATGCGCGCAGGCGCAGAGGCGCAGGGCGCGTATAAAGGGAATTTTTCTTCTGCATGATTGCTCAGTGGTTAAGTATCCGAGTCCCACGCAGCGGGCCTGGGTTGGATCCCGGCGGAGAGCGGGTACTCTTTCTTCGCATTTCCGGCGATAGTGGCTACCGGCGGCGGCAGCATTATCACGACCAAAAACGGCTCTTGGAATGAGCTCATAACAGCCTGCGCTGTAAAAGGAGGCAATGCATTACAGTAAAGAAAAAATGTAATTGAACTCTGAAGGGCCGTCAGAACTAAGCCATATATGGTTTATTGTTGCCATTATACTTTATCTTTGAGGTCACGCTTGACGTCACTAAAGTCGCCTCTACTTTCATCTCAAGATGCAGCATTTTCTGGTACATTGGGTCCTTTTCTTACGGGCCCGATGTACCCTTTTTTGTCCATTTGCTTCCTTTCTTAGTGTTTTTTCGCTATAATGTTCTTATAATGCAGTCTTATTATAAAAACTTTCAGCTCAGAATAACTAAGACGCTCGAGTTAACATCCTCAGTTTCTTCCGTGCGCACAAAATGCAACCCTGTGCCAGTCACATCGGAAAAGTCAAGAAAAAAATCATGATGTCCCATTTCCGTGGCACTAAGTCATGTTAGCGGAAAAGCCAGAGAGCACTTTTTTTTTTTCACTTCCTTGCGTGCCATTGATTTGTCTATTTGCAAAGCTCTTGAAGCAGAACGTATGAGATGAAACAACAGAAGTTTCTTTTTTTTTGTTTTGTTTTTCATTCGTTTCAGATGTAAGCCTCATTATTTTGAAGAATCAAGCCCTGAATGGAAGTCAAGCGTAAGCCGATTGGCTGTAGAGAGCGCTACCTCTCCGAGAGGCTGCATGTTTGCGCCAAAGATTGCAGCTATTTTTGTATACGAGGAATTTAATCTCTGTGTTTTCTTTGTGTTTGTACTACTACCGTACATAGAGATGAAACCGTAAATTTCACATTATATAACGGCGAAACTGGAAAATTGTGTTTCAGATAGATCACCTATTTATATGGTGATTTGAATTGAGACACTTCGAGGCATGGTACGGCGTCATTGGCGGGAGAAAATGAATCGCATCGTTATGTGAAAGTCCAGGGATGGAACTCTCTTAATTTCTTTTTAATTTTCTTTTAGCTACAACGTTCATATTTGATTTGCCCATGCATAGCACTATGCGTCTGCAACACGCACTAATGCTAACACACATAAATGTGCGCCCCTTCTCCACATTCTACGCCTCACAAGGCACCAAATTATCATTCCTGTTTGTCTGACCTTTACGGGCTCTCATGTTTCTTAGATTTATTCGTGTGACCTGCGGAAAAGTCATTACCAGCAGCAGCATGCTTGTTATTCGTGCTGTACGATGCTCTTGTTTACTCATTATTTCACAATTTAGGAGGAAGGGAGAAACAAACTCACAAATTGAATGCAAAGCTCGGACACCTTAATGAAATCCAAGAGGTGTATGTGCTTGGTGTATGTACTTGAGACATATGTACCTAATTCATCGTTTGTTTTGTTTTTCAAGCGAAGCTTGTATTGCGTTACACATTTCGGTGGCGGCGTAGTCACGGAAAAAATCACGTGTGGCGCATGCCCGCATTGGATATGCTGCTATGAGCCAGGGTATGCGGGTATGAGCCAGGGACAAGAAAGAAAGAGCAGGTTCGGGGAAAGCTACGCCGGCGCCGGATGACGTCACGCGTGCGACCAAGCAGGGTCGTTTGGT
Organism: Dermacentor silvarum; assembly: GCF_013339745.2. Lineage (NCBI taxonomy): Eukaryota > Metazoa > Arthropoda > Arachnida > Ixodida > Ixodidae > Dermacentor > Dermacentor silvarum. The sequence goes on from NC_051154.1 coordinate 162,082,468, forward strand.
GTGTCGCGGGGAAGGAAAGGGGGTCGGCGCGCGCTCCGCCGGGCTTCCCTCGTCTCAGATAAGTTTCGGCGCCCGGATGGGAAGACCCCGCGTGGTGCGTTCCGCTGAGGAGCAGGCTGCCTTTGAGCAATGGCGCCGTGAACTCGCTCGGGAAAGGGCTCGTCGTCGACGTGCCGATACTAGTGTAAAGGCTCCCGAAGCCCAGGCGAAACTTCAGCATAGAGCCGCGGACCCCGAGTTGCGCGAACGCAGTGTTGAGGCCGAACATCAGCGTAGAGCCGTCGACCCTGATTTCAGGGCAAACGAAGCGGAACGCCTGCGACAGCGTCGTCTTACCACAAGCTTCGCTTACTCCCATTTTCTCGACAGGGGAAGGGCTCAGATTTTTTTACTTCGTTTCGAAATAAGCAGGCGAAGACACCTGATAGTGTGAGGATAATGCGAGTTTTATGTCCTAGCTTGGGTTATTCTATCACTGTAATACACCGCAAAATTAAGCTGAACGACGTGAACATTAACAGCGATTTAATCAGAATCATAATCAGTTTATTCAATACGAAAAACGGGGTTAATTACATGGTAAGTATATACAGAAGGAGGTCCCGTAGTTAAAAACTGAAATGGGACCTCCTATGCATGATGGATGGATGGATGGATGGATGTAAAACTTTAATGAACGTCCTGAGGTACGCGACTCAGCGCGCAGCGGGCCGCTCCCACGTTGGGACAGTCAGGCCATGCCCGACCGCCGCATCGTGGGCCCTCTGGACAGCCCATAGTTGCGCCCCGGCATCGGGGCTCTTGATAGCGGAGAGCCACTTCTCCTCATTTATTTGTTCCGTGCCTCGTAACGAGGGGCAACGCCAGAGCATATGGTCTAAGCTAGCGAAGTCATTGCAGTGCCTGCAAGAACTACTGGCATAAGTGTCGGGATAAAGCTTGTGCAATAAAGCCGGGCTGGGTACGAGCCTGTTTGCAATAATCTGAGGGTCAATGCCTGCGCTCTATTTAACTTCTTGTGAGGAAGGGGAAAGTCTCTCCTGCCGAGATAAAAGTACTGCGTAATTTCATTGTATGTTGTCGGTTGATCTCTGTTCTCCACCACTCCTGGCTGGCCGGGGAGTTCTCCATGGTCGCGGAAAGCGAGACCTCGCGCCTTGGAGTGGGCCAGCTCGTTGAGGTTTGTGGGGCCTCCCATGATGGATCCCATGTGAGCGGGGAACCACGTGAGAGTGTGGGCGGCAATGCTTTTACCGTCGAGGATGCGACAGGCTTCTTTACACACGGCGCCAACGCTGAAGGCGCGGATGGCTGCCTTGGAGTCGCTGAAGATGTTGGCATGTTTCTCGTCCAGGAGGGCCAAGGCAATGGCCACTTGCTCGGCCGCACATGACGACGTGCTTCGTACCGAAGCTGCGTTAACGGTCGAACCCTTGTAGTTGATGGACACTACTGCGAAATTTTTGCTGTTGCCATATTGGGCCGCGTCAACGAAGCAGCTGCCGCCAGGGAGTTCTGTCGCCCGGCTTAGTAGCGCCACGGCCCTGGCCTTCCTTCTTTCCACGTTGCGCTGGGGATGCATATTGAGTGGGGCGGGGGATATGATGATGTGGTCTTTCTGCTCTTTCGGAAGGCCCTGGTAGGAGTCTTTGACTTTAGCCGGGGGGACGCCCATCTCTGTTAGGAGTCGTCTGCCCGCCGTGGTGCCGGAGAGTCTGAGAATCTGTGCCCTTTCTTGTGCTTCTGCAATTTCTTCTAGTGTATTATGAATACCCAACTGCAGAAGTCGGTCGGTGCGTGTGTAGTTTGGTAGTCCGAGCGCGTTCTTGATCCCCCTCCTTATCATGGCATTTAGTTTCTCTCGCTCGGCCCTCTTCGAGACGTGCATGGCCGCTACGTACGTGAAATGGCATAACAAGAAAGCGTATACTAGCCTTATCAGATTCTCTTCACTCAGGCCTCTCCTTCTGTTAGCTACCCGCTTGATTAGACCGATGACGCTATCCGTCTTCTTTGCTAGTTTGTGAATGGTGATGCTATTTGTGCCCGCCCCTTCGAGTGTCATTCCCAAGATTCTAATGGACGCGACTTTGGGAATCGGATCTCCGCACTTGATGTAGAGATTAATGTCGATTTCGGTGGGGGGTTTCCAGTTCTGTGGCTTGCGGCCCTTTCTAGTGGGGCTGTAGAGAAAGAGTTCCGATTTCTTTGGGGAGCACCGGAGTCCCGTGTCCATTAGAAAGCGCTCTGTAGTGTCGACAGCTTCCTGGAGAGCGGCTTCGACTTGTCCGTCACTGCCTCCCGCGCACCAGACAGTGATGTCGTCCGCGTAGATCGTGTGACCGATGCCCTGGATCTTGCCTAGGTATCTCGAGAGGTCGACCATTGCGATGTTGAAGAGGAGCGGTGAGATGACTGACCCCTGGGGGGTGCCTCTTCCACTCAGCTCCATTTTCTCTGATTCCAAATCTCCAGCCTTGAGGATGGCGCATCGTTTGCTCAAGAAAGACTTGACGAAGGCATGGAAGGAGGAGCCCAGGTCGATTTTGGAGATGGCGTCGAGAACGAACTCGTGACGGATGTTATCAAAGGCCTTCTCCAGGTCCAAACCAAGGATGGCTCTCGTGTCCCGAGTGCAGCGTTCCAGGATTTGGACCTTGATAAGCTTCATGGCGTCCTGGTTTCTTGTCATCATGCATAGGAGAGGCCAGGCCTCTCCTATGCATGATGACAAGAATTATTAATACAAACAAACAATGACAACATGTAAAGTTTACGATAATACAGGTTTTTTTGAAAGACAAGGCATAAATAAAAAAATGCAGCAGTTAATGCATAAGAACAAGGTTGCAGATCACTCAATAATAGGCAGAACTACAAAGGGTGCTTTTCCAAGGCGATGAAAAGAATGCAGGAAATAAATATAGAAACACAGTTAAAGTTTAAAAAAAAGAAAGAAAAAACATACTACACTGAAAAATGGGAGTCGGATAAAGCTAAAAGAAAGCGCTTAAGTTCAGTATGAAACCTGTGAGATTTCAACAATTTTAAAGGAAATGGTAATGTGTTCCAGAGGGATAAAGCGGAAAAGTGTAATGACTGCTTGCCGTAGTTGGTGCGAACGCTGGGTAAAATAAAGTTCATATTCTCTGCAAATCTAGTATTATTTATATAATAAGAGACGTCGTTGGTATGATGGTTACTGGAAGATTATTGTTTATGGCTCTAAAAATAAAAATGGCGAGGTTGTATTTAACAAGATCAGTCACATTCAAAATGTTATGAGCATGTAATAACTCACTAGCGTTAATGCTACGAGATGAAAATGTTAATAGACGAATAGCTCGATTTTTGAATGACTTGCAATGACATTAGGTGACTGCTATAAGTGTTTCCCCATGATTCAATGTTATAGTTGATATGAGAATGAACGAAAGCATAATACAGTGACATTAGAGTAGAAAATAAGAAATAAGGTCGTGCTTTAATTAGAGCGCGTATTCCATATGCCATTTTCTTTTTTACGTTAGCTATCTGAAGGTTAAATTTAAGGTGGCGATCGAATTCCACACCCATATAGGAGCAATGATTAACTGCAGTGATTAGGTGATTGTTGATAGAAATGGATTGACGGTGGTCAGGCGATCTCTGATGCGAGGTAAAGACGACAAAATTGGTCTTATTATGGTTAATCTGCAGCTTATTCTGGTCACACCACGCGGAGATTGACAGAAGATCTTCGTTTAGTTTACTTGTTAGTGTTTTTACACAATTGTTAGAATTAAATATAGTAGTGTCATCAGCGTACAGAATCAATTCATATAAATAACACGGCCGGACACCGCTGCGACATAAGACATATGGTTATATTACCTATCATTAGAGCCTCTAGTAATAGTTAAATCCGGTTTTTTTTCTTTCTTTAATTATTTTAATTGTTGTTCTTTTTTTTCCTTTTTTTTACGTTGGTCGATGCCGGCTTCGCTTCAGGCTTCTCTTGGCCGGTCTGCAGCGACGACCATTGGAAATACGCTTGTCTTTAGTAGTATTTGCTGATTGGCTTGTCGTTATCGCCGTTGCGTACTGCACCTACTTTTCTCTTCAATTGCACAGAGATTTCCATGTTTTGTGTTTAATTCGTGATTTCGTTTGTCGGTTCAGGGTAAATTGGGAAATGATAAGTAAACAATTGCATCGTACGTCACGAACAGCGAGAATGCTGCTGCCCGCTTTGTCCGCTGGCTTATTTGTGGCCCTCGTAGTAGATAGGAGTGCACGTTTCAGGGTTTCGACCGTCCTCCTACAGCTGCGTAGGGATAATTAGCCGTATCAAATCAAGTTCATGATTCTTGAAGGAGTCAGAAGAGATACTAGATATGCCATATCACCTGAGGACTATATATTTTGTTACTGTTTTCTCTATCGACTACGAGAATGTTTGGTTTCTGAAGGTTCGATGACCGCAGCATGGAACGTATTCTTAAATTTAATAGTCAACTACACGTCCTTAGATCAACGGATGCTAGTCGAAAATCACGTTAGCATGGGGTGCACTACAGCAACGGCTACGTTAAAAATAACGAGGACGGGTTTCGTTTTTTATAGCGTAAGCTGTTATGGGCTCATTCGAATAGCTGTTTCGGTTCGCGATGGTGTCGGCCGCTGATGGCGTTCGCCGCCGTAATCGCTATCGCCGGAAATGCGAAAAAAGTACCCGGTTTCCGCCGGGATCGAACACGGGCCCGCTGCGTGGGATCCAGATACTCTACCACTGAGCCACGGAAGCGCTTTCTATCGGGCAGCGGAAATGCCCTATGAACGCTCCCTAGGCAGAGGCGCAGGCGCAGATTACCCGAGCCTCCGCCAGTATGGTGGCGCCTTCTAGGTAAGGCGCCTGCAAACGCAGCGTGCCCGACATGTAAGTTGCAGTTGTAAGGCTTGATCGGGCTCAGCAGACTGTTGTGCAGAGATCAATACAAGCTGCAGCTCGCCATCGACGCCGGGCGGACAGTTCAGATTGTTCTCGTCAAAACGAGGGGAAGAGATTGCCGCAAAGACCCTGTTGTGCGTGGTGCCCAAATTGGAGCGACTCTTGAGCCGCTCCCCCAGCTTACGCTGTGACTGTGCTGCATGTGCCACGCAGGCCTGTGACTTTTTTTCTCGCTTTTTATTTATTTATTTATTTTATTTGTTTGTTTTCATATATGTTTTATGGTATAATGCCTTTTATGTGAGCTGAATGATCGCATCGTCAAGAAGTTAGTTTTGCTACTGAATAAGTGGGACATCGCGCTGTCCGTGACACCTTACAACGCAGACAATGTTCCCAATAGCATGAAAGCTTTGGAAAACCTTCCCAGCCTCTGAACCATAGCCCATTACTTCGCAGAACTTCAACTCGCCAGGCTACTACTGTGACAAAACACGGCGTATAACAAGACCAATCGCACGACTGCCGAGCGGAGCATTGATTCTATAAACCTTCACCTGGATGGCCCTCTCATCCCAAGAAGACAGGTCATGATGATTAGGATCCTCTGTTAGCAGCAAGGCGGAAGTAAAGCAGAAAGGTGAAGCGTATAACACAGCAAATACATGCATGCTGTCCAATGCAGAATTCACAGAATTGCTCAATGTAAATCTGTGTTTAAGGGACATGATCCAGCGGAAAGCGGGTGAGGAAATCATTTACCCCCGGGTTATGTAGGCGAATCCTCACCTCCGCCTCAACAATTCGCAACAACACTAGCTGAAAGTCACAGAGCTAAGAGTTACAAAACCTATGCCACCTATATGTCAAAAACTCTGACGCGACACACTCTGGAAGAAACAATTGCACGCTCAAACTTCTCTGGGAGTTGCCTACGTATGCGTAAGCATTGTGCCGCTTGCTCATCTCCACGCAGCCCGGTGTCATTATCAATGTTGTGAAACTTGATCCGACCAGCATGAACGAGAGCGCTGCGGCGACACGAACGGCCGCGGACGGCGGCGCAAGGTGAATTGATGAGGCAAGCAAACTACTGCAGGTGGCGGCATCAGGTGGGCTGAAGACGTTTAGATCACTATAGGCCGGTATCGCTCTTTAGCGCCTTATCCATGTGCGTCGAACCATTATGAACCGTGATCAACCGTACTCCGGTGGCGGCTACGTATATATATGGCCGCGCGTGCCATATCTTGAAAGGATCTGCGATGCGGACGCAGAGTGCCGACTGCTGATAGCCTCGCGCTCTGTGTTCTCACCGCTTCGCGTTGAAGAGAGACCCGCGGGCCATATCTTGAACGTGATCTGCGAAAGGGGCAGGGTTCGGCGTGTGCTGAGAGCTTCGTGAGCGCTGTATTCTCTCCGCTTCGTTCGCATGGAAGCGACAGGCGGCACGAAGGTAAAGTCGCTCGCTGCTGCGGGCTCTATCTTGAAAGCGATCGTCGTACAGGACGGACGGACGGACGGACGGACGGATTTTCTCGCTTGGTAAGCATAGAAATGCTTACGCACTTATTATTGACCCCGACTCAGTGCGCTTCAAGGCAAATGACATCTAAGCGCGTAAATGAGGTACAGGGCCGTCCAGTGTAAGATGAAACGCTTCATTAGTATTCAAGCTGGTATAACTTCAACATGCCTTCTACTTCACGGAGAAAGTGCGCCGAATACGGCGCCTAATGATGATACCGATAAAAGAAATAACCATTTTCTTTATTTTCTGGTGAACATAAACTGCTATAACCTCTTGAATACTAATTAGGTCTTCCCCCTAGAAGTAGCAGGCCCTGTACATCACCACAGCACGGACGTCAGTGGCTACTTCATATAAATGCCACGGTGGTGTTGGTTTGGTTGTGGGCTGCAGACGGCCACATTCACAGAAGGAGCGTGACGAGTTGATATTCCTGAACGCATGACTGGAACTTTCAGGCGAGGCAAATTTAGTGCAGGCGTTTTACATAAGTGCTGTAAAGTCGCATACTTTTTTATTCGACAAACATCTGTTGTCGACAAAAATATAACAGTCTCAAGTGGACAGACACATAGCGTCTGCGGTCACAGAGTGTTGTACATGGCTAACGTGGGTTTTCTTTCTTCTATAATAGAACCTCGCACATTAGCTGCCTCCCGCAGTTTCTGCAAGCGTCTTGTGGCGTCTTCTTCTGGTCAACAAAATGTGGGCAGGGAAGCCAAAGAAGCGACTCCAAAATTAGTTTTAATTACAGTAATCGCCCGAATCCAGCGTTTTCACGACTTAATTCAATATATCTGCAGCTATCCAGGGCAGCGAAGTTCAGAGCCGGACAGTGCGCATCATACAATACCAGGCTGAGCGCAGACATGAACTTAAAATTAGGTGGTGGTAAAAAACGTATTTATTTAAAAACAAAAATGAAATACTGGCTTCCGGCACCAGATTCCTCTCGCATCTTCTATATCACGGAATCCAAGCTGGAATTAAGACACAGGAGAGCAGTTCATTCAAATGGAGGCTGTGAACCCACGCCAGGCCGTCCGGTTCAGTAGGTGATATCATTCCTCGAGGAAGGTGTCTTCGAATGTCTTCTGCGGCAGTGCACTTCCGATTGCCGGAATTAGAAACCGAACTGACGCACACGGCACTGAAATATTATAGCGATCCATTGTGTCTGAAGTAAGGGCCAAATGGCGCTGTTGAGCATTACAAATAATGTGGCTTGGCTTAATGTTCCCGTCACACAGAGGACGTACATTCATACATATCACAAATGCGTGCGTAAATTGTTTGATGGAACGTTTTCCCTGTTATACTAAATATATTTTTTTATGAGAACGGACATGGTCGAGTGCACCGTTTAGGACAGTTGGCGTGGAATGGCCCAAGGGACAATGTGTGATCAATTTCGCCGTCACTGCAATCTTGGTGCTGTATCGTTTTTCTTGACTGCTCAGTAGAAAGCTCGTGGGCACGTTCATTTCCATGTATTCATATGTGGGCGGGTACCCATTCTACATTAACGTACACAATGCCATTTGCGAATTCAGCGAGTTTGTGCATGCGCCTGGCTAGGAATAACGTGTTATGCACCTTTTTGAGTACACTCAGTGACCTTGAGGAGTCCGTGCGGACTCATACGTCGAGACGCTTGTCACGTTGGATTTCTCTTAGTGCCTCGAATGCATCAAGGAGTGCATAACATTCTGCTATGGTCTGATTCTCACCTGGTCGCCGGGAACGTGTTCGCGTTCCGTTTGTCTGTTCGCTTGGAGGTGCACCAAGTGGTGAGGATGGTGTCCGTTTTGCATGCGGCGTCTGTGAACATGGTGTATCACTCTGAATGCACTGAGCCTCGTCTTGTGGTCGTCTTCGAAGAGTAGAACGTTGGTGCGATTAAGTATGCGGCTTGTGGTGCCGTGTAGAGTTGTTGCTCACTATGCTGATGCATGTCCATGGCGGAGGCGGCCACCATGAGATAGTGTCCTCAGGTGTTCGTTGCGTTGGTTGCACGTAACGCCATAGTCGACTGCCTTGCCTAGTGTGTTGCCACCTGTGACGTCTAATGCGGTCCCCCTGGTCGACAAGCTCATGAGAAGCCTATTACTGCTGTCATAGCTTCTCGGCTAGTATTTTCGAGTAATCGATGCTGTAGTTGCGTTAACCTTAGGTGTTGCATTGCATAGGTTATACGCGGCTGCATTGCGGCTTTTATGAGTCTAATTGCTACTTTCGTCCATCTGCCGCCAGCTCGGGCAGAAATCCTCTTCGTGAGACGTGTGGTCTCTAAAGCTGATGCCCTCGCTCGCTGGGCCCAGAGGCCCGCACCCCAGTCTTGCGAGAGCGTAACGTCCAACACTTTCGTTTCACTGTATTCACTAAGACGCTGAGCTTTAAGGGTTAGCTGCGTGTTCGCAAAATCTGGGCGATTGCGGACCCTGTTGCTGACGATTCGCATAACGTCGTTTTCTCGCTAGAAAGCTCTAAAGAGATCCTCCTATGTGGGCGTCAATAATGTCGATAGCGTTTCGTTTTTGAAGTCGTATTAGCTGTTCTGTCATGATTGGGAGGTTGCTCAAGAGAGTCACACCATCTGCATATATTCTAAATAATATCCCTTCTACCTCACTAGGTTCCCGTGCAAGAGTAAATGAGGGAGATATTAATGATTGTCGACATGTATATCACGGATATGAGGCTCGGTCAGTAAACAAGGATTGGACAAAACGGATCGCCCTTTCTGGGATACCCAAGTGTGTGTGTGTGTGTGTGTGTGTGTGTGTGTGTGTGTGTGTGTGTGTGTGTGTGTGTGTGTGTGTGTGTGTGTGTGTGTGTGTGTGTGTGTGTGTGTGTGTGTGTGTGTGTGTGTGTGTGTGTGTGTGTGTGTGTGTGTGTGTGTGTGTGTGTGTGTGTGTGTGTGTGTGTGTGTGTGTGTGTGTGTGATTGGCTCTTGGTTGTCTCTAATGTACATAGTGCTGCTAATATAGGACCGTATTATTCAACCGCTTCATTATTTACGCCTAAATTTTTGAAACACATGCTGTATTACATACGAACTCAGCAAAATGTGCTGAGTCTATCCAAATACGTGCTGACACGCTTCAAACAGAGTACAAAATGAAATGCGACGCTACAAATACGATCGCCGTTTTTGTTCACCCCATCACTTAGTTGCTATCGGGATTGCCGAACGTGCCATACGAGACACGAAGCAGTGCATAAAACTATATATAATCGGCCTTTCCATACGGTTGGAAGTGCGGCCTCGAATCCGTTGTGAGACATCACAACCATTCGCGCGCAAGACGGGCTAGGATGCATTACTCTTTTTGCTGTCTCAGGGATAGTGCCGAAATTTGAAGTGTATTGCGAACTGAGTTTTTTTTTCTTTTTTTTTTACAACCTTAAGCTTGCTGAGGCCAATAAAAGTACGAAACAGCAAGAGGCACATAAAAAAACACACGGAGAAAAACTTGGATAGGAGACGCAAGAGCGACATACCGGATATAAGGCCTGGATGCTATGTCCTGGTGTGGGGAGGAACTGGAACTCCCAACAAGAAATTTTATCGATCGTTTGCAGTAATCAAGGCCGCATAGCAGCGTAGTGCGCTGAAGAAAATCTGGTGCGCGGGATCCTCCGGTCAAACAGTGTGCCTCCATCATTGATGTCTTCAAGTATTGCAGCAAGATGGGTTAAGAAAGTCCGAAAGGGTGAAGCGGCCATGTGTGGTGAAATGGGAGGGGGGATGAATGGAGTTTCCTTTGCGTATATTATTTAAGAATCATGCAGATCCCACGCACTGTGGAAATCGATGTAAGCGAAGCTTTCTGTTCTGCATGTTTGCTTTGATTGATGGGTATTGGCGGTGATGTTGACGGCGAATGTTTAGGTTGTTTTCTGTTCTGCATGTTTGCTTTGATTGATGGTAATTGGCGGCGATGTTGACGGCGAATGTTTAGGTTGTTAAGCGCTTGATGCAGTGAGGTGATCGTTATCTTGCGTGCGCCCCTTGTGTTTTTCTACGTAATACACAGAACGCGTGCACAGCGAGACGTGTTAGCTTGAGGCGTTGTTGTGAGCCATTGTTCGTAGACAGCGAGAAGGTTAGCACTGTTATTGCATCACACGGCACATCACATCGTGGCCAATGTGTTGATTTGCTGGACGGCCGCTTGCGTCTTGACGTCGAGGTGCTTTAATGCGCCTTTGCATCTGCTCGTCCTGCGTCAGTTGTCCGCGTGGACAAACTTTCACGGTGTTTATTTCTCAGAAATAGCAGAAACCTGCAGTGCCGTACCTTGAATTAACGCTTTTACAGTTTGTCCACAACTGTTGCGACGTCTAGTAGGGATTTTTTCTTTATTGAAGAGACCTCAAACAAGGCATGCTTTCTGGCGTCGCCTTTCCCATCTCCCCCATTCTTCTAAAGTATGCGAGCTGCCACGAACGAAGAGTGGTAAGGTTGTTATTTCCTCGTTTCGGGACTGCATCGGTGGCTGAATGGGTACAGCATCCGACTCTACCCTTCTCTGCCTCCTCTCTATCTCCTCTCGGGACTGTCACACGTCAGTACAAAGGCAAGCACTGCAGTACTCACGCATAATCACAGCAGTCCAGGGGGCATTGTAGCCACGTCCAAGAAGCTGCAGGGTAAGGTTCCTAGATAAGTTTATATTTTTGTCTATAGGGCCCTTACTTCAGAGGGCATTGTGACGACGCCCAGGGCGCTCTTGTTGGCAAGATCGAGTAGACCCCAAATGACGCATACTTTTTAACGTCGCATTTAGTTCTCCTTCCTCGCGCTCTTGCTATGTAGATAACACAGGCTCTCAGCTACATCCCAAGCGGAGTGCAAGACAGCAGCAGCGTCAGGGGGAAAGCCAAAAGAAGATGTAAAGAAAGCGTCGTGTATATAGTGACCGGATACCCGTCTTTCTAAGGCTAAATTGCCTAAATAGGCCACTTCAAGAACGCTGCAAGTTCATAAGGGTGACGATGATGAAATCACTTAGATTTGGCGCATGTTTCGAACCAACGCAAACGCGAAGATACAGTTATTTCCCTCTACACCATGTCATGTAATAAGATGCGCTGACACTGCTGTTCACGAAAAGAATTTACCAGAGGTGTATCCACAGGACTGAAATAATTCCAAGCGTATATGTGCATACGCGGAGGTGGAATTATTCTTTATATATATATAGGGGAACTAGCGGTGGTTCCTTCACTGTAGCGGAGGGATATTCCAAGCGATTAACTGCTCGCTCCACTTGCTCGCTATGTACATTTCGCTCTTGGCATGATTCTCGGGTCACTTCAGCAAGCAGGAACAGACTTACGGCTAGTGATTGAAAGATAAAAGCAACTAAGGAGCACACCATGCAAACTATGAACTATTGCGATGTTGCGCAATCCCAGTGTCCTCCCATCTTCTTTTATTTTATCTGTTAGTTACGTTACGCATACTGCCTCGGCTAAGGAGTCGTGAAAAAAGGCCACCCAGAGCATAACGTGATTACGTAACGAATGCCTCGCCGACAGGGCTTTGCTCTCACATATTTTATTCAAAGGCTAAAGGTCCTGTTCTCATAGAAGTTTTGATTGTGCTAAATACTTTAAATTTCGTTCATTGTCATACTTAATCTCCGTTATGCTGATGTCTTAAGTGACATCAAGCAATAAATCTGCATGTAATTGTGGTGTCGCATTTTAGACGTACACTTTACTGGTTCCAATAATCAAACGCGGCGCCCGTACGTAGGCCCGCTCGTAAAGAAGGTATCATTTGCTAGAGCTCATGAGTTTCATCAAATGTCTTTGTATAAACTGTTTTGAACTTTGATCTGGTGTCTAATATTTCTACGCGGCTATTCTATCTCTTTCACAAAATCACTGTATCTTCATTTCTCTCGCATATTTATGTTTTTTACTAGTTTTCTGATCAATTACTGCTCCACACTTTCCTTGCCCCCGGTGTCACGAATATAATTTAGTTAGCAAATATGCACTCTATATGCCGAGTAGCACGCTCTGCTAAATATTCAATGGTTCTCATATTGTTTACAGCAATCACAACATAATGTTTCGAATTATATCCACATTTATGTCAATTTTACAAAATTATGCCAACCGAAATTATTGCAAATAAATATTTTTTATTCAGCGAAGAATCCACAAACATACAATTCGCATTGGCACAAATTCAGGTCGCTGCTATAACTGAAACATTCGTATTGATTTCGGTTTTGAAATTCAATATTTCTGGACCCGTGAAGCCCCCTCAACAAAGTAAACACAGCATGTCGCGAACGTGCCTTCGTGGCCCTACGTACCGTTCATTCTTTTCCAGCTATGTGTGAAGCAGAGACTGTGGCGCACTGCCGTGCTTTCACGAGCAAACGCAGCTCCATTCTGCAAAACAAATGCAGTTCACGTTCTTCAGGAAAGTTCTCGTCACGGGCTTCATACAGTTGAGTGGAAGGCTTTTTTTCTGCGGGCAAGCTTGCGTTCCATCGCGGTGACCATCCGCAGCATGCCCGCAGGCCATGAATGAGCGCCCTGTGCGGCCATAAGTCTCCTTTTGAACCACATCAGCGAAGATTTCTTGGTAGCCCACTATGAATGAGCCTGCGTCTGCTCCGAGCGGCGCCTTACGAAAGCTGCTCCCAGCTTTTCTTCGCAGCGGACGCTGAACGTGCCTATTCGTTCGCAGGTTGCGCTGCATTCATTTTGTAGAAATGAAAAATGGCGCTCTTTGCATGAGAGAGCACCGGAGTGGCGGCCTTCGTGTGTGCAGGCATTTCTAAAGCTCATAGAAACGGAACAACCTGGGCACTCACCGTATCGAAACTTATTATTTTGCTGCTGGTGCATGTAACTCTACAAACACAGTCCTCTGGGCCACAGTTCTTTAGTGCGAAAATGCAATTCATTTCATTGCAGTTTCTCTTTGTCCCATTTTCCCGAGTTTCCTCCCTACCCTTGTGCTGCATGAATTGTCAAGTTTCTTAGGAAGGCCAAAACTTTTCCTATAGATTGCAGCTTCGTCAGGCAATTTTACTTCTACTGGACACAGGTTACTAATTTTTTTTCAAGCAAGTAGGGGTTAGGAGCTAAGCTTTCTCCCTGTCCTGTAATCATTGGCCCTGTTCAATTTTAATCTGTCAAGGTGATTCAACACGTGCAGTCGTCATTAGTAACTGTCATTGCTGTTGGTGCTAACAAGCAGGCGACTGACACGTTCCCACGGTATCATACAATTAGCTGCAATGTGCTTGCTATACAGGGAGTTTCACTTAACTTGAGCCAAACTTTAAAAATATACAAATGCCAGATAGCTGGACAGAACCAAAGTAATGTTGTTTGCCGTCGCTTGGAGATGCTCATATCATTTTTTATTCTGCCTAATTAGATAATTAGTATTAATTATTTAATCAACTTCTCAAATATTATAATTAGATGAAAAATAAGTGTCAGTGAGAAAATTGCAGAGCAACATGAGAAACTCCCGATACAGCTTTCTGTTAATTGCTCAAGACGTGCTACATAAAAGTGTTTATCCGAGCGTGAAAGTGGGCTTCTTCCACGCTCGGAAAAAACAGTTTTATGGAGCACGCCTTGAGCAATTAACAGAAAGCTGTATCGGGAGTTTCTCATGTTGCTCTGCAATTTTCTCACTGACACTTATTTTTCATCTAATTATAATATTTGAGAAGTTGATTAAATAATTAATACTAATTATCCAATTAGGCAGAATAAAAAATTATCAGAGTATCTCCAAGCGACGGCAAACAACATTACCTTGGTTCGGTCCAGCTATGTGGCATTTGCATATTTTTAAAGTATGGCTCAAGTTACGTGAAACACCTTGTAGAAAGCAATCCTTTCTCGGCGTTGATATCGTGTTCCAACTGCAGAGAAGAGCGTTATAAGTGCTGTTTATAGAGCACAAGCTTCTCGCATTTCAGTGGACGAGGCTATCGCTAGCTAGCTGTAAAACAAGTAGAGTGGCAGCCGAGTCGAGCTTCCTTGTGCACATTAGGGGTACTTGCGACCGTCTCTTGATTCATTGGGCTTCCGTCTATTCTCTCCGGGGATATACGGCCGCAAACGAGGGACACTGATGCGGGCAGCATAGATAATCGTCGTATGTAACGTGACCGTCATACGTCTTGTTTCCAGAAGAATCAAAGTAATAAGAGAGGAGCCCAAGATAGCTGGAGACATAACGGAAGAACTGCAATAGAACGCCACTTAATATCAGCAAGATGCGCCCCAGCGAAGAAGATGGCGGCTCTATAGGCAACGAAGAGCAAACGCAGCTACGCGTGTAGCATTGCTATTTTCCATGCATTAGTGCACTTTTGATGCTTTTATGCTTTTTTATGCTTTAGTGAAGAAACTTTGTTTAGTTTTCGCTAGCCTCCTTGCTATTACTGTTTTCTTTTTTTCTGTGCCTGCGTGCGTGCGTGCGTGTTGTGTGTGTGTGTGTGTGTGTGTGTGTGTGTGTGTGTGTGTGTGTGTGTGTGTGTGTGTGTGTGTGTGTGTGTGTGTGTGTGTGTGTGTGTGTGTGTGTGTGTGTGTGTGTGTGTGTGTGTGTGTGTGTGTGTGTGTGTGTGTGTGTGTGTGTGTGTGTGTGTGTGTGTGTGTGTGTGTGTGTGTGTGCGTGTGTGTGTGTGCGTGTGTGTGTGTGTGTGTGTGTGTGTGTGTGTGTGTGTGTGTGTGTGTGTGTGTGTGTGTGTGTGTGTGTGTGTGTGTGTGTGTGTGTGTGTGTGTGTGTGTGTGTGTGTGTGTGTGCGTGCGCGTGCGTGTGTGTGTGTATGTACGCGTGCGTGCGCGTGCGTGCGCGTGCGTGCGCGTCTTCTCCTTTCCTTTCTGGGAGAAGACGCGCATGGATGTTTGTGTCCACCGCAATATTATTAGCATAAATCTTTATCTGTGTGCGAAAGATGTGGCGGGCCATGTGGAAATGAAGAAACGACCACTTACATAGGCAGCAAGGACAAACGTTAAGAGAGAAATATACACACGTTGCACAGCACGTAGAGAGAGGAATTGTATAGGGAGGTCAAACAGGCGAACTTCTAGTCGCCTATAATTTACATGGGAAGCAACCAGAATGACGCAGAAAGAATGAAAGGACTGAACCCGTTGCAAACACAAAATTATGGACAGTACGTTCTGAGGTGGTCACTAAGGCTAGCACACTGCAAAAACTGTAGAAGCCCGCGAATCATTTATTAACAGCGAAGCTGTTTAAGCCAGCCGTAAGACGTGCGCGTTTCACGAAAAGCCAGCCGCGCCGTAGCCTTGGCAACCAGCGACGCCACAGCAGCCTGCCAGTGCGTTGCCTTGCAACCACTTCGCTTAGCGTCGCGCGCTTTGCTCGGGAGAGAGAAAGAGAAAATGAGAGCGAGAGAGAGAGAAACAAACTGTAGCAACACCAACCGGGCAACGCGCAGAGGTGCTGCGACGCCAACCGCCCTTCTCCGTTTCCCCACATTAGCGCCGAACGCTCGCGGTGTCCGTGACTGCAGCAGGCACCTCTGGCGGCGGCTCGGCCGAGGTCCCACTAGCTGCGTGCTACTGCGCATGCCCCGTGACGTCATGCCTGCGTTTCGTCTGCTGCGCGCCGCCCGTACACTGTGCATAGCTTTTGCCCCACTTCCCCTACGTGTGCTTCGCGAGGCGTTCCCCGATGCGCCACGGACCACGAGGAAATGCTTATACACTTCGTATAGCTTAGCATCACTTGGCACTACTTCGTATACCTTAACATCACTTCGTATAGCCATGACCAGCTAGGAACCGATCAGCTCCGCTGTGTCTTTAGCCTCGCGCCACTAGTGCAAGCTACCCCGATTTATTTATTTATTTATTTATTTATTTATTTATTTATTTATTTATTTATTTTCCGCCAGAGACGAATTTGGCCACGGTTCTAGAATATTGTCCTCCGAAAACATTCTAGAAGTCCAGCTGGTTTAATCGGATCTATAGGAAAAGCGGTGGACAATACATAGATTGAGCACAGAGAAACAAGAGCTGTTCGGTGGTCTCCTGGTAGCTAGACATTAGCTTCAAGGTGAGGTAACTGCAGAAATGTGACCACCACGGTTTGGTCATTTGTTGCTGTATGCTATCAATGACGACAAATTTTAAGCGTGGAGTTGTCAGGAGACAAGCAAGAAATTGACAAAATATCTCGCAGCCTGCCAACACGTCTTTTAATAGGGTAAAAATTATGTCTTAAATATTGCTATAAGCAGGGGAACAAAGTTTTCAAGCTGAAATCTTGAGCAGCTATAGAATAATCACTCTACGATCCTTCGTTAGCATTCGAAATCTCTTTGCAAAATTGGAGCTACTCAACTAGGCACGTTAATCAGAGGTGTGTGCACTGAGCGGCGGGGGACAGCGGAGGCGGACCCATAAATGGAGCAATGCGTTTAGCTGGGACGAAATAGTGTCCGAAGAGCCGTGGTGCATCACTATGACAAAATTGTTTTCTTTTTTTTTCATGGAAACGTGATAGCTTCACTGGAATTTCTTAAATGATTCTACAATGTCGCATATGACTGCTAAGAGATCTTTTATTCATTGTGTCAAAATAGTTTAACAGTGAATATAGCTGTTTATAACCAATGTGAGCCGGAACAGCCGACGCTTTCTTTGCTGACGCCGTGAAAACAGGCTTAAAAAAGGTAATGAACGTTGAAATATGTACATGGTTAAAACTCTGAGCACTAACTGTCGGGCTTGAGTTACGCGATGTCAAATCGACTATTGAGAATTTCCAGTTTAGTTTACTTTTTTCTTTCACCGGGGGAGGTGGGGTGGGTGCGATAGTAGTCAGAAGCTTAATATACTGGGTTTGCTGCGTAAGTACCTTTCCTTACGCCGTCGTGTCATAGTGTCGTCGTCGCCTTCACCTTCTCAACTTCAACCTCATCATATGATGAAAATAAATCCTTGTTCACCAGGGACCGAACTCTCAACCCCTGCGGCAAAGCACAGTTGAGAGCGGACCGCGATAGCCACTGCACTATCGCGCGCCTACAGAGGCTCAAAAATTTGTGCGAGGTTTTGCGCGCAATGCTGACTCTGAGAGTGGCCTCTTTGCATGTTTTTCGGAGCCCACAGCAAACGATGCTGTATATCGGGTGAATGCGTTATTGTGCGCATCGCGAAGACGAGATTATTCTTAAGATAACAGCGTTTGCTGGGAGATTCCCCTGCTGTCGCAGTAAATGAGTTCCAAGTATTAAGAATCAATGCAGTCAGTTGGATTTTTTGAAGACATAGTCTTCCTTGGTGAGTGCCGCCACTTACCGAATTGGGTATCATATGTATGTTTCTAACGAGTGTTTCCAGCATGTTTCGTGGACCGATCCTGAATATATTGTGCAGTCTAAAAATGTGACGAAGCCGATGATGATTACTGATGATGATGGTAACTTAGGACAAAATGTTCGAAGGCAATTCAGCCTCTAGTTGACGTCGATCAAACGTTGTCGCTCCAGCTCGGCTCTTACGAAAATTATGTGGTTCATACATCCCGTTCTTACCACCAACTCATCCAGGAAGACGTTGTTTTTCATCGACTTCAACTAGTGTTGGAATCGCCTGCCAATATTTTGCTTTTTAATCTACTAGTTGGCTCAGTTACAAAGCAGTAATAAATAAATGAAGCAATACTGACCTCGAAATTTTTAAAGATATTTTTCCTTAGGTCAAAGAGTGGCGTAAGGACTGTGACTAGAGATGATAAATGCGTGGTTAGTTTTCTTTGATCCCAGCTGGACTCGATAAACGTTACCTAGCACGACAACTCCATCAACTTAGTGAGCCCAAATGCACCTTCGTGAAAGCGGCAACTGATTCGCTCCTGATCGAGCTCGAAAAGTGTCCCGTGTGACACCAGTATTACAGCGGTTATACTGAGATGTGCGTTGCCTATGTCACATTACGCATGTACCTGACGAAGTCCATCGTGCAATGCTCCTCTGCACCAAAACATGCACCTTGTCCCACGCTCATTCTTACCGCATGTGTCACCAAATAGAGTACACACGCACAACCTGAGATGTCCCTCCCACCTACCTCTTGTGTACATTGGGACCTCGCCAAATGTAAACCATGCAGCAAGCTTTATTTGCTCTGATTACCCATATTATTTTCGCTGTAACTGAGGTGCAAGCATCTCGTTCTGATTATACACTTAGGAAAATAACCCCCTCGAGGGTGGATTGCCTGTCGAAACACCCTTTTTGGACCTTTACTTTCTCTGATAATTTTGATATGGGTGCATTTGTGAGTAGAACACTCATAGTGTCCCCTTTCAGTAATTTCAGGGTGCTAAAGAGGTGTTTTGTGCGAAATATACACCTTGTAGAATTTAAGGGTGCTGGGCAGGTCAACGTTTCAAGCAAGTAAATAACCATACGGTTTTTTTTTTTTCGAACGGTTTGCGCCAAGTCATTGTTCGAGCACCTCACCTGGTGGCAACACTCCATTTGCTAGTAGATACAGCGTTTGACCGCTGGCGCCACGCTGCGCCGCTCGCGCGTACCGCGTTTCTAGGTGGTTCCGTTCACCGAGGGCGCTCGAACGCAATCACATGGTTTGCACGAATGCAACCCTTGGAAGCGTGGCTGTATGGCTGAAGCCGCTTCGAACGGCCGTGTTTAAAATGTGCTCTGCTGGAAACAGCGCATCGGCCCTAGGCCGAGGATCCCTTGCAACGTCTACCGTTACCGGTAATTACAAGGTCGTTCTTCCTCGTTTGCCATCGGGAAATACCGTTCTCAACTCGGTGTTCCTACATGCGGACCTTGCTGGTCGGCCGTACCGCGCTCCGGATTTTCGTGATGCCCTGCTCTCGGTGCTCGATACCAAGGACATTCTCGGAGCAGGCCAGTATCAGATGAGCCATCTGTCGCTCGTCACCTGTGCCAACAGCCTTTCCAAGCAGAAGCTCGTCGATAAAGGTGAGCTACTAGTGAAAGGACTGAAGTGCCTTGTCATCGACACTGAAAGCCGGAACATCAAAATGAAGCTTCTGTGGCTTCCTCCTCACCTAGAACAGAAGCGTATTATTGAACCATTGGAACCATATGGCATGGTGCAATCCATAAACCGAGAAATGTGGCGTTGCGAGGGCATGGAGAGTTGGCAGATGACAAATCGCGATGTGGAATTCACGCTCAAAGAAGGCCTCTCTACCAGTTCCCTCCCTCATCTTCTGACGATCTTCGGACATCAGTGCTTAATTTTGATTCCCGGACGTCCTCCCTTGTGCCTTCGATGCAACAGAGTTGGGCATATAAGAAGACAGTGCAAAACACGCTGCGCGAAGTGCCAACGTTATGGTCATAATGCAGAGGCATGCGTTGGCACGTATGCTGACAAGCTTCGTGGCAGCTGTAAACCGGTGGACGATGACACCATCGTTAACCACCTCATGGATGTAAGTGAGGTCGTAGATGCCTCTGGCGAAGCGCCTGCTGAAGACCACCGGGCTGAGGAAGTGCAAGTATCGGCAGCTGCGGGCACTGCTACAGCGAAGGTTACTGAAGAACGTACAGTGACCGACCGTGAAAAGGACCCTTGTGCAACGTGGGCCGAATCACCACCATTTCGGGACCAGCTTCATCCTGCCGAGGATACTGAAATGACTGAGACATCCAAGAAGCGTCCAGCCCCGGCAGATGATTTGGAGTGCTCTGGGAAAGAGCCGAAGGTCGCCGCGGCTAAGACGAAGAAACCCCTCCATGGAGCCCCTGTGAGTGCAGATGCCGCTGCAGCTCAAGAAGTTCCTGCAGCTGCGACTCCTCAAAGGGGTGGGACAGGCAAAACAAAGGTAGCTGCGCTACGTGTAGGCGCTGCGCCTCAGTAGTGGAATCATGGCGGGCGCCCTTCCCTTAACATTTGGAACACTGAATGTCCGTGGCTTACGTAGTAAGCGACGGCAGGGTCAGTTATTACACTTGTTGCGTAGCCGAGCGTTAGATGTTATTGCAATTCAGGAAATAAAAATCGAATCCGATGACGACACAGCGGCTGCTGTAGCTCCATTTCTTACGATGAAGTACGTGTCAGCCACGCGATTGGTGTCTCTGGAGGATGTATGATATTTGTGAGGAAAACGGGGCAATGCAACGTGTTGGGACTGTGCACTGATAGGGAAGGGCTCATTGTATGGTGTGATGTCACTATTGATAGTCATGTTTGGAGGTTTCTTTGTGTGTACGCGCCAAGTAAGGCACGTGACCGGGAGGACTACTTTCTCTCATTGACCGAGCACTTACGCAATGACCGTGTATTGGTTGTCTTAGGTGACTTTAATTGTGTGTGTAGTGGTCAGGATCGGTCGTCTACAAGGCAACGCCATGATACCAGCGTTGACGTTTTGAATACCATGACATGTGACTACCAGCTTGTTGACGTAGGGGATCATGAAAAAGTCCCTTTTCGCTTCACGCATTTTCAAGGTACATCTCATGCAAGGCTAGATTGGATTTATGTATCTTTACCTATCCTCCCTAGCCTATACGGCTACAGTGTGCACCCTGTGTTCTTCAGTGATCATTGTTTGGTGTCGGTTTGTTTTGGCAACCGGTAGTGTCAAAGTTCGCGGATGAATTGGGATTTATGGAAAATTAATAATCAGTTACTCTTACATAAGCCTTTTCTCAAGCGCGTCCCGGAAATTCTTATTGACGTTTCAAGTCGTAGTTCTTCATCTGTCTTTGCGCAATGGGAGATATTCAAGCAAGAAGTTAAAATTATAGCTATCGAAGAAGCTTCCATATTGGCTTTTGAGAAAAAA
Source organism: Dermacentor silvarum (assembly GCF_013339745.2). NCBI lineage: Eukaryota > Metazoa > Arthropoda > Arachnida > Ixodida > Ixodidae > Dermacentor > Dermacentor silvarum. The sequence continues at coordinate 162,103,765 of NC_051154.1, forward strand.
GGAAAATATAAAGAGTTGTGCAAGTTGCTAGATAAGCTGCACGAACTTGAATGCCTGCATCCTGGCAAGTACATTGAGGACATTTACAACGTTAAGGCACAAATGCAGTCAATGGACACTGAGAGATACAGAGGTGCACTAGTTCGAGCGCGTACTCATCGGTATTTGGAGCAACAGCCTTGTAGTCGTTCGCTTGGTGATGAGCGTCGGCATGCAAGTTCTCGAGGTAGAGTATTCCGGAGCGATTGTTAATGACCAGGATAGAATAATGAAAGCGTTCACGGATCATTACGAGAATATCTTTCAGTCTCACAAAGTAGTTAAGAGTGAAGCTGTAACGGAAAATTTTATTTCGTTGCTGCCACAGCTCAGTCAAGAAGAATGCGATGACGTTGATAGAGGCATAATTATCAAGGAAGTGGAAGCAACCATTACTTCGCTAACTAAAGGCAAAACTCCTGGGCCTGATGGCTTCAGTGCGGAATTTTATCAGTGCTTTTGCTCTATATTGGCTCCCTTTCTGCTTAAAATGTGTGAAGAAGCTTACAAGATTGGATACCTACCTACCACGCTCTATCAAGGGCACACAGTACTTATCCCAAAAAGCAGTGATGCAACAAAATTGCAGAAGGTTGAGGGATATCGCCCCATATCCCTTTGCAACGTGGATTATAAAATATTTGCTAAGATATTAGCTAGTCGCCTTCAAGAAGTAATTCGATCATTGGTGGGAGACCATCAAACACGTGGCATTAGAGGAAGATCAATTCAGACAAATATCCCCGTTGCACGGTCTGTGCTAGAGTGTGTGACAGAAAGTGCGGGTCAGGTTGCAATAGTTCAGGTTGATTTGGCAAAAGCATTTGATAAAGTTAATCACTGCTTCTTGTTTAGTGTTTTAGAGCACATAAACATTGAATCTCTTCTTTTTAAAGGCATCTCCATGTGTTATGCTAATGGTACAACAAGGCTAATTGTTAATGGTTGTCTATCTGACTCTATCTACCTCAGGGCATCGGTAAGGCAAGGATGCCCCTTGTCTCCTCTATTATTCGCTTTGTACTTGGAACCGCTTTGTGCACGAATTTTGAAGGATCATACCTTTCACGGGTTCAAATTTTTATCCAATGAGGTCCGGGTACTAGCCTATGCAGATGACATAGCCTTCTTCTGCGCTGACAACAAAAGTGTGGAGACTGCCCTTGCCATAACGCAGCAGTTTTGCTCAGCTTCTGGTGCAGCAGTGAACTTTGAGAAGAGTTCAGGATTTTGGTTCGGTCTATGGTGTACAATGCCAACTCACTTCGCAGGTATTCAGTGGAGGCAAGACTTTAAGTACTTAGGTGTACCCCTCTCTCAATATCGCAACAGTAATCCACACTGGTTAGCGGAAGTTGCAGAAGTACAACGTAAGGTTAACAACTGGCAGGGGCGGCAGTTGTCCATATTTAGCCGAGCTGAAGCTTGCAATCTGTTTCTAGCAGCTCGACTTATGTATGTCCTGCAGGTATTACACTGCTCACGACTTAGGTTGCAAGCTTTCCATCGTGTGTTTGCTACCTATATATGGAGCTCACGTGTTGAGGCCATGCGGCGTGATAACCTTTTTCTTCCTCTTGAGAGTGGTGGTCTTGGCCTAGTTCACCTTTTTGTTAGGCAACTTGTCTCCCGGTTATTCTTCTTTCGTGATGTAAACAGTCCTTTTCTAAAAGAGATGTTACAACTTCGATTAATGAATTACCTCCCAGAAATAGTCGTGTCGTCATCTGTCAGAGATGCACCACCTGCTCCTTGGGACTTCTTGAAAGAGGTTGTTGAAGGCTTTCGCTTTCTTAAGAGTCGCTTTAGCTTGGATTATATTTTCACTGCATCCCGTAAAGAAATTTCTGCTGCACTGATAGACACATTGTTTCCTGTTCCCCATTACCGTGTGCCTTATTTGGAATGTTGCTACTTAGATGTACTCAAGCGTGTCCGTCGAATGATCATTCCTCCAGGGATCAAAACTTTTTTCTTTAACTTACATTCGGCAACCCTTCCTGTCAAAACCTGGTTAGAAAAAAGGGGCTGTTTCGTGCCGTGGTCTACAAACTGCCGTTTGTGTCCACATGCTGAAACGATTGATCACTGTTTTGTCGATTGTAGGGATGCCGTGTTCCTCTGGGACATTCTCCAAAGAACACTTAAAAAAGATTTAGACATCACACCATACACAATTCGTTTCTTACCTTTTAAAGATCCCTGTGACCCACCATATGACATGTTCATAGTACTTGGTCTACATGCATAGTCTCTGGCGCAGTAGAATGTGTGACAGGCACGCTGAACCACCGCGAAGCACTCGGTCGTTTTTTCGGGAATCGGCTGCCTACGTTCGTAGTGTGTACGCTGCTCAAGAAACAGCGCCGGACTGGATGCCTTTATTGGACGCGTGCACATGCTTGCCTGACTTTTGATTATGTACCTGTAGCGTCTTGTTTCTTGTGTTGCTGAAGATACTGCTCCCATGCAATAAAGAAAAAAAGTGGCTGTATGGCTGAGTGGTTACGGCGCTCGCTTCGGTATCATGCGTACGCGGGTTCGAAACCCGCTCTGGCTAGATTTTTTTAATATCACGCTTTTCCCTTTTTTTTCCTCTCTGTTTGCCAGCGCGGTCGCTTGAACCCCGGTGCCACGGCGGCAGCCGTGGTGCCGGGCGCCGACGCGAAGCGGCGGTCGTTGGGGTGTTGCGGAGCGCAGCGTAGCAACACCCCAAATAAAAAAAATACTGCTCCTGTCAGGTAGACTGCTCCCTCCCTGATAGTGAGACTATATTTGGATCATCAAAACAGTGATGCGTTTATAATACCACGGATCCCAACAGCAGGCTAGTAACCACCAGCCCAGCGTTTTCTCCGTTAACGCCTCCTCCGTTCCAACGGCGGTGGCTCGAAACATGGTACGCGCGAGCGGCGCAGCATGGCGCCAGCGGTCGAGCGCTGTATCTACTAGCAATTAAAAATACGCCACCTGGTGACAGTAGGCTACGGTGGTGGTGAAAACATTTATTAGGCTCTGGAGGGACAGGAGGTATGCTTTTACCAGCCCGTAAGGGACTGGTCCTTACAAATACTAGGTGAGGGTCCCTAGTTGCTGACCCCAGTGGCGGTAGCCGCCACCCGGGCACGCCCGACTATAAGGCTTGTTGGGCCTGTAAGTCGTGGCAGCCGAGCAGGGTTGCCTCCCAGTCCTCCCGGGTTAAGTTGGGGATGGGGGGAATGGCCGGGTTGGAGGGGCAGGCCCACACCATGTGATAGGTGTCTGAAGCTACGGATGTCAACCAGCTACTTCAAGTGCATGGCGTCTCCGGTGGTGAAGTGGAAAAACATAGATTTTTCTTTTGTTTCCCATTTTGCCTTTCGCTTTTTAGCACTGGCTTTGTTTAAGTGATTTCCTCTCGGTGTTGTTTTATAGATAAGCTGCCAATCGTCAGCGAATCAAAGCGCGTCAACCAATCACAGTTCTTCAAGCGGATGTTCTTTCTGGTGTAGCGTCGGGGCCGGCGCAATATAGTCTTGTGCTATTTCATACAGTGCCGGTTGGAATAAATATTACCAGGTGCATGCGGAGCAATCTTCTACAGCTAATAACAGTATTTATTGTGGAGGTGGCGCACCCCGGTCGTAAAGTGGAAGCTAGGACACAACTACTTTCTCCTCTTCTCTCCTTCCTGCCTTTCACATCTTGCTGTTAGCTTCGCTTATATATTTTCACCTTGGTGCTGATTTATAGATAAACTGAAGCACTTAAAAGCGTGGTGTCAGCCTATCAGAGCAACTCGAGGCATTACTGCAGTCCTAAGGTGCTGTATTATTCCATGCCGTTGCGTCAGCGGAGTGGTTTAGAAACTAATACCGAAAGGACTTATTGTTTCTTGCAATGCGCAGACGCAGGGAAAGTTCCGGCTGACATGATAATGCTTTTGTGTATATGAGTAGCATGTGGAAAACGTGCATGGTGGTCACGAATGCCCGCGTAGATGCAATCTCTGCGAGACAACACTTAATTGAAAGTCTTACGTACACGCGAGATGCCCTAAAGCGCATGATTAAACCGCCAGAGTGGTTTCAGGAGCTTGACGGTTTGGCGTGTGTGATGGCTTCTTTGAAGGCCTTTTAAATTCGTACAGTCTAGCCAGATTATGTATTAATATTGTTTACCAGTAAGTGACCTGCTTTGTACTTGTGTACGTATTGTTGCTAAAAAGGTAACAAAGAAAGACAGCGAAGTGGTTGAGAGGTAACGTTTTTCGACTCGTAATCTGTAGGTCCACAGGTCAAATCCTGGCTGCGTGACTATTTTTTTATAATGTTTTGGAAAACACTTCGGGATTACTTCGGTGAACGTCCTAAAGACTAGGATGTGATAGAATGAGATATTACTGGCAACAATAAAATGTAGGGTGCCTTTCGGCAAAACACACATTGGTAAGAAAGGGTGCCATTCCAAAGAATCACCCTTCAAATCGGTGTATTGGTTTGCCTATACACCATTTTCTATGGGTGTGAGGGCCTGACACACAAACTTGTACATGCTACAGAAACAAAGTAACCGATTACAATTATAATTACTTCTTTCAAAAATGTAATTGATTACAGTTACTGATTACTCCCCAACGAACATAATTCAACAATTACTAAAAAAGTAGTAGCATATTTTAACGTTATTTTACTGCCTATTTTTATTAACATTGACAAATACAGTAAATCGAAAGAGTTGGCCTGGCACTTTCAATGCATCCGATGCAGGCTTTCACACGTTGTTTGTCTTCCCTAATAATTGCTTTTCAAAATTTTCTTTGGCAATCTTTACTGATTTTCTTGTGAAGACTCGCTCGATGTGCAAGCAGAAGGAAATAAGGGTACTGTTGTAACGTACGAACACCTTGCGCACGAGATTGTGCTTACTCAATGTCGCGATGCTCCCGGCTGGATTCTCTATTAAGCGCAGCGCTTCGTTGCTGCTGAGGCTAGGGGAAGGCGCTCCCGGTAAAGTCAGTGAAAAAAACAAAACACGAAAAATTGCCCATAGGTGATTGCCTGTAGTCAACGTCAGAAGTGGTCGTCGCTAACATGTCATAGAAGTGTTGTTTTAATTTGTCGGCCAACACCTGGTGGACCTCTTCCCGAGGCCCTTCACTGATTAGCCATTTAGGCATAAACGACTCATTGTGACATACGCCAACAAACGTTCACGCTCCTTGAAAAGGTGGCCAAATCTGTAATGTAATTTGGTATAAAGCTGTATATAATTCCCCCGTGAAAATACTCTTCGTGTATTACAATCGCAAAATACGTGTATATGAGTCACGTATGTATCAGACAGACAGAAACATATGCATTTAACGGCAAAATATTTCTGTATATAAAAAAGTTGTCGCAGTTTCACCTGAAAGGCGAAGCATCAATTGCGATAGCAAACTTGTAGAGAGCTATACGGAGTAATGATATTAGCTTTATCAGCTGTATAAACTTGGAGATGCAGCAGCATCGGCAACACGCAGAACTGTTGTCGACGCCATCGGCGTTTTGCCCGCGTTCGCTCAAAATGCGTGCGGCGTTGGTGACTGTTGCCGGAGCCTCTGATATAAATAGGCACTGCGTGCCGCAGCTAAACGTCGCCTCCCTTCCCACCCCCTCCCCCATGGACTCTCGCTCGTCGGAAGAAGGCGCGTTTGCTCTACATCTACATACATGGTGATTGTTAAGGAGAACAGAGACGCCTACTTCTGCAGCCCTTAAGCGAGCACGGCGCAGAACGCGCGTTTGTTCTCCGCCGTGCGTTCACTCCCCGTGAAAGACGCGCCCCTCGCGCCTTTTCACTCGCACATACAGCGTTCGGCGCGCGGCGACGATTTCTTCTCCAAATGACGTCATACGGAACCTCACGGCGACGGCGACGGCGACGCCGACGGCAGAAATCTGCTTTTGAGTGTCCATATAATTGCTATCGCAATAAAATAGTCATAAACTGCACTAAGCGAAGAATTGAGCTCTTACGGTCTATGAATAAGGCCTCCTAAATGCACTTCCAGGAGACAGAGAGAGATTTATGATAAAAGAAAACTGAGAGGTCGGTCTTGCAAGATAGACGGAAATCCGAAAGCCTGCCATGCTCAGGTGATCTAGGCGTAGCTGGAGGACGCTGATTATGGAAAGGAGGTAACCCATGTACCATTGTCATCCCTTTGGATACGGTAGTTCCCGCCACATTTAGGTTTGCAAAGCTGCATCGCCTGTTATTGCTTGATTCATCAAAAATGTAACAGCTTACATGTAATTGGTTACTGAAAAAGGTGACTGAATTACAGTGAGCATTACCGGCTAAAAAATGCAATCGCTAAATTACAAGTTTACCTAGAAACGTAATTGATTACAAATAATTCATTACATGGAGTTCGTTACGTACAAGTATGTAACTTATAGACACGAGAAAACACCCATAAGGGTGCAATTTTCCTTAGTGTGTACCAACTTAAGTCTTTGCTTAGAATTATTCGGCTTAATTGTTGGCTAACGCATTGACAATTGCAATCCATTTGCTCCCCTGTCACGTCTGCACAACGAACGTCTTTGCTTACGAGTCAGTTAAAGGCGAAATATCATCCGCACTCCCTTCCGCCATGCTGGAAAATTCTCCGGTCTTTATATTTATCTACAGATAGCGAATGCTAGATTGGCATGTCCCTTGACACTCCGACACTATAGGTATATATACATATATATACTTTCGGTGCCAGAAATGCAATTTAAAAAATATTGTCCAATAAGTCGAACACTTCTAATGCAAGAAATCTCATATAAGCGGGTTAGCAGCTTAAAGGCCAAAAATTAAATACAAGCTTCTCACTCGCGTGACTGAACTGGCACCTGCCTGCAAATCGCCTCAGCTCGAACGAAGAACAATTCACTTGCAAGTGATGCGTGAGCATTGTTTCTTTTTCTTTTTTAGGGTAATTTTGAAGCTGAACACAAAACAAATTTGCTTCTTCTAGTGGGCTTGACTCTGTACCGCTCCTTTCAATGAAGGGTCGTTTCGGCTACAGCTTTGTTGATGGCACGCATCACTTCATTGGTGCCACTCGTTTAATCGGCTTTTCCCGTCGGCCGCCATTCGTTTGCTGTGCGAGCAAGTTTCGGAGCCGCGTGTGCTGCTTGGTAGATTAGGAAACACTTTGGCTTAGGAGAGAGAAACTGACGCGACTTTATAATGAGGTGAGATACAGAACTATTATTTGCTTTTTTTTTTTCAAGGAACGTAAGCGGCTTATAAAGAAAAATTGAGCACCTGACGTTTTGGCAGGAAAGAAACATAGAATTACATGTCATGCAACCCGGTTGACTAATATCATGTGTTGCGAACAACACTCCGTCGGTGCTGCCGATAGTATGAAATTGTGTAATCCTACAGGAACCTATCTTGCCGTGCCAGAAAAAAAAATAAAGAGGAAAAAGAACAGCACGTATTATGTGTTCTCTTGTAGGCGGGGCATGCAGATGCTATAAGTCAATATCCGTTCTCCCATTTGCGTTTTTGTTGCTTAGCAAACGGAGTTATGCATACCGACTACGATGCCTACATTGCCTTTTTATAAAGCCCGCTATAAAGAGACACCTAACGACAGATTCGAAAAAAAAACGATTCGTTTTCTCTCTAAATAGGCACTCATGAGCGCGTGTATGGGGGCGAGCGCCACCACGAGAAAGCCTGGCGCTACCTTCGGAGTGACGCAGTTTGAGGGATCACGTAGACACAGCTGCCATGCTGGCCGTGTCGGAAGTGGAGGAGTGGAACTGAGAACGAAGGCGGTGGTTCAATTGAGCGCGAGCGGCCAAACTATGAGGAGCCCACCGTGAAATTCCTTGTACCCTGTCAAGGGGGCGCTACCGGTAGGTAAATCCTCGCGCCCAATACTCAAGCTTTAAGCACAACGAAAATCCGTAAGATGACTGCGTTATAGTGGCGGTCGAAAGACCCAATTAGGGCTGGGACACTATAACAATTCTATTCTAATCATGACCCACCGGGGTTGCTCAGTCAGCTAAGGCGTTGCGCTGCTGAGCACGAGGTAGCGGGATCGAATCCCGGCCGCGGCGGCCGCATTTCTATAGAGGCGAAATGCAAAAACGCCCATGTGCTTGCGTTGTAGTGCACGTTAAAGAACCCCAGGTAGTCAAAATTAATCCGGAGCCCTCCACTACGGCGTGCCTCATAATCAGAACTGGTTTATGGCACGTAAAACCCCAGAAAGAAGAACTATTCTACTCATTTTCCTTGCTGCGCTGCGTACGTGGTCCGAGCGGCGCTCCTAGCCTGCGTTATGACAACGATCGGCCGGTCGTTAGCAATGTATGATAAGAAAGTAATAGAATCGAGCGAAAGGTATCACTAGGTTATACCGCCCCAGGGTAAGTTGCCGTTGCCGTAAGCAGGTCTGTTCTCTCGGCCTCAATTCTTGACAGTGGGCATCGTTACATTAAATTCCAATAGTTACATTAGATAATTTGATGGCATTACATTGCGATAGAATTACAATAAATTAGTTAAGAAATAGCGCCACACTGTCATTATCGGTCATCACTAATAACAAGAGACAAGGAAGGTAGAGGGAAGTTCACAAGAGAAGATTTGAACGACGGTTTACACGAGGGTGTCCTTCTACGATCAGCAATATTGCTTAACATTTCAAGTGGCCACAAGTACTGCATGGTCAAGTATCTGGAAGAACTTCGTCTTATTTATAATCAAATCAGCAACAAAATCTTTTGAATTTCATGCCATAACAATCAGTACTACGTTCGCCCTAATACTTCAGTCTAAAGAAACAGCGACTTACCGCTCTGAGATGAGGTAAGGGATTTCAACTTACGCTTTATTCATTTTTTAATACGCATAGCTACAGCCTTTAGTCATACGTTTAGTCTTCCTCGCGCTCAGCATCACGAAGCTTTAGAGCTGACGGCTCAGACACGCTTCGGTGAAGCCATCAACGGCAATTTTTTATTTAGTAATGCTTTATTTAGACAATTCATTGTCTGGGATGTAGGGGCTAAAGGCAGATGCAACTGCCTGAAAAAGGCCCCCCTGCCCATACATTTCTCAGGGGCTGGAACATTATGAAAGACAGTGCAACAATGTCGATAACAAGAAAAGGAAGAAAAGGAAGAAAAGGAAGTGTATGCGGCAGGCAATCAAATATACAAAAAAGGTAAGATTGTTACACTTTATACATATTATAACATCAGTAATGCGAGAGAACAAAGAAATATTTAAACAAGCAAATAATAGTGATCAGTGTTACAAAACATTATACAACAAATAGGAGAAAAAAATAAGAGAAAGAAGAGAGACTAAAAAATGAGAAACAAAAATATCGAGACCGCTATAGGAGAGCTAAGTACCGTACAGGAGTGTTAAGAGCTAAGCAAAAGATAAGTCCTAGCCTTTTTCTTGAGACTGTAAGCCGACCTGCATTCCTGAATCATATTAGCGATCTCTCGATTATTATTTAGGAGATAAGGTACTAGGTAGGCGAGTGTCTGAGTACCATATTTGGTTCTAAACATAGCCTGTTCTAAGTCGGTTATGCCTAAGATGATATTGTGAGTTGCCAGATGACGAAGATGTGGACAGGGTATTTGGGTCATGCAAAATTCCCCTATGTGTATACATAGCAAGCCTTAATTGGAATAGCTGATCTATTTTTGGTATGTTTAGTTTGAAAAAAAAATGGTGCTGTGTGGTCACTTCGTTTAAGGTTCTCTATGCAACGCACAGCTCTTTTTTTGTAGGATTGTCAACCTATCTAAATTTGTCTTAGTAGTTGAACCCCAGATTAGTAGACAGTAGTGTAGATGTGAATGAACAAGGGTATGGTATAATTGAAGTTTTAACCATTTTGGCACCAAGGTTCTGATATTATACAATATTGAAATTTACCTGCACACATTTGCATGGAGCTTGTTTCATGAGGTGTTCAGCTCAAGTTCTCTTCAAAGACAACACCTAGAAATTTATAAGTAGGAACCCGTTCGATATCACAGTCTTTAAATCTAATACAAGTACTATAGTCATCAGGCTTATTACTGCTTTTAAAAATAACATACCTAGTTTTTTCTACATTTAGTTGAAGCTGATTTCAATGCAACAAGTTTGATAGTTCTGTTAACCATCTATTAGCGGCGATTTCAAGTTCAAGTAAGCGTTTACCTGTGAAAAAAGATACTTGTGTCGTCTGCGTAGAGAATTATGTCAGGGGTTCGTGGTACGTTCACAATATCATTTATATAAAAGCACGATATAAAAAACATGCTTATATATAAGACGATTTATATAAAAACATGAAAAACATTTAACATGACGTAGCATGCCAGGGATCTTCAACCATTTTGCAAGCTTCCGCGATGGTTGTCCTGCGTGTTTAGGCCATTTTTGAGGCGATATCCTGCTTGTGGTACCTGCGACGAGCCTCAATATTTCTATGCGCGCCTGATTTCCTACAGATTTTTCCTAAGCTTGGATTATCCGAAAAAAGACACCCCGTGGCGAGAAGCCCATTGCAGTCATGCCGCTGTTATGTCTGCATTACGCGTGCGTTGCTCTACCAATTCACCTACTGCAGCTCCCTATATTGATCTACCGAGATTGATCGAACTTTGGTCATTGCATGTGGCGTTTTAGAATCGAACAGCCACCTCCGAGGAAGACCCCTATCTTGGTAACGGCCAGGGACTAGTTCTACCTGTAGTCACGAAGCGACGGTAAGCGGGGGCATAAGGCACCTGCGAAAAAATGTTCCAGTTTCACCCGAAAGGCGAAGCATCAATTGTGATAGCAACTTAGTAGAGAGCTATACGGAGTAAGGATAGTAGTTTTCTCAGCTGTATAAACTTGGACATGCAGCAGCACCAGCAACGCGCAGAACTGTTGTCGACGCCGTCGCCGCTTTGCCCGCGTTCGCACCGAACGCGCGCGGCGTTGGTGACTGTTGCCAGGACCTCTGGGAGCGGCTCGGAGGTTTCCGACGAGATCAGAACGGGAAACTCGTCGAGCAGCGTCGGAAGTCTTTACCACCTTCTCGCCTCGCAACGTTTTTATATAAATACGCATTTGGTGTCACAGCTAAACGTCGCCTACCCCCCCCCCCCCCCCCCCAGCCTTTCGCGTGACGTGTAAGTCGCGTTTGCTCTATATATACGGTGATTGTAAAGGAGGAAAGAGACGCTTAATTCTGCAGCCCTTCAGGGAGCACGGTGCAAAACGCGCGTTTGTTCTCTGCCGTGCGCTCGCTCCCCGTGAAAGCGCGCGTCCCTCGCGTCCTTTCACTCGCACATACAGCGTCCGGCGCGCGGCGACGATTTCATCGCCGTTGACGTCATACAGAACCTCACGGCGACGGCGACGCCGACGGCAGAAATCCTCTTTTGAGTGTCCATATAATTTCTATCGCAATAGAACAGTCTCACGAGCCACCTCCTGTAATTTTCAGGCGCTATGCGATGCCTGACAATATACTTGATTCGTTTAAAGGCGATCTTCAACTCCCTTATTTAACCGGACACAAAAGCAAAACACTAAATCAATTTAGACGGACAAAACGTTCTTTGAAAACTCGGTTGTCGTTAATTTCGAAATATATTATTTCTAAATTGATTTTCGTTGATTATTAAAAGACAAAAGGAAGGTCAAAGTTTGAGTTCTTTAATTTCGCGCCGGATCACCAACGCCGGTCCGTCTTTGTGACGTCACGGATTTCAAAATATTTTTTCGTATTTAGGCCACGTTGGCTCAGCAAAGGTTCCCGAAACTCGCCATGTTCAACCTTTGGCTTCTTTAGAACACAATGCAGTCTACCTTTACCGCTAAAGAACCCGCCGCGGTGGCTTAGTCAGCTAAGGCGTTGCGCTGCTAAGCACGAGATCGCGGGATCCAATCCCGGCCGCGGCGGCCGCATCTCGATGGAGGCGAAATGCAAAAACGCCCGTGCGCTTGCGTTCTAGTGCACGTTAAAGAACCCCAGGTGGTCGAAACTAATCCGGAGCTCTCCACTACGGCGTGCCTCATAATCAGAACTGGTTTTGGCACGTAAAACCCCAGAAAGAAGAAGAAGACCTTTACGGCTAAAGAATTAGCTAGGCCCTTGAAGGCTGTGCCAAAATCCATGACGTCACAGCGAGCTGCTGCGGGAACTTCGAGGGGGCATCGCCACCCGTTTTTTGTTATTGTGCCCTTTCTAGCTTACCAAGCGTCTTATCGTGGTAAGAGGGGTATTTTCGATGTTGTAGAAGGGTGATCTATTGATACAGAAGAAATAATTTCTCTCTTTATTGTCCGTTTAATCACTTCCTTACAATAAATGTTGTAACAAATTTAGTCGACTAATGCTTCCGTAGTGCTCCAGGGTGCTTGTTAGTGGATGCAACGCGCGGCATGTGTCATTAAACTTGACGTTGCACTGGGCGACGTGCTGTGAGAGAGTCCGCAGGGTGCCGGCCGAACGTACGTGACACCCCCTTTTCTTTTATTGCGATAGCAATTATATGGACACTCCAAAGCAGATTTCTGCCGTCGGCGTCGCCGTCGCCGTTGCCGTCGCCGTCGCCGTCGCCGTGAGGTTCCGTATGACGTCAACGGCGATGAAATCGTCGCCGCGCTCCGGACGCTGTATGTGCGAGTGAAAGGGCTCGAGGGACGCGCGCTTTCACGGCGAGCGAACGCTCGTCGGACAGCAAACGCGCGTTCTGCGCCGTGCTCCCTGAAGGGCTGCAGAAGTAGGCGTCTCTTTCCTCCTTTACAATCACCATATATGTAGCGCTAACGCGCCTTCTTCCGACGCGCAAAAGGCGGTGGGGGGAGGGATGGGAGGCGACGTTTAGCTGCGGCACCAAGTGCGTATTTATGTACAAACGTTGTGAGGCGAGAAGGTGGTAAAGACTTCCGACGCAACTCGACGAGTGTCCCGTTCTGATGTCGTCGAAAACCGAGCCGCCCCCAGAGGCTCCGGCAACAATCACCAACGCCGCACGCGTTTTGTGCGAACGCGGGCATAATGCCGACGGCGTCGACAACAGTTCTGCGTGTTGCCGGTGCTGCTGCATGTGCAAGTTTATACAGCTGATGAAGCTACTATCATTACTCCGTATAGCTCTCTACAAATTTGCTATCGCAATTGATGCTTCGCCTTTCGGGTGAAACTGCGACAACTTTTTTTCTTTTAAAGCTTTCTTCGCTTGCTCACTGGGGTTTGGCGTTCGTCGCCGTTTCCTCGCGGGATATATATATATATATATATATATATATATATATATATATATATATATACAACTTGGGCAACTGAGTATGTGCTGGCTGTGTTTTTTTTTTTGGGGGGGGGGGGTGGAATACTTGGGCCGTGCACTGGTTATGTGCCCCACTAAACAACTTGCTGCTGGCTTGTGTCTGGCCACTGTGTCTGACAACTTGTTATCACTGGGTATGTGCCACTGCAATGTGCCCAAACAGACCACTTCGGCAGTGAGTATATGTGGGGCGGGTCCATTCTTGGGCCAATCCTCCAGTATGGATGTGCCACTGCGGCACAAGTGGTATGAAGCCTTAAATATATTTAAATACGTGCCGCATATCTTTGTGCCTTCTCATATTAATCACTCGACGAGCATATCATAAATCGCCTTATTCCTCGTGTCGCACACAGTGCAAAGACTTACAGGCGACAATGGTCCGCTCGTGTCATCCGCTATACTGGTGCTACCTGCGCATTTGTAACTCAAACAGGAACCGCGTAATTTAGAATTCAACACAGCCTTAGATTTGCGTTTTTATTTTGCACTCAGAACACAATGTTGCTACTTTTCTTCTAAAAAGAAAAGAAAACGGATTACCGATGACAGAGCATGAACCAGGAAACAGGAAACCACTGTTTCTTTCAATTTCTGCCATAAGTTTGTTACTTTTTTCCACATTTCACGTTTCTTTGTTTTCTTCAGATCTTGCGGTCAATATTCAGCGAACCTGTACACAAGAGAGACTGCATATACATTGTCGCGTGCTCAGAAAGCCACAAGAACATGCACATTGCAAGAAAACAAAAGAAAAAAAACATTTTTGGCTTCCTTCTCAAAAGCAAAATTTGTCATATTTTATTTGGGTCTGTGTGTTTTGTTCGTATATGCAACAAATTGAATTTAGCTTATTTCGATTTACTATTCTGCGGAAAGCATTCCACATTCTGGAGAGAGAGAGAGAGAAATGGCTTTATTCTGCGATTAAAAAATGCATCGACGCCCTCAGTCCAGGGCGTCGCTTGCGGCGTGCTTCAGCGCTAGGCTGATGAAGTCCGCAAGGAATCGTTGGTCGTGAAGGGTGGTTGCGGCGGTCAGCCACTCGGAGGAAGGGGTAGGTGGGAGGGATGAAGGTTTGGGTAAGGGTGGTAGTTTTGGATGGCATTGCCATAGGATATGTGATGTGTTGGGAGGATAGGCACAACAGTGGCTACAGCGAGGGAGGTCTTCAGTAAGTATGCCTTGGAGGTGGTGTTTGCGTGCTGGAGTGAGCAGGGTGTTCGTCTGGGCTTGTCGGATGAGTGTGCCCTGTGTCCTTGTAATGTCTTGGTGTAGCTTAGGGTATATCCTGCGCTCGTCCCTAAATGGGTGCAATTGTGGTGGAGGCGTTAGTGAGATGAATAGATTTAGTCGGGGGATGTTGGGAGCCTGGAGTATCATATCGCAGGCAAGCTGATTAGCTCGTTCATTCCCCAACATCGCCTCATGACCAGGAATCCAGACAATCTCTACCTGCCGATGGAGACATTCTTGTAACTGTTCTGTGATTTGTTTAGGTAAGTCCTCATGTATGAGTTTTCTACATGCTGACATTGAATCAGTAAATATGATGGGTGTAGTGATAAGTGTTACTGGGAGATGTTGTATCGCTGCTACTACAGCTTGTAGTTCTGCTGTGGTCGTATCAATATTTGAAATTAGTTCACTGTGTATCGTCCGAAGGGTGGGATCTACCACCGCTATAGCAGTGCCTTTGTCTTGAACACTAGAGCACGCGAGCGTAGGTAGCACTGCAGAGCGGAGGAGCTACCTACGCTCGCGTGCTCTTTTGATTAAAGTTTATTCTCTCTCTCTCTCTCTCTTGAACACTATCATCTGTATAGTAATATGTGCCATCCCTGGCCCTCGTGCCAGAAAACCCAATGCATCATCATCAGCACAATCGAAACCCTTCACCTAAAGTGATACCACAAATATCCGCAAACAAGATACGGCACGCATCGATGCGTTAATTCGCAAGGCTACCAAGCTAGCATGGGGCTCCCCGTCAGCACGAGCACACAACTCCTTACAGAGACGGGATGTCACAATACCATCACCGAAATAATCCCCATTCACAAACGGAGGCAAGAACTCCGACTCCAACAGACTGCGCAGGGTAGACACATACTTCACAGTGTGGGCTTTCAACTATTACCCACACCCGTACCAGCCACACTGTCACTTCCACCGCAAACTAGGTCACTGCTCAAGATCGCACCACTCCCCAGACACATGCACACTGTGATTAATAAGGCTAGGCGGACAAAGCGAGTAGCATACTTCAAAAGATACATGGGACGCAACCCACATGGCACATTCTGGAAAAGTAAAGCAGAGTTGCCCCGCGGAACGACTTTGAACAATCTTAAGTTGCCAACTGATCTCTCGCTAGCACATCTCAAGAAAAACAAATGAACCAAATAAAGAACAGAAAACGTACCTAGAGAGAGAGAGAGAAAATGATTTAATGAAAGGCAGGGAGGTTAACCAGGACTGAGCCCGGTTGGCTACCCTACACTGGGGGAAGGAAAAAGGGGAGAGAGAGATTAAGAGAAGAATAGAAAGTCCACTCTTGATATCGCCGACGTAGCAACAGATCTCTGTTCAATCACTGATTATCAATCAGTCCGGGTCATAGACGGTCACTCAGTCCTGTAGTTTTTAGAAATCGCAGCAGCGCTTTTGTGGCCTTTTGCAGCTGTGATATTCGAGGCCATGGTCCCAAGATCTTGCTCAAAGTGAACGGTCTTCTATCTAGCCTATTGAGAACGTTGCAGAGGTCATGTCTTTCGTTTTGAAAAGATGGACAGTAGCATAGTAGGTGTTCTATAGTCTCATCGACACCGCAGGCATTACACTCGGCGCTATCAGCCATTCCAATCAAACACGTGTAAGCATTGGTGAAAGCAACACCCAAGCGTAAGCGGCACAGCATTGTTTCCTCATTTCGCGGAAATCCAGGCAATAGCCGCAGCTGCATAGATGGGTCGAGAGAATGCAACCAATGTTGGGCGAATTCAGTTGTATGCCACTTCTCCAATGTCATAGTTTGCGCTAGCTTGCTTAGGTGTTGGGCTGCGTCAGTCCTCGATAAAGGTACAGAAACAATATTTGCTCCTTCGTGTGCTTTCCTAGCAGCTTCGTCGGCGATGTCGTTGCCGGTGATACCGCAATGACTCGGCAGCCACTGAAACACGACGTCGTGTCCTTTTGCGATCGTATGGTGGTGCATTTCTCGTATCTCCGAGACGAGTTGTTCGCAGGACCCGCGACGGAAAGCTGACAAAAGACATTGTAGGGCCGCCTTTGAATCACATAATATTACCCACCGATTAGCCGGTTGCTTGTTAATATAATCAATGGCACCTCGGAGGGCAACAAGCTCCGAAGCGGTCGATGATGTCACGTGAGAAGTCTTGTATGTGATGCTCATTGATCGTGATGGTATAACCACTGCGCCAGTGGAGCTGGTCTGAGTGGAAGAGCCATCCGTATATATGTGGATTCGGTCAGAGTAAAAAGAGTGCAAGCAATCGAGAGCTGCTTGCTTCAAGGCCAAAGTGGGCATGTCCGTCTTTTTTCTTATTCCTGGAACGTAAAGGCGCACTTCAGGTTGTTTTAAACACCACAACGCTGACGGCGAACGTGTCGAGGGTGTGAACCCCGATGTTAGGGAGGCACTATGAATGCTGACCACGTTGGAGAATGACGCCTGTGGTCGTCGTTCTGGCAGGGAGGCAAGAGAGCTTGATTGCATCCGTGAAACGTGGCGAATATGGGCCCTAAGCGTGTCGATGGTCATGTAAGTCGTGATCGGATGGTCTTGAGCCGTGATAACTGTTCCTGATGTTGAGGTGCTCCGCGGAAGGCCGAGGCAAACACGTAATGTCTGTGCTTGCACGCTCTGAAGGGCTCGAAGATTTGATTTGCATGTTTTAGCAAGCACGGGAGAGCTATAGCGTAGGAAGCCGATAAAAAGTGCTCGGTACAACTGTAGCATAGAGCTCATTGATGATCCCCACGCTTTACCGGCGATGAATTTGAAAACGTGAACCATAGATGTGAGCTTCTTCTTCAAGTGGGCAACCTGAGGGCTCCAGGAGAGGTCTCGGTCAACAAAGACACCCAAAAACCGATGATTTCTCTTGTAGGAGATACGCTGGCCATTGATGCACACTGGATAACCAGACATCGCTTTTCGCGTAAAAGCGACTAACGCACATTTTTCTGTCGAGATGGTTAGGCCTTGTGTGCAAAGATAGCCAGTTGCCTGTGTTGCTGCCTTCTGTAACCTTGCCCGAACCTGCGGGCGAGTCACCGCTGATGCCCAGATGCAGATGTCGTCGGCGTAGATGGAGACACTCACTGTTTCCGGTAGGGAATCGGCCAGCCCAAGAAGTGTGAGGTTAAAAAGGATAGGGCTTAGAACACCGCCTTGAGGAACGCCACGGCATGTGTAGTGGTCAGTAGTCGCACCATCTTCTGTGCGTACGAACAAGGACCTTTGTGTCAAGTAGCTTTGGATCCATCGAAATACTCGCCCTCCTAGTTCCAATGTCAAAAGTGCGTCTAGGATGGCTTGATGGGAAACGTTGTCGTAGGCGCCTTTCACGTCAAGAAAGAGTGCTACTGATAAGCGTTTCCAAGACTTTTGCTGCTCAACAGATGACACTAGATCGATGACATTGTCAATCGATGAACGGCCTCGTCAAAATCCCGCCATAGAGTCGGGGTAAATATTGTGGCGTTCAAGATACCATTCGAGACGCATGAGGATCATGCGCTCCATGAGTTTTCCGACGCAGCTGGCGAGTGCTATAGGCCGATATGATGACAGTTCTAGCGGTGACTTTCCTGCTTTTAGCAACGGTACCAAGCGGCTGCGTTTCCATTCCTGTGGAACGACGCCATCATGCCATGACCTATTAAAAAGGTTGAGCAGTTCTCGTCACGCTTCTCGACGTAGGTGGCGCATAGCATTATATGTGATTCCGTCGGGCCCTGGCGAAGACAAACACCGACATAGCGCCATAGCAGCCTCTAACTCTTCCATAGAAAAAGGAGCATCCATACTTGTATCTCGTGGACCAGGAATGTCGCCTAAAACCATGTCAGGGAGTAGAACTGTTCCGCCGGCGACTTTCGCACAAAACTCTTCTGCAACGTCCATCTCACGGCGGTTTTGATGGAGAGCAAGGGCGTTAAATGGGTGTCGTTGCTGGGGACATGAGCGAAGACCCCTTAGGGTACGCCACACATGGGACAATGGCTTTCGGGGGTCCAGTGACTCACAAAAGCATTTCCATCTTTGATCTTCTAGCTTGTCCATCCGGCGCTGTATCTTCTTTTGCATTCGCCGAGCTACTCTGAGGTCAAGAATTGACTTCGTGCGCCTGTACCTCCTTTCAGCTCGACGACGTAGTGCACGAAGTCTTTCCAATTCAATGTCATACTCTGTACGCTTTGATGAATGTGTGAAGCTACGCGTACAATCGTGCATTGCGTCTGCAATGATGTCTTCTAGCCTGCGTGCGATTGGTTCCTTGCATGCGTCTTCCACAAGATCTTCAAACACTGACCAGTCAATTTGGCGAGATATATTGGGTAATGTAGCTTCTAGTCCATCGATTCTCACATAGGTCGGAATATGATCACTTCCATGGGTTTCGATATCAGTGAACCACTGCACTCTCGAAGTTAGGCAACGTGACACCAGTGTTAAGTCTAGGCAGCTGCTGTACGTTGTTCCTCGCAGAAATGTCGTGCTTCCGTCATTTAGAAGACGCAGGTTGTGGCCTGATGCAAAGGATATAAGCGACCTGCCTCTTGAATTTATCCTGGAGCTTCCCCATATCTGGTGGTGAGCGTTGAAGTCTCCTGTTATAAAACGTACCTAAAATTTAAAAAAACACTGCACCTGAGGAAATAATGTAGTTTTCTTGTACCCTGCGAGGGAATAAAAGAAATCATAGTGACTTTTGTGCAGAGGTACATATTCAAAGTGCTTAAAAATTTGGGGTGCGAAGTTGTACATAAGCGATGGCTGGGGAAAGAGTGTTAGGTTGCCACCAAAAAAAAATGTTTACGCATTATGGCGCACTCGTGAAAAAGTCATCAGAGGTAACTACACCTAAACGATTATATACACAGATTCATTGAGCACAATCGACGTATATTTTACGTAGATTACAGGGAATATTTTAGCCCTCTATACAGCCTCGTTACGTTTGACACGTGTCATTCACCGCATCATCGACTTCACCATACCATTTCTTCGCGCTCTTTCGCCATCCCTGGCCCTCGTGCCAGAAAACCCTATGCATCATCATCAGCCCAATTGAAACCCTTCACCTAAATGATACCACAAATATTTCACAGGTGACATCATGAAAATGATATCTTCTAGATTTAATGCAGTGATAAAGCTATGTTGGCTCCCTAGTCATTTGGGAATAGTGGACAACGAAAAGGCAAATGAATGAACGTTTTAGGAACACCATACAAGTCTTACAATGAAAATATTCTTTAAAGGCAGTTAATGAGCAATTCTTGCAGTTTTAAATTCAAATTGGAAATCAGAGTGGGACACTGGAGTATGGGGAAACCAGCGCTGCCCAGGGGGCGCTCGTGAAAAACGGCCCTCCGTGCCGTAAGTGACAAAGCGTCACAACTTTCAGTCTCCCAAAAGAACGCGGGGTCGCAGGGAACACGTTGTTTTTACGTTTTACGAAACTGTAACCTTAGCGAGTTTGGCCTCTTTTTCTTTGTCGCTTCTCTCAGCGTGAACATTGAAAACAGTGAAGAGGCTGCGATAATCGAGGACGACTTTCCCTGTGAAAAACGCCCTACGCAGAAAACTGAATGAGGGCCATGCATGCACCACTAGCAGCTGCAAGCGCGCACCGCCGATCGGGTTGCGGTACGGTTTCGAGACTATCGGCTCACTGTAAGAGCTTTTGATGCAAACTAACTCGAGAAGGGCGAGAATTGCATGCAGTAAATTGTTTGATAGGTTGAGAAAACGATACCTGACAACGACGCTTCAGGGTTTCAGCGAAATACAAATTACGATCGAGTGAAGAAGCCACTAACGCCGTCGGAATTCAAGTAAGCGATCACCATGTTCCATTTCTGCATATTCCAGACGCAAATAGAGACAGTTCCTTCGTCAGCTTAGTGACGTTGATTTCCTTGGAGCCCTTTATGGTGTCCACGGCGCCTGTATTGAAGGCGCGTCCACGTTAGCGACACGGCAACTCGCCGCACGCCGTTCGCAGTTCGCTGATCGACCGCCGGTGCTGAAAAACGGTGAAATCTCCCTGTCACGCCGAGCATCTCTCAGGTAGATCTCCCTGCGGCACAGCGGCGTGGCAATTCAGCGACAGAGGAGTGTTCGCGGCTACGCTCAGGGGTCGCCGGCAGCCTCACCGTCGCTAATCGCTCGCCACCGATATCGTCGTTAGGCTTTTTACTGTTCACTGCGAATCTGTAGCTGACGGCGCTTCAGAACGAACTACCGACGCTCCCAAGCAGCAATGTATTGTTACCGTTGTTGCCGCTTTACTCTCACCTCGCAATAATTTTACACAAAGAAAAGACGCTGATATATGCAATGCGAGCACGGCCGAGCCAGTTCGCAGTGCACCGTCGGTACAGCCATGCACTGCAGCTGAAATTGACTTGTATCGCAACTCTCGTCTAAACGTTTGATCATGGACGTCTAAACGTTTTTCATTTTTATAACTTCTTTTTTTTTAATAAAATGAACAATATACACGCGTCACTACATCATTTTGCCGCCGGTGCAGCGTCGATGCGCTATGTTTCTGCGGTAAACACGAAGTGTTCACCGTGTATGTTCGCTGTGAGAGCGTATAATTAGCATTCTCATTTGCTGCCTTTTCATTATGTCACAAGGCACCGCGCACCGCTGGAAACACAGTGAGAATTTACACGCCGGCTGGCACTATTACTACTCTTAGCGCTCGCAAAAAACGCCGGCTGTATATATGCGATCTTGTACTAAGAACATATATATACATATTTTTTTTACCAGAAGAATTGCCATTTTCGCTTTCAATAAAATAAAATGCACACGGATATTATGCCCGAGAAGCTGTAGAAATAGTTGAATATTAAACGGCGTGCGATCGCACCTGCCTCAATCCGACGTCGCCGTTGCTCATGGTCGTAGTTTTCACGAAAAATAATATAATGATAGGGCTATATTACAGCTTTTCTAGATGTATACCAATTAAGCATGCAGGAATAACGACGGCCTTCAATTTTTCATTTCACGGGTTTTGCATGTCGCCCACCGCATGCCGCCGCTGGGGGTTTTCTTCTGTTTGTATGACTGAACAATGCGCGCGATGTCCGCAAGGGGTGCTGTGTGTCAGCTCGAAACTCCAGCGCTGGTTCCCCGTAGAAAATAAAATAAGCTTCATATCATCAAACGAACCACAGCTGAATGAAAGTCATATATTCACCAAGAGCGTATCATGGGAGTAATCTTGTGCCGCTTAAGGATGCGACACACTCACTTCGCGCGTATATTGTTTAATTAATAACTAAGTACAGCCTACATGATAGAAGTGCCAAAAACTGCTTTCAGTTGACCGCATATGAAATACCTGACCACAAATTGAATCAAATCTCAAGACACAGCGCAGGACATACTTTAGAGAGTTTCACCAAAACCACCCGCCGTTTCATCCGCCTTTAAATCTCGGAGAACACATTCTTGTGTCCCAGATCTTCAAATTTTTGTCTCACAGATTTAGAATAGTACGACCTTTCACACCAACTGTGAGCCAACATTATCGTTGTAGCATCTCTTTTATTGTCAGTGTCTTGAAGTACGAAAAAAAATGGGGTTTTACGTGCCAAAACCACGATTTGTGGCGCGATCTTGTACGCGTTCCAAAATGGAACGGAGGCGGTCCGTTCCATCGAGCCGCACACGATTGGTCAATTTGAACCGTGACGATCAAATTGACCAATCGTGTGCGGCTCACGGTTCAAATCGACCAATCGTGTGCGGCTCGATGGAACGGACCACCTCCGTTCCATTTTGGAACGCCTACAAGATCGCACCCTTGATTACAAGGCACGCCATAGTGGGGGACTCCGGAATAATTTGGGCTACCTGGGGTTCTTTAACGTGCACTTAAATCTAAGTACATGGTTGTTTTCGCATTTCGCCCTCATCGTAATGCGGCCTCCGTGGCCGGGATTCGATTCCGTGACCTCATGCTTTGCAGCCCAACGCCACTAAGCAACCACGGCGGGTTCTGGAAGCCCGAGACTTAACTTGGCGACGTGTAGACATTGCTCGCTTTTTTTTTGGGGGGGGGGGGGGGGGGGGGGGAAGAAATCGTGTGGATGTGGGCAAACCACTGTGATGGAATACCATACTGCGCAGCTTTATTGCGCTCATAAGGGCCCGCTCTCTGTAATGTCGTGTCTTTGCCATTTTATGTCCCTTCTTTTCTGTTGCTTTATCCAGCGTATACAAGGTATGAGAAAATGATATTGCTCTGGTTAGCTTCACCTCTATGTCTAGAATTGTGTATTAACTCTTTCTATTGATAATAAACTGTTATTTCACCTCAAAAACGTTTTAGCATCTGCTCTAGCTACGCGCTCTCCAGAAAGAAAGATAACAGTTTCCGAACTACACAAGCCTTTATTGGCCGTCTTAATACCACAAACCGTCGAAATGAATTGAGGAATATTATTTGATTTTTAAGCCTAAGCTAAGATGTACCACAAGAGCTTGGCTGCTTTGATGATTTGTTTTAAAGGTCGCTGATTGCGGAGAAAAACCCGATTCCTCAAGTCGGCAATCATTTCGAGATGCCCACACATACGGCGACTACTTTGCGAAAGTCCCAGGTGGAGGAGCACCGTTGCTTTCAACAAATGACCTTTAATTCGGTACTCGTGAAATTGAAAACCATCCTTCTCTAGCCTAGAAAGTTAACACGAAACTCATTTTTAATTATCTGTTTAATAGCATGGATCACTGTGGGCGGCGTATAAAAGGCAGGATGACAAAAAAAATGCGTTTGGTGTAAGTGGAAAGCGGAGGAAATCTTCTACGTCATGACACCTGAACCTACAATAGAACAACGGGAACAAAGATTATGATTCACTCGTTTATTGCAGTAACCTGCTTTTTCTTTTTTTTTCACCTTCTTGTGCCGTTCGTAATTACATTCGCTAAAAAGGATATCGTACATATGTTCCGATTTTAGTGGTTGGATATACACATAACGAAAAAAAATGAAGCAGATCTATACGCACAGTCGGAATCGATGTTATGCGAAGCTTTTTGCTGGTAGCTGGCTACGCAGTATCATTTGGCATTACGCAAATCGTTATCAGCCTGACCAACGTGTTTGTGTCAGACTTTTACATGTTACAGAAAAAAGTAACCAATTACAATTAAAGAAACTGCATTTAAAAATGCAATTGGTTGCATTTACCAATTACTGCCCCACAAAAGTAATTGACGAACTGCTCAAAAGTAATCGATTACGTCTACGTTACTTTCCTCCGAAATGTTGTTAACCTTGTATAGGTAAAGTAAACAAACGATCTGGCACGGCACTTTCAGTCCGTCCTCTGCAGCCCTTCAAACATTGCGTATCTGCACTAACAAATGCTTTAAAAACAATT
The DNA here is from genome assembly GCF_013339745.2 of Dermacentor silvarum. Taxonomy (NCBI): domain Eukaryota; kingdom Metazoa; phylum Arthropoda; class Arachnida; order Ixodida; family Ixodidae; genus Dermacentor; species Dermacentor silvarum. The sequence continues at coordinate 162,127,809 of NC_051154.1, forward strand.
GGCTGAGGTTTGACTCTTGTAAACCCTTTTATCACGAGCGAAAGGTCTGTTTGGTTTGGTTTTGCAAAGGTAGGAGCCTGTCCGGTTTCTGAATATAATAAAGTTTCACTACTACTAGAAAGACTTTGCACGCTTCCGCGCTTGGTAAGCTCCTCTATTACGTGCTAATCTAGCTGGCCTCCCTTTGCTACGGTGTTTCAGCTGCCAACTTTGCCGTTGTTTGAGATTTCGCAGCCTGCCGTCTAGCTATATCTATTGGGTGATTGGATTCAGCCTTTCGCTTGCGCTGAAGCGCACGCACAGACGGCCCAGCCGGCGCACCATCCATGGCGAGACTGAGCGACCAAGCGCCGGTGAAGCATCGGTTAAACCCTCGCCTAGTCACGTGGTACCGCAACGGTGAGGCTCGGAGCGAGCTAAGCTGCAACGCCTCTCCGCAGCGGATCACGTGGCGTGACGTCACACCTGTCACACTTGGGCTCCGGCTGCTCGCGCTCCAGCGGCTCAAGGTCATTGCGACGCGATGAATGACCTTGCGAGACATGACGTAGTAGAGCTTTCGCTCTGAAAATTTAGTCAGTCATCGTCCCTCGTTTTTGCTGTGCAAGCATCAGTAGAGACACTGAAAACTCGTTCGAGGAAGAAAAAAGAGGGCAAGAATGGGAAGCTAGCCAGTTCGCTCGATGTGCGCGCTGGGAGTGGGGCGGTGTTGTGATGTATACGGATATTGCGCACAACAATGAATCGCAGCGCATCATTGTTGCTGGTACTTGGAGAAGACACTCCCCGTTCGGCCAATAAAAAGCTGGAAAAATCGTCCTTATGTGATTTCCTTGCATTAACGTTTTAAGTGGCCTTCGCTATCGAGACAAACCGGCACCGGTTCCATGGAGAAACATGTACTGAGCCACCGGGTTTGCCGGTTTGAACATGCGCATTCGCGAGGCTGATGCGTGGCACGATGTCGGGTGTTCTACTGTAGTTTTCGCCAAATTCAGGTTCTTAAACCTGCATCACCTGTTACAGCTTCTCTTGTCAATAAAGTAGCTGGTTACATGTAATTGGTTACTGAAAAAAGTAATTAAGTTGCAGTGAGCGTTACCGAGTAAACAAAGTACTCGTTAAGTTACTAAATTACCAAAACACATAACTGATTACAAGTAATTAGCAGCATGTAATCATTTGCCTACAAATCTGACCGTGTAAGATGAACCGCTATGTCTGACGCGAGCTTGCCTGTGACGACAGCAGCGAGACGACGGTGCCGACAATAGCTTGACGCCGACGGCATGATTTTCACTCCGGCCGTTCGACGCGAGCTTACGACATGCCAATTCGGTTCCACATAGGTACTGCACGAGCGGAAGCGAGAGCAACATGGATTGCGACGTCATCAGTCACTACATGTAATACCATGAGCAAAACAAGAACAAGATGAAAGCAGGAGCCAACGTTTCGAAAAGTGGACTTGTCTTATAGACAGGTCCACTTTTTATGAGGTGTATGTTAAAACGACGATGACATTTGGCATTCCGCCGATAAAACGTTCAAACCTGTTTGATCTGGGCTGATCGTGAAGGCGGAACAGTCGCGCACAGTGTCTACGTAGCGTTAGCTGCGACGAGGATGGTACGTGAGATTGTGAGACAATCCCGGAGATTGTGCAGTCTTACACAGCGTATCGAAGCGTGAGCTGTCACGAGGAAAAAACACGAGAACCTGGCACGGTACTCGCGCGCCAGACGTCGCAACGAGCTTGTCGGCTTTGACAGAGGAGTATGCGTGCGACTGAGGTCTAGTGGTTAGAGCGCTGGGCTGCTATGCTTGAAGGCAAAGGTTCGACTTCATTGGCGGTCATGCATTTAGCGTTATTACAGAAGTCAGAAGTCTGACGAGACCGTAAATACCTACCGACCTACCACAATATGCCTGGAATAAGGCAAAGTGCTTCGCATAAAAGAAAATAAAGATTAAAATTGATTATTCTAAAGTCCTTGACGACCTTGCCCCATGTAATCGAACAGCGAACATGCCCAGAAATGTTTTTCGCACATAAAACACGCTGCTGTCGGACCCGATAAAACCCGTCAACGGGTCCAAATAAATAGACTAAGCAGCACCACTTTGGGACCCAGCTGCGTTGACAGTGACGACTGGCACTAAGAATCGTTCATAAATAAAGTATCTCTCTCTTCTCGCCTGACGAGCAGTCTTCCCAATACATATGCGTGAAGTACCAAGCGAAAATCTGAGAATCTCTCAACACTATATCACTAGGCGATGGAGATGAAAAATGCGACGGGGGGTCCTTCTACTTCGTATGGTTGCGAGCACGGCTTAGCGCTGTAATGTTTTAGAAATTTGGAACCGTTCAACCGTTAAAACTTCTCCATCGTGGTCAATTGATGTCAGGTGAAAACGCGAGCGCTCACTGAATTTTACGATTTGCTGTAAACACGTTAAGTCTACATTTGATCAAGTTGGAACAGATTGAAATCTGTCACTTTACATCGTGTACAGTCATTCTGCGCTGCCCAAGTCCTGTATTTAACGTTTGCTATGTTCCATATTTATTCAATGTCATTGCAACCTATATATAAGAACCATGATTCCGTCGCTCAGTATTATGTTTCCAACCCTTAGTGACTCGAGGGAGCATTAGCATGTGCAAAAGGTGTGCTCAGCAATGTGCAGCTTTCATGACGAAACATGTGTTTCAAACGTATTAAAAAATCTACAAAAACGAAGTTAACCTCCGTTCAAATATAGGAACCGGAGCCTTGCGTTTTCTGAGAGTTGCCTAACGACTGAGTACCCTCCGCGGTAGCTAGGGGTGCTGAGCTCTGCTGAGGTCGCGGGCTTGATCCCTGGGGCCGATAAGAAAGAATTCTTAGGAAGTAGAACTGAAGGTATCCAGGAAACGGCGCAACAAATACGTATGATATTCCCATAGGCGCCGGCACGTCTATATCTCTTATGCTTGCATGGCTGTAGACATCAAGAGAAATATAATGGGCTGAAACTTGACAATATAGTGGCAGAAGATGACAGAAGCGTGGGGGCTGAAGCGAAAACAGAAAATGAAGAGGGTGTGCACACGGCAAGAAATTAAGCCGGGGGCAGAGTCCCTGCTTTTTTTATTTTTTTATACGTAGAAACACGGCATATGAATAAAACAATTTCATAAATCTAGCTGCTAGAGCCTTTTTTATTACGTTTACAACACCTCAACACCGAACAATTGATTGGCCCGCATTTCAAGCCTCGGTGAACGCCGAATGCCAGAGTGGCTTTGCACGTAGCATAGAGCTTGTGATTGCGGACGCGATGCATGCTGCAACGCGCTGTTTCTCGTGGTCACCTGCTCGCACAGACTTCGACATTGCTTCGTGCAGTACGTCGGCGTGCCGAGAAGAGATACAGACGCAGTAAGTCGATTCTAGAGCTTAGGGAGGCCAGGCGCACGCAGAAGAAGATACGTCGTCGCATGGACAAATTAGACAACGAACGATGGCATTCATTCTGTTACTCGTTGGGCCCCCGCAAAGCCCTCTCTCGCGTATGGCGAACTCTCCAGGGTCTTCGCTTTTCTCCTCAGCAACGCCACCCCTTTAAGGCACTGGCTCTCCACCAAGGCTGTCGAGAAGTGGATGTTGGAGAAGACTTTCGTGCATAAATTGCAAGTCACAGAGTGCTACAAAAGGATCTTGAATTTTACGAAGTTTCCCTCATGCAAGTTTCGACAATGGACGAACATTTCTCCATGGAATGAAATGGAGGCTGCTTTAGCCATTTGCATGCGTTCCTTAATGCTGCTCTCCACCACCTTGACCATGAAGCACGAGAGATCCTGCTGCATCATCTCAATCTCTCATGGAATGACGGTGTTGTTCCCTCTGAGTGGAAGCGTAGCCGTCTTGTACCAATCTTAAAGCAAGGAAAGTCTCCCCTTGAACTGGAATCCTATCGGCCTATTGCTCTCGCCAGCTGCGTTGGCAAGTTTATGGAAAAGATGATCCTCATGCGCCTCGAGTGGTTTCTTGAACATTACAATGTTTATCCAGACGCGATGACAGGTTTTCGACGTGGTCGTCCGTCGGTCGACAACGTCATTCATCTCGTGTCTTCGATTCAACAACATAAATCATCCAAACGTCTCTCTGTAGCGCTATCTTTAGACGTGAGTGGGGCTTATGATAATGTCTCCCATGAATCAATTCTTGACGAGCTCGTGGCTGCTGAAATTGGAGGCCGCACTTTTCGGTAGATTAGGAGGTACCTGACCCAAAGAAGCTTCTTTGTAGTCACCGAGAATGGTCAAACTACCGAAAACTATACCAGCCGTGGGGTTCCACAAAATGGAGTTTTAAGCCCAGTTTTGTTCAAGCTGGCTCTGATTGGACTGGCGGAATCCTTGCCACAGCCTGTCAGTCCATCAATTTACGCAGATGACATCTACATCTGGGCTTCCGGAGTAACTCGCCCGCAAGTTCGCGCAAGGTTACAAAAGGCTGCAACGATGACGTCTACTTATCTTCAGAGACAAGGTCTCGGCGTTTCAACAGAAAAATGCGCATTAGTCGCCTTCACGCGAAAACCGATGGCTGAATACCCTGTGTCTATTAATGGCCAGCCTATTTTGTACAAAAGAAATCATCGGTTTTTAGGGATCACTGTCGACCGCGACCTCACCTGGAGCCCCCATGTATCCTACCTAAGGAAAATACTCCTCTCGATCAGTCATCTCTTGAAAGCCATCGCCGGGAAAGCATGGGGACTGTCGGTGCGTTCTATGCTGCAACTATACAAGGCGCTCTTCGTGGGTTTCTTGCGTTACAGCACTCCAGTGTTGTCAAGCGCCCGGAGGACAAACCTCAGAGTGCTTGAGAGCATGCAAGCTCAAGCACTTAGAACTTGTCTTGGACTACCGCGATGCACTTCAACAGTCGCAACAATTGCCATCGCCAGGAAACATCCCATCAGAACGTACGTCGCCACAGACACCCTTCGAAATCATCTTAGACACCTTTCCCGACTGCAGTCTCAACGCCTTGCTTCTCTCTCGGAAAGTAGACCAGATGCAACTTTTTCAGGCATTGTAACCTCCTATCGATCTTCTCTTCCATCAGACTTCACGCCTGCAGCAAGACCACCTTGTCCTTTGTGGTGTCTCCGGCAGCCACAAGTGCGGCTCTCCATTCCAGGAGTTACAAATTCCGACTTGCCTACTTGTGCCCTGAATCAAGCTGCTCTACATCTGCTGCATGATTCCTACTCTGATCGAATTCACATTTATACAGATGGCTCTTCGACTCTGACCAGCTCTACTGGTGTGGTGGTTATTCCGTCGGCATCATTCTGTAAGAATTTCAAGATCAGCCACGTCACAACATCGACAGAGTCTGAACTTGCCGGCCTCCGTAGCGCAGTGCTTTATGTGCACGAACGTCACCAAATAATTGGGCTATATTCTGTGATTCAAAGGCAGCCCTACAGTCACTTTTATCAGCTCTGCGCCGCAGCCCACATGAACTATTGGTAGCAGAGATACAATTACGCTACCATCAAGCGGTAGTCAGAGGCCACGACATTGTATATCAGTGGCTACCTGGGCACTGCAACATCACTGGCAATGAATGTGCCGACAAAGCTGCCCGTGACGCACATGACGACTATGAAAGAATCTCAATACCATTGTCAAGAACGGATGCAGCGCGGCACCTCAGCAGTCTTGCCCATACTTTAACTCTAAGAAAATGAAATACACCAGAGTTTACCAACCGGCGCCTATATGCCATGTACCCAAAGATGCAATTACAACTTTTACCCGGTTTTAAACGACAAGAACAAACCTTACTGTGCCGCCTGCGAATAGGAGTTTCTTTTACAAACTCCTATTTATTCCTAATTGGAATGGCGGACAGTGCCAACTTCAGCACATGTGGTGTTGAGGAAACCACCAGACATGTGACACTTATGTGACTGCCCCAGATACGAAGAAGAGAGGACTGCTTTGGGGCACTTCGGACTGCTTTGGGGCACTTAGACGACAGGCCTTTTACGGAGGAGAAGATCTTGGGCCCGTGGCCTCGTGCGTCTGCTATGTACAGGGCTACAAAGGCGCTGCTGCGTTTTTTTGAAGTGCACAAGCCTGTATGATCGCCTGTGACGAAACGTCAGCTATGAAATCTGGACAGTGTAAATGTGCAAGGTGCGAACTTCTCTCTTCCTTCTCCTTTTTCGATCCCTTTCTCCCCTTCCCCAGTGCAAGGTAGCCTACCGGGCTCAGCCTGGTTAACCTCCCTGCCTTTCCCTTATGACTTTTCTCTCTCTTTTTTTACAACACCTCACAGAAAATAAATCGAGGTATACAGTGCATGAAATGTGGTACAGCGCGTAAAGTTGGGAAAGGGTCTGTTGGTCACGTACTTTTTTGTTTTGTTAGTCACTGTTTTTCAACATTCGGAAACTGCGCATCCCTCCGCAAGAAAATAAAGACGAATAGAAGGAGTGCATTGTTGAATGCTAAATTGTAAATAAAGCTCTCGTATAAACTAGACAAGAAGTTTATACAATAAAAAAATGAAAAAGTTTATGATTCCTCTCCGGAAGTTGTGAGGACATTGCACCTGCAAAAAAACCTTGCGCTTTGCTTCGCCATCAATGCATACACCCTAGCATCCTCTCAATCGACTCGCTTATTCACAGCAGCGCGTCCCATCACGCTCTATTGCACCTCACATGATGACCCACGGTGGTGCGTCACCATAACCGATTCGTTTTCTTCAGTTCTTGAGAGCCGCGTGCTTCTTCCTTGTGCTTTCCCGTGTTTCACATAATGCCTCCAGCTTCCCTTCAATTTATTTGTCCAAGCTTTTCGTTTATATATGTCTGGTGTACAGCAGCTCGCACCACAACGCTAGCCTCGCAATACACCTGATCATCTTAGAGGGAGAGTGAAGAAAGGAAAGATGGGGAGGTGACGCTTGTTGAGCACTGATTCCATACATACGCAATCTTGCGCGTTGCGCCTAGCAGCGATGCTTGTTCTACTTGTGTGAATCTCACATTTCTTCTTGCGCCCCACCCTGCAGCCTACCAGGTCGAGTGGCCCCGCAAGGTTCCAGCGACTACGGTCGAGCTGCCACCCGACTTCCCCGCGGGCTGGCCCTTTTACACGCTGCGCGCTGTCGTCGTGCCTCTGGCGCTGCTCACGGGAGGGTTGGAGGCCTCCCCTGGGCTGGCCGGCGCTCTGCCGCCTCTGCGCTACAATCTCGTTTCCGCCAAGCCCCTGATTGGACCCAGGCTACACCAATCACACCAGTCAGCACCCTTCGCTGTTGATGCCGTCACCGGGGACGTCACGTTGACTGACGCCTTGCGTCCGAACGGTAAGTACTATAGAACGAAACTCGTGGCCCATATTATCATTATTCGGTGTACAAAACTGTTTGTACACGCAATAATGGTTCGTAAGGATGGGTGACAGACACGCAGAGTTGTTACAAAGTTATTTCACTATACAGGGTGTCCCAACTATCATGCAACAAGATTTAAAAATATGCAAATGACACGTATCTGGATAGAACCAATGTAATGTTGTTTGCCGTCGCTTGGAGATACTCAGAATATTTCTTGCATTCCGCCTAATTACATAATTAGTCTTAATTAACTATTCAGCTTCTCAAATATTATAGTTAGATGAAAAGTGTCAGTGAGAAAATTGCAAAGCAACATGAGAAACTCCCGATACTGCTTTTGTTGCTCAATACGTGCTACATAAAAGTGTTTTTCCGAGCGTGAAAAAAGCCTGCGGATACACGCAAAGTATTTCGAGCGGTTAGTCTCAACACAAAGCTGAGAAATGAAAAAAAAAGAACACGAATCATGTGTTAAATTAAACTGAAACTTCCACACTCTCTCACTAATAAACTGCAAGGTTTTTCAAATATTTTCGCTCAAGAAAATCATTAACCGTAGAAGATTCGTTGGGAGAAAGAAAAGCACGAGCTTATATAGTTTAACGAGTACTTTCAAAGGTTTTTTTACCAAATATGACGGTGCTCTTAAACAATTGACTTTGCCGGCTGTACCGCGCAGTGATCCGCAAGAGATAACCGACGAATTAGTTTTTAATATGTTATGGAAGCTTGACCTTAAAACTCCCAGTGGCCTCGACGGAATTACAAATGAATTTGGCCGGAGATATGCCGAGTGATGTAAATATACCTTGGCAACACACATTCATAATCAGAACTGGTTTTGGCACGTAAAACCCCAGAAAGAAGAAGAAGAACTGTTAATCACTTTCGTCTGCACGTTCACCAATAACGGCCTCTAGTATGAAAAACAGAATCAAATGGTTTTGTAAAATAAAGTAAAATCCTGTCACTGGAATCAGTGATTATCACTGGATGATAGAATGATTATTCCATTCCAAAAGTAGCAACCTAGTAGCTGATAGAAGGAAAGGCTGCAACAGGAAAGATGGCGCGCTTTGTGACTTGCAACGAGAGTGTTGTTTACCAAATATTATTTTAGTGTGGTAAACAGAACGTGGGGCAATTAAACCGGGCGTTGTCTGAACGACAAGCTTAGAGAGCACTGTAATAACGTAAACAAAGGGCGCGATTGCTGGCTAGCCTCTGATTGCAGCACGTGTAGTCGCATGCCTCAGTTCCATAATTGGTTTGTTGTGTACAGGCACATAAATGAAACGACTAGGTTAATAATTGAAGCTCAAGGAATCGATCAGCTGGCCTAGAATGTGTTGACACTCTTTTCATTTTTTTATCAAGAACTTCCCTTGCTTCTTGCCTCTTAGTTTGCGAACACCTTGTATGATGGTTGTGGCCATGCAAACCCGTTGATCCAGCTTCCAATAAACCATTGTTAAAAGTAAGCGCTCGCTTGTGCCTTGCCTTCTGTCTGTCCATGTCTCAAGCTTTTTGCGTTAAACACTATAGAAAAGATGTCGGCAACTACATTCACTGTAACATCGGGAGTACCCCAAGCACAGGAGTTAGGCCAGTTGTTCTTTCCCATCTTCATTAACGACATTACTGCTAATCGTAACTCCAACATCAAACTGCAGAAGACTACATCGATTGTAGAGAAATTACCATATACGAGCATCACCTTGCCCTAAATACATCGCTCACTAGCATCACTTACTAATCCAATAAATGGAAGGCGTGTATTAACAGTAGTAAGTCCCTATTTATAACCCTAACAACCGGTAAAAGCATTCCTATGTACTAAATGGCGCTGCGCCTGTGAAAGTTAACCAACATGAATACCCCAAAAGTAACTTTAACATCTGAGGTCCCATTTGCACATTTCTTGCATTAGCGCAAAAGCTTTGCTCAAACATTTTTTACTCTAAAAAGGTGATTACGGCTAGCCAGATATGAACTAGACCTTTAAATTGTACCACTTTAAAAAATGTTTTTATTTAAGTTCTAATGGCTCCCACCGGAGGCAAGTTTTCATCCACTATCATTTCACTTCTCCTTAAAATTCATTCATTCCAAAAAAAACTGTTAATTTCCTCTATGCTTTCCTCGGTCCCATTGTCTGTTGGTTTTGCTTGGTTGTTGTAATAACTAATCCAGCTCCTGGGTTCCCCTTATTCTTCTCGCTCCTTACAATTTTAGTGCGCTTGTCGTTAACAGTACTTTCAAATATTCAAACGATCGGACCCTATTTAGGGTATAAGAAGTCCTGGGAGCCTGGCCTCACATCTCATCAGCCCAGAAAGCCATACGAGCTTTTTTACAGTATCCGAAGGCGGCAACCCTGAGTGCGCAACTGTAGATACGCTGCACCTCGCGGCGCGCGTGTGATTGATCTAGACTCACGTCTTCTCTCTCTCTCTCTCTCTCTCTTTCACTCCGCCATCCCATTCCCACGTGCAGGGTAGCAAACTGCACAAAGTCTAGTTACTCTCCCTGCCTTTCCTTCCTTACTTCTCCAAATTATTTCTGTCTTCCACTTACTGTTCAAGAATGAACCCACCTTAATCCGGTGATTACTGATTCTGCGTCACCGACTACTTTGACCAATCTGATAGAGATAAGGGTGACAAAAGTTCACTGACAAGCAGCCTCTTTTTTTTTCTTTGTAATCTCTTAAACAGTCAATTTCTCTCCAGAAAAAAATTGTATCCTAATGTTATTCATGTTTACACCCATCTGATTGACATTCCTGCATTTAGTTAATTATTATGCATCTTATATACTTGTACGCATTGAAGTTATTATAGATTCAATTTGGTTGTTCTGTTTCGTGTCGTGAGTCTCTCGTGGCGTCCACTATAAATAGACAAAACAAACAATTTGCTAGTCCTTTGTAAAGGTTGAAATTGATTGATGTATCGGCCTTTACAAGGAATTATTTGAAGTAAAAGCGGATATGTCCTCGTATTACAGATTTAAGCATTTTTTAATAAGTATGCGTTTCTACAGAGAATATACTACCGTTAAATAAATGCGTGCATGCCTGCTTCCTGCAGTAAGCTCACGTATATATAGTATAGTCTTCATCAGAGTTTGTGTAATTTTAATGAGCTGGCTCTATAACTGAATTTTATTAGTTGGTTTACTACCAGCTGTTTTTAAATTAATTCTGTTCGTACTGACCATCTTGTTTTGTACATATACGACTATACACCTTCCTGAATTCTCAAGAGACTGGTGACACAGAATATAATAGAGACAGTCGGTCTACAGTCACGCACGCAACTATGCTTCTCCAGTACTGCCAAAGCAGTCGTCTCAATTAGGGTGGAATAGGCACTCGTAAACACTACTCCCAGTTACAAGTCAATATAGCAGAGTTGTCTAGCGTGTACAGCATTCAGAATAAAGGCCGAAGCTGCAGCGAGAGGTTCAGTTAGCGCAACCAAATGTGGCTGAGGCCTTCTGCTGCATACACCAAAGTTCTCTATCCCCGATTCTTGCAGCTTGACCGATGTTGAGGTTGGCTGCGAAACGCTAAGTGTGTGCAAAGCATTCGGGGGCGTAATAAATAATATTTACAAATTCAAGCACGTGAAATCAATTGGGGGTGAGCTAATTCAGTTTTGGTTAGACAGTCGGCATCCGATACCTCTCATGGCATATGTTACCTCCTCCGAAACTGAGAACCAATCTTTATCGGGAATTGTTGTTCAGGGATCGGCTAAGGAGGTTGGAAACAACTGGCTTCCCCATACTTCATGGGCGTAATTAGAGAGAATAACTGATGTGCGAATGCGCGACCCTTTCCGACATGAATCTATTCGTTACCGGTTCATTTAAGTGATGTGTCGCGTCTGCTTGTAATCTTAACCTTCTCTACTGGCACATTCATAATATACTATAGAGTTAGGCCCCCTTATACTTATGTATAGGTAAACAGTATGAATTTGGGCAATGCGTGTACAACCTTCGTCAAACGTTTCAAAGGGACAGCTTGAGGGACGAAAACTGTCGCTGAACAGTGTGGCGGTGTTCCTGTAGCACTTCTTGCGGCTCGAAGCTCAAGAAAGGAAGAAACAGTATTCCTCTTAATCTCTTTTTTTTACTTCCCCATTTTTAAGAATTTTATGCTTCCATGGGGGCAAAACTCCGATTTTACATCGCGGAGTGGTGTTCTGGGAGAGTATTAGATTATTTCTAGCGGATAAACGTGCTGACAATAAATGCAAGTAATCCTATAGATGATTTTCAGCTCCTTAAGGGTTATTTCGACCTATAGTGCGATGTAACTACATTTAGAGAACCTTAAATGGTTTGGAAGTCACAGGTATCTCAATAGAGTCATGAACAGTCTTTCGTCGGAGACCCCTCGGATGGTAATAGCTGAAGCTGCCTAAATGCGCCTCCTAGATAGCAAAAGGCCCCGAAGCCTGGAGTTATGACGCGAGTTAAGTTAGCCGATTTGTGTTGGCGAAGCACGCAATTACAAATAGAATGCTATACGTTATAAGCATCACCAGTTGCAATTCGGGTGTCTACAGCATATGACGCCATAAGTTCGAGCTCCGAGACTGACTGGAGGAGGAACGAAGAAAATTTAGTCGTTCTATTTCGTGTCGCGAGTCCCCTGGGGCGTCCACTATAAATAGGCGCAACCAATTCTTTGTTAAAGTTCTTTGTAAAAGTTCAAACTGATTGACGTTCCAGCGTTTACAAAGTATTGTTTGAAGTAAAAGTGACGTTTTATTTCTTTCTTTTTTTTTGATACAGGTGAGAACTGTCGTTTGAAGTTTCTTTACTTAACTCAGTGAGCTGGAGCGCTGATAAAATGCACCGCGGGCGGTAGACTCGGCGCACAAAGGCCGAGCAAACTTAAACGTTTTTCTCGATGGCTAGGTCCCGATGTGCTGGTTCCTCTTTCCTTCCTAGCATTTGCGGCGTCGCTACGGCATATATCTGGCACCCGACGTCCGTAAAAATGATTGCTTGCTAAGGTTTCATCTGACTTCTCGTTGCACTTTTTTTTTCTGCGGATACTTTGCGGATTCACAAAATACTTATCGGATACTAGTGCAATCTATGCGAGAAAAAAAATGACAACGCTGCTCTTTATCTCTAGCAGAACTATTCGTCCCACAGAGGCATGCTGCCTGGCTAGAGCCATGGTCACGGACGCAATGGCTTCGACTCTTCTATTAAAGACAGCACATATCGCGCACATAACTGTGTAAATCTTTATGCACGCATGTACACTGATCTCTGTGAACGAATAGGCGCATTTTTACTTACATTTGGACATTTGGGGACCCTTGTGTGATATGTCTTTTGTAGGCATTTTCCACCCTTCTGCTTGTCAGCATGCCCATTCTTCTAACTGAGCTTTTTCATTTTTCCCCCTTGAGCCGTGCACTCTCTGCATTCCTCTTCCTGTAATTAGGAATGGAGCAATCGCCGTCTCCTTTCTGAGGTGCAAGCCTCCTGCATGTTTTTTAAAGAAAATAAATTTCCTTTTAAAGAATATTGGACGAGTATAATGAACTATGAAGAACTGGTGTAATCCCTGCTGAATGGAAATCGTACTTGGTAATACCAATTTTAAAGCCCGGGCGCCCTGCAAGATACCTCAAGTCCTACCGGCCAATATCCCTAACTTCAAATGTCATCACATTAATGGAGCGAAAGGTCCTCTTTCGCCTAGGTGTCAGGCAACAGATAGCTGAATTTTTTCCCTCATGTTATGAGTGGCTTTTTTCGCCGCCGTTCAGCTCTGGACAACATTTCAGACCTTGTCTCAGTGCTTGAAGTTGCCAGAGGGAACAAGCACTCCGCCTACATGCTCTTCCTAGACATACAACAAGCTTTCGACTCGGTTCCGCATAAGGCGATTATTTTCGCTCTTGCAACCGCGGGAATTTCGGGTCGTCTGCTCCGCTTTGTGCGCAATTTTCTATCGGAGCGCCGGATGAAAGTATACGTGTCGAAGGAATAACGAGTGAATCCCGCATTGTGAAGTGCGGTGTTTCACGGCGCAGCGTTTTATCGCCGCTTCTGTTTAGCACCGTATTCGCCGCGCTTCCAAGTCGCTTGCCTCGGGACAGTGACTCTCCTGTGAGCATAGCTATATACACAGATGATATTGCTCTGTGCATAAGCGGCCCTTCGCACCTTGGTCTGCGGCTTCGTGCAAGCTTACAAAGAGCTCTGAACGCGACTTTGGAGTACTTGGGTGAAGTCGGCCGAAATAGCATATCACCCGAAACAACGCGCTCGTTGAACAATCAGCCGACTGTACCTTGACGAAACGCCGTTAAGCAGGGTACTTTTCGTCTTTTTCTTTTTGGGGTTTTAGGTGCCAAAACCAGTTCTGATTATGAGGCACACCGTAGTGGAGGGCTCCGGATTAATGTTCTGACCACGTGAGGTTTTTTACGTGCACTGTACAACGCAAGCACACGGGCGTTTTTGCATTTCGTCTCCATCGAAAGGCGGCCGCCGCGGCCGGGATTCAATCCCGCGACCTCGTACTCAGCAGCGCAACGCTTTGCTGACTGAGCCACCCCGGCGGGTGATAATCTGGGTGCGACAACACCGTTATTGGGACTTAATTGTGGATGATTGCATCTCTTGGCGACCTGCCGTTAAATTTTTACGACGCAAATCGCAGTACCCCTTTAAGTACGTGGCCGCCTTGACTGCTAGAGGTGCTGGCTGCGACCAAACAACGGCTCTGCAGGTGTACCAGTCATCTGTACTCTCAGGCATGATGTATGCGTTACCAGTCCTGAATGTACCACCTAGTTTTATGGCCCAACTGGAACGAGATCATCGCGTTGCCCTTCGTCTAATCCTTGGATTACCTCGTGAGGGGCAATCTGTTCCATTACTCACTGAAGCGCATCAGTTACCCCTGAGGCTGCAAACAGACCAGAGAGCTTTATATCATATTGAGCGTCTGCACCGCGCATCGAATGGTCAATCGCTGCTTGATAGTCTGATTCATCGCCCGTTTTCTCGCATGGGAAAAATGGCGGCGTTATTTATGAACATTGCTGACATTTCTGAACATGCTGCTTCAGTTACGCGTCCGCCTCCGAAAGATATCACCAAACACGTATTCCCCATTACCTCACAATCCCTGACATACTCAAAAAGTCTGATATGCCTGTTTCGCCAATATTCCAATTGGCTCAGTCCCACATGTTCGAAAGATTTCCAGATTATATTCAAGTATTCACAGATGCATCTGTACACAGCGATCGTAAAGGCGCTTCTGCAGCTTTTTTCTGCCCTTCGACTTAAGAACGACGTATATATCATATACCCCATCCGGCTCATTAATCTCATTGGCCTGCGGTGTACGACACTAGACGAATGTTTGTACCCCAGTGGTAGTGCGTCTCGACGCGATCAGGCTCATCGCGCTTTTCTTACTTTTCTAGAAGTAACGAACTTAGGGGCACGTTTGTAACCCAGGGACTATTTCTTCTATTTACCATTCTTTAGTAACCTGACCTGCAGTGACGGGCCCTGCTGTGTGTGACCTGTACTGTGTGTTCTAGTTTATTCTTTGAGATTTGTCATCTCGCTCTTTCTTTGCTCTTTCCTCCCCTCCTTCCTATCTTCCATTTCTATGTTTCTGTCTTCTCCTTTCTGAAGAGTAGGCAGGCATTGTGCCCCTTCCGGTGGCAGTTGCCAGCCTGCTCCTCGCTTTCCGTTTCTTGTCAAATATATATATAGATATATATATATATATATATATATATGTATGTTTGAAATCAATATAATAATAATAATAATAATAATAATAATAATAATAATCTTCAATAAGTTATCCGTAGAATACGAAGCTGCATGCAACTCAAGCTGGGACGGCAACTGTCAATATGACCTTTTGTGACAATTATAAGAGGAGGGTACAAAGATGGCATGTGTTTAATACTGACATAGTGAAATATGACGATGTCATTGATACCACCGCCCATTCGACATAAGCAAGGTCGCCGTAGAGCACACAATGGTACACTGTTGACATCGTCCATGTGGCAGAACTTTTCGTCGTGATAGTGACGGAGGCTACGCCATATATCTCTCAATTGAAAACCTGAAATAGCTCTGAAGGTTGACTTTAGAGCTTTACTTCGATTTTCTTCTCGGGAATCCGCACGTGGTCACAACAGCAGAGACACGTAATTGAATATTGAAGCCACGTTTCTAATGTTTGTATTGCTTTGCGCCGGCCAGTAGTGATTTCTAAGTTCAGTTGCACAGCTATGGGCTTTCGCCGTACGAATCATTTCTAGTTTTATGAGAGCGAGATCATATATCGCTCTTCGTCGGATTTCGAAGTAAAATGTAAAATGTTTATTTCAGCAAATAGATAGAATAAACAGGGATAATAGTTCAGTCCGCATTGTGTTCGTCTTCCTTTCTGTTGTGCCGTCCCGTTTCGCGCTATTTCAAGATGGTTCTCATGTCAAAATACCAACTAGTCCAACATTCAATTCTTTTAAAGTATTATCTCTTGGCTTGTGTGCGTGGCTTGGCAGCCTAGGTTTAAGTACATCGTTTGGCATTAGAGTATTGAGCTGCTCCTTCAAGGAAATGTGATGCGAACATGGAAGGACACTGGGTCTCTTGATAATTTGATAATGGTGGTTGCAGATGCTCACGCTTCTTGTTAAAAAATTGAGACCGGATAAGCCTCGGAGAGACGAAATTGCACAGTTTAAACGGGGGACAACACCAAACGGAAGTGAAATATAAATATGATAACACGATTTATAGGTGCATAAATGTGCCAACATAACCCAAATTAAAGTTTATTCTCTCTATTCTCCTAGTACAGCGGGCAAACATTCTACGCGGTTCATAAGACACGCGTAGAGCGCCTCCGAGAGCTCGACTAAATAATTTGCTGCGAAGGCCGTTATGAACCTTTACACTTTAACTCTGTAGGCACCCATAACAACCGTATCATAATCAAACGTGGTTTTGGCACGTAAGACCCCAGAATTCAGAATTAAAACTTTAGAGTTTGCTCGCAGATTATCTATAACACAGTCCCCATTCCTGCAAATTTAATTTCGGTGACGTATTTTATTCTCAAGCACCACGGGTAAACATGCATATGATAAGGGGGTTTATTAACAGAAAGCGACAGGCGAAAACCCAACGTAGCTCCAAGGGAACAATGGTCTCGGCGCCAACAGCTCGTGATCCGAGTTCGCGTTCTACATCGATGATAACGCCCCTCTACTGCTTGCTTCCTGCTCTTCTTCTTCATTACACATATAACGTTTGGTTATAACGCTCTTTAGCGGTTTATTAAGTTATTTACTACAAAGGCCGTAATTAAGCCAAGATTTTTACATTCTGTGCACCCATAAACCATTAAAATCCCCCCCCCCCCCCTTGTTCTCACGAAATGTGAACTCGGTGCCAGATTTAGTTCTCCTGAAACAGCGGCAAAACATTCTAAGTAGCTTGTAAAACACATTTATATCGCTCTAAATTGCATACATAAGTAATTTACTGAACGGGCTGCAAATAACCCACTCCCTACATATCACCCATAACCTGCCCCTTATTTCCACCAAACATAGATAGACTAGGTGTCACATTCAACTCACCAACGACTCTGGCTAAACTTTCTATGAACTTAATATAACGCTTGAAAATATGAAGGAAACAAGTGTTTGGAATGTGCGAAACCTAAGGAAATGTTTCCACTTCCTATCGAACCGGGAAACTCGAGTAGTAAACCAAGCAGCGGTAGGTGATAATGTTGTCGCCGGTGAAAACGGAATAACCGATGAGTTCAACGCATACTGCCAAAGTGTATTTGCACAACTGACTGGGAGCCCTGAAAAGTCACCTGCAGCGCACAGTGGCCCTCGAATTAACGTAATTTTAGAGAACGTAGTAGAGCTGTTGTTGCTACTAGATCCGAAAAAAATCTTGCGGACCAGATATCATTCCGGCTAAATTTCTGTGCACAATTACTCGCCAAGGTTTTAGCCATAATATTTGACAAGAATAAATTCTTGTAACATTCTTGAACATTGGCGTATAGCGCGCGTAATCCTAGTGCATAAGCAAGGCTGTCTGCAGCAAATTACTAATTACCAACCCATAGCCCTCAGTTGTACTTCCTACAAATTATTAGAACATATTAAGCCAACTGCCTAAATGATTATTTTAACACGGTTTTCGACGCAAATTTTTTTTTATCAGAACCCAGTTATTAGTAACGGTTGAGGAACTTGCAAGTATACTTGATAATAGAGGACACGCACATGTTTATCTACTATTCTAAAGCGTTTGATTGGGTAATTCACGATACGGTAATAATTAAGATGAAACTAATCAGAATTCTGCCATGCATTATCAACTGGGTAATATTATATTTAGCTAACCATAGACAGTGCGATCATTGACGATGATGACCATCTTCCTAGTTCTCTAGGTGTTGTGTTCCGCAGGCGTTCAGATATATACTAAATAATATTTAGTATATATATATATATATATATATATATATATATATATATATATTAACAATCCTGTAAACCAGTTGAACCTTTTGTATCACTTAAAGTTTTCGCAGATGACTGCGTTATTTTCAAAACTGTTAATTTTGCTTCTGTTCAGTTGATGCTAAACGAAAATTTAAGAATGTTCACAGATTGGTCCACAGAATGTGACATAGTCGTAAACTTTAATAAGACCGCATTTTTGTGCGGAACTAATAAGATAGATTAAAGAGCTGAAATTTATCTCTACTGACCATGATCATCAAGCGATCGTCTTTATCAAGCCGCGGTCGCGCTATCTTCATGCTCGCCCGACGGTGAGGTGCAAGCAGTCACGTCACTCATGGATAGGCGTCTACAAAGGGCTTGACAGTTGCGCTCTTCGGCTGGTCAGTTTAGCTTTTCTATGTGAAATCGGCCTGAAATAATTACTCCGTAAAAATTAACAGCGTCAACTTTCTTTTCTGGAACCGGTTATGAGCTACTCGGATGGCGCGACTCAAGTCTTCCATTGGAAGAAATCGCATGGCTCTTTTGTTTAGAGAGCTAACTATTCTAACTTTGCATAATTACTTGTCTAATTACTACAACAAATACTTTTCAAATGTGTGCCTCTGTGATAAAAGTAATCAGGAGGAAGTTATCTCATTATCTCAGCTTCCATAATTTAAAGAAGTTTCGAAAGCATTTCGTGAGAAACCCGGTATGCACTGAACACTTCAAACGGTGTCCTATGCGTTCTAGCAGATACACTGTGGTACGATTCCAATTTCAGCAAGAATTTTGTTCACAAAACGTGTACACGATTTATACAGTGCCGAAAAAGGCATTGAAATATTGCACTAGACGACGCAAGGAAGCCGCAAGACGCGCAGGCCGGGGTGCCAAAGGAGCAACACCACCATAAAAGAGGATAGAACAGCCGGCACGTGCTTCGTGACTCGCTGTCTGAGTTAGCTTCTCGAAAGGCCCCCTCGCCTCACACACGTTCGATCCTGAGCTCAACTCCACAAGGTCATCGCGGCGTCTGCAGGTGAGCGCGTTCCGGTTGGTTTCAGAAGAAGACAAATTGACGCAGCCCGGAATTACCACACCCGAAGAAAACAACGCCGTTGACAAACATGTAGTGATCACACCATGGCATTCAAGAATGAATGGCATATCCTTAATGGAAGAGTTTCACGTGCGGCCACAGCAACCACTGCGGCGCCTCCGTTGTGCCATGAACGTGGAAAGTGATGCTGTACCCTAGTGGCCATAACCTTCAATGTTCACCAGTCAAAGCGTGAAAGGAACGGTTGTCCCATTCTTAAGTGTGCTGCCAGGGCCGAAGAAGGACCAGCCCTGTAAACGACATCAACAGCTACCACAAGGGCGAGAACGACGCCGTGCACGAGACGAAAAAGCCTTGGGAAAAGACTAACATTTGATCCTAGACGACGTGGTTGGCGTTAAGGGCGGCTATGAGTTCCATCCTGTTCATGCCACAGAACACAACTGACAATCTACGCGTGCTCAACAGGCAAGCTCTCTCCTTGTATCTAGAAAACACCGTGCCGAATGATATCGGGGATGTCAGGCTGAATACAAGGAAACACATCTTGGCGATCGATGTGATAACCCGAGTGCGCTGAGCACATTGCAGCATATAAGACAGCTGGGCAACATCAAAGTCCGATCCATCGTGCCCACTGATGGTACCACTGTAACAGGAGTCATTTATGACACTGACAACGAAATTACCAATGCAGACCTGCCAGTTCTCATAAAACCCGCAAGTGAAAACAACGTTATTGTGTACGTCGGTCGCCTCGGCAACACACGTTGTGGGTAGGCCTCCTACGTGAAGGTAGGCCACTTTCGCCACCAGGTTCGACCATTTGTTCCGAGACCTATGCAGTGTTTCAACTACCAGAAGATCGGCCATGTGAAGGGCGTTTGCAGAAATTTAGCGGTATGCCCCCGATGCGCCGAACCCCACTCAGAAGACAAGTGCAGCGCAACTACATTGAAGTGCCCTAACTATCAGGGTGCTCACAGTGCTTCTTCCAAAGACTGTCCAGAGATTAAGAAATAGATTTATGTGCTTAAACGAGAGACAGCTCAACCCGCAAAGAGGCCGCTGAAAAAGTCCGACGAAGATGACATTGCCGTCGAAGGCCCTCACGACGGACAACGTCAACTTTAACAAAATAAGTCGACTATTCAAGGAACACCGCCAGCTGCTGTTCTGTGCGCGGCGAACGCCGAGGTTGGAAGAAAGAAAGCTGGGAGATCTCTCTACAAAGGAATGGCCACCTCTTACGCCTACATGCAGGACCTGTAGCAGAGCCACAGCAGAAACCGCCTCCAGTACAGCAAGGTGCTGCATCGGCTGAGTTGCAGAATACAGATAAGCAAGTGGTAGCTCTTCTACTACCCCTAATGAGTGCCATTCGCGTGTTATTAAACAACATGCAGACACCGTCAGCCAGAAGTGCACTTCAAGTACTGGACGCTCTGATTCCGGTGCTGGCAACCCTTGAGTAGACAATGGCTCAAAAGCTACTGTCTTTCAGGGATGAGGTCCGAAAAGCAGCAATCTTTCAGTGGAATGCCCGGGGACTCAGATCGCGCATTGCTGATTTCCGTCGGTTCGTTTACGCCCATATGTTTCCCATCATTGTCATCTGCGAACCGAACTTATCCAGCACAATCAGGCTTTCTGGGTATGAATCATTTATGTCATCTCCTACTGGTGAAAACAGCAAGGTTATGGTGTTTATTCGTCGCGATCTCACTTATATTCTCCAGCCTGTGGCACCTCATGACGACAATCAATATATATGCTTAACAGTGGAAAAGAAGAAACTTACCATTACCATGGTGGACCTATCTCCATCAAGTCGCTTTGATCAGACAAGATTACGCGACATCCTGTCATCAACTTCTGACCGGTGGGTCGTCGTTGGGGATTTCAACGCTCATCACACACTGTGGGGCAGTACGAAGATCAACGCGAAAGGCAGACATTTGGTATCCGTCGCTCATGACAATAAACTTTTATTGTTAAATAACGGCAGTCCTGCGTTCTTACGTGGTTCCACGTACAGCAGCTGTCTGGACTTGGCGTTTGTCTCACGAAGCCTCCTCAGACTTGCTGGGTGGTTTGCGGATATATAAACACATGGGAGTGACCATATTCTCACATACGTCAAGATAAGAGGATTGTCCCCTTCCAAGATACGTGATACCATTCGAAGAGTGGACTGGACCAAATTTCAGTCTCTCGTGGAAGAGCACTGTCAAGACAACATTTCACATCGCTTAGAAGAGACAATATAGAGCACAGTACAAAACACTACGTGCACTCTCAGATGCTCTTCGAAGCTAACGGAATTCGATATAGAATCAGAACGACTTCGAGCAATCCGTCGACGTGTTGAACGAAGGTACCGACGCACGAATGCAATGGGTGATTAACGGACCACCAGACGCATGCAAAAGAAGATCCAGCGCGGGATAGCTAAGCTGGAATCGCAACGCTGGGCTGCTTTTCCTGAGTCTCTAGACACTCGCAAGCCTTTATCACAATTGTGCAGGATGGCGCGAGGTCTCCGTACACTGCCCGTGCAGTGGTTCCCTTTCAAGGCTCTAGCCCTCTCACAACAGCGACCGGATATTGACGTGGCAGAAGGTTTCTGAGCCAGATTATCCGGCCAACTCGCCTCTCCCAACAACTTTCCGCCTTCGAGTAAGCGCTCCACCACCGCTGTGATCAACGCATGAATCTACCTTTTTCAATCCATGAACTTAAGCCAGCACTAGCTTTGTGTGGACGCACATCGGCACCAGGACCTGACGGCATTTCTTACAGAGCCCTATGTCATCTGGGTGAGCGCGCAAGCATTATTCTCCTAGAGCTCTACAATGAATCTTGGCGAGATGGCACGCTCCCCATAAGCTGGAAGACCAGTAGCCTGGTTCCACTACTGAAGCCTGGCAAATCGCCGTTGGAAATCTCATCGTATCGCCCAATCGTTTTGGCTAGTCGTGTGGACAAAGTAATGGAAAGGATGATTCTAGGACGCCTGGAGTGGTACCTAGACTACCACAACATTTACCCAGAAGCTATGACGGGCCTTCGACGTGGTCGATCGTCGATTGATAACGTCGTCGAAATATGCACCTGCGTTCAGCACGAAAAATGCCGTAAGCGTCTTTGCGCTTCTTTGTTCCTCGACGTGAAAGGGGCATATGATAACGTTACACATGAAGCCATACTGGCTGCTCTCGAAGAGGTAGGAGTGGGTGGCCGGATGTTTCAATGGGTACGCGACTACCTCTCCATGCGATCCTTTTTTGTGAACACTGAGGACGGCCACACCTCTCTACATTACAGCTACGGCGGTGTCCCCCAGGGTGGTGTACTCAGCCCTGTGCTGTTAAATCTGAGTCTCCTTTCTCTCCTTGAGCACCTGCCAAGCACAGTTAAGCTATCAGTATGTGTGGATGACACCTGCGTTTGGACGTCTGCAGTAACACGCCTACAACTGCGAGCAAGGATCCAGAAAGCTGCATCTCAGACTGTTATTTACCTCCGGAATCGAGGTCTAGAAATATCGTCTGAGAAATGCGCACTTGTGGCATTTACATGCAAGCCCATGGCGAATTACAGCGTATTGATAAATGGTCAAAGCATACCATACATTCGATCTTACAAGTTTCTAGGTGTTGTAATTGACAGAGACATGTCGTGGAGCACTCATGTATCATACATGAAGAAGCGGTTAACAGGCATCTGTCACCTGTTTAAGTATTTCACTGGAAAGACATGGGGAATGTCCACAAGTGCTATGTTGCAACTATATAATGCGCTTTTTCTCGGCTTCCTGCGGTACAGCTTGTCAGCCTTAACTAACGCAAACAAAACGAGTCTGCGCACAATACAAAGGGTTCAGGCCCAAGCGCTCCGCATTTTTCTAGGCCTGCCTCGGAGTGCATCAACTATGGCGACTATAACCAATAGCTGGAGACCACCTCGCCAAGACTCACATTGAGGTTGAAGTACTGAGTACACATATCAGACATCTTACCCGGACTCCCCGCCACCACCTGGCATCTCTACCAGCGGACAGACCACGTAGCTCTTTCTTCCAAACAGTAACCGTGCATGGTGAGTCATTACCAACTTGCTTCACTCCTGCCGCAAGACCTTCGATTCATCCGTGGTGCCTTACTCAGTCAAATATCAACCTGACAATACCTGGCATCCAGAAAAAAGTTGTCGCAGTTTCACCTAAAAGGCGAAGCATCAATTGCGATAGCCAACTTGTATAGAGCTATACAGAGTAATGATATTAGCTTTATCAGCTGTATAAACTTGGACATGCAGCAGCACCGGCAACACGCAGAACTGCTGTCGACGCCGTCGGCGTTTTGCCCGCGTTCGCTCAAAATGCGTGCGGCGTTGGTGACTGTTGCCGGAGCATCTTATATAAATAGGCACTTGGTGCCGCAGTTAAACGTCGCCTCCCTTCCCTCCCTCTCCCCCTCCCCCATGGCCTCTCGCGCGTCGGAAGAAGGCGCGTTTGCTCTACATATATGGTGATTGCAAAGGAGGAAAGAGACGCTTAATTCTGCAGCCCTTAAGGGAGCACGGCGCAGAACGCGCGTTTGTTCTCCGCCGTGCGTTCACTCGCCGTGAAAGCGCGCGCCCCTCGCGCCCTTTCACTCGCACATACAGCGTTCGGCGCGCGGCGACGCTTTCATCTCCATTGACGTCATACGGAACCTCACGGCGACGGCGACGGCGACGCCGACGGCAGAAATCTGCTTTTGAGTGTCCATATAATTGCTATCGCAATAAAAAGCAGAGCTGTCATCACCAGCCCTTAAATAGCTCGCTTTACTTCTGTTGTACGAGAAGTACCAAGACTCTGCCCATATATATACCGACGGATCTGTCCTGCCACACAGCTCCACCACGGCAGTTGTGATATCAACGAAGGTCATAGCAATTAAATTCAAGACGTCTCACGTCACAACATCAACGGCAGCAGAGCTTGCAACGCTTTTTACCGCGCTCCATTTCATTAGTGATCAAGTGACACACAAATGGACGATTTTCTGCGACTCAAAGGCGGCTCTGCAATATCTACTATTACCTTTTACGCCGCGGACCGCACGAGCAGCTGGTCTTTGAGATTGCCTCTCACACAATCTAACTGAAATAGGGCATGGAATAACTTTTCAGTGACTTCCAAGTCACTGCGGAATTATCGGCAATGAACGGGCCGATTAAGCTGCCCGCACAGCTCATAAATAAGATCACAAACGATCCATACCACTTTCTATAGGACTGACGCTGCACGGAAGCTCCGCGTGCTTGCTCGCCAACGCACAAGGTCACTATGGAATGAGTCGCACTTCAGACATGCTCGCTTATACTCTCTTATGGTCGCTTATAACGGAAGCGGAAGGCAGTGCATTGTTGCAGGCCGTATAATAGCGAGCAAAAGCAAACCACCAACAGCCAGTAAAGCAGTCGCGTCCTTGAGCGACCGACAGACCATTTTAGGCCAAGTTAAACTTTCCAAAGACGGTGCAACACCAGCAGGAAACTACTAGCGACCATGCCATACTGAAGCTGAAGCCAGTGAAGTCGTTAATGCAGGATGCTGCATTCGCGATGAGGGAATCAATGGACAAGCTTAGTTCTTTAAAGGACAGCGCAACATCCCCAGGACACCTGCAGCAGCCATCTCAACCTGTAGCCGAAGAGTCACTAATCCCGCACGCCACATTCCAAACGAGGAAATATCCGGAAAGCTTGGCAGCCTATGGAACAGCTGCGGCGAAGGAAGGACAACGCAGCGTCATCACGGAACGTGCAGCGGTCAACTCAGTCTTAAACTGGTGTATTTGGAAAGCCCACAGAAGCCATTAACCCAGGAAGCACTGCATTCACAACTAGGCTTGCCAACCGTCCCGAATTTTGCGGGACTGTTTACTGACAGTCCTTTCATTAAAGACCGAAGTCCCGACTTGACCCAGTCGCGACGGCCAGTTGTCCCGAATATTCCTTTTTTTTTTTTTACTGATTAACAAGCAGTAAGCGAGATTTTCTTTTTACATGCCCGACAGCTAGCTCGGTTGTACATTCTTCTCTTTTGTCTTCTGTTGCATTGTCATAAACGTTAAGGCGGTTTCGGTTTTGTCGTGATTCTAGTTCTCTTGCAGGCCCTAACCATTCGCTGTACTTCTATTTGCATTGATAGCTGTGTAAGCCAGATAAATACTTACTTTAATTGTAAATCGCTACACGGTAGGACTAAAACCGTTGTGTAAATTTGTTGTACGTACAGAATGGCGGCTCCTGGCACTGACAGACTTGGTCGACGTTAGTCGCTACCCCCCGTCCCTACTTCACCCGCTAGAGAGCTCGCAACCCTGTTTACAACTAGAAAACGTTTGGACAGCTGGCAGCCTGCAGAACAGCTGCAATGATTCAAAGTACAGCACAGCATGGCCACCAAACCAGAAGCAGACATCTTAGTCACAGGCTAAAGCTTCTAGAGCAGCCACTGGGGCCATAAATGATAGATGATGCACTCTTAGAGAAGAAACGTTGGAACCCTTTGGCACAATCGCAAAAGGAAGAGGTTAGCTTCTTACCCTATCAGCAGCTGCACGAGGCACTGCAGAATATTGTTAACTAAACAGGTTCCCACTACGGCAGGTCTCATAATACCATCGGGGTTTTGGCACGTAAAACCGCAGAATTTAATTTGAACAGTTCTATATCGTGACGTACAAGTTTTTTTTTTTTTAATCGTGACGTACAAGTTAAGACTTGTAGTTGGAGATAAAAGGGGAATCATCTTACGGTCCTATTGAACAATGATGTATTCAAACAGCATCTACTGTACTTAATGCATCATTTGTTCTCGCTCAAAAAAGTGGCTTGGCTAAAACGGGCAATGTCGAAATCTATGTCGCGGGTTCTCGCCGCAGAAATTTTGGCGGGCTATTTACGAGCAGTTCCTTTCCCTTCGTCTTTATATATATATATATATATATATATATATATATATATAAACTGTCCCTCCAGCTGTTCCAGATTTTTTTTTTTTTTTACTATTTCTCTAAATTGAAGTAGAGACCATATTCTTGGTCGATTACTGTTGTTGGAGGAGTGCACAGAAAGGGACTTCGCTTGGCGATGGGAGTTCCACAGGCGGCTTCAAACAAGAAAATTACTAATGCAGCAGAGTCTCTTCCACTCCGCCTCTGGGCATATCAGGCCTTGCTGACATAGCTATTAAGGCCGGGCGAATCCCGCGCCGGCAAGGCGCTTCTCCGGCGGCTAAGAGCAAGAACTCGCTCCCATTTCATGCGGTGCTGAACACCTTCTGATTTTAAGATTGGACTGGCCTAAACGGAGTCGCCTTGACCCGCCATGGTCTTTTTCGGACGTTACCTGCAGCCTCAGTGTACCCCACCTACCGGCGAAATGCAACATTTCAACTGCCGAAGCAAAGTTTCTTGTGCTGGACCACTTCAGCACAGCGTTTCAAAGCCACCTGCAAGTGTACGCAGACGGGTCAGTGTGCGCACAAACAGATAGCTGTGCAGCGGCATTCTGCATACCCTCCTTTCATGCGTCATGATCTGGCCGCTTGGATCGCATAGTTTCCTCTACGATAGTAGAAAGCGCCGCAATTACCGCGGCTTTGCGGAAACTACGGGCCTTTTCTGCACGAGATGCCGTGGTGCTGACGGACTCCATGTCAGCGTTAGAGAGATTACAACGTGGCCTACCTCGAGAGAAATTTACAAGGCAATCTCTGGCACTGATTAACGACCTAACGAGCAAAGGATTTAACGTAAGGTTTCAATGGATACCATCCCACGTAGGAATTGATAGAAACGATAAATCTGACGGCCTTGCACGCCTAGCGCTGACATGTGTCCCAAAAGTGAAAGCTCCAAAAGCTTTTCAGAACCCTAAGGATGCAATCCACTTTCACTTTAGGGCGATCCACAAGAACCCAAACGAAGCCTGTGTGACTCATGGATTTACACACGAAGCGACGCTGTTGTACCGCGTCAGAAGCGACTCTGCGTACACCCCAGCTTGGTTACTCAAGACTGGGCGTTGCGCTTTCCCGCTCTGTGCCTTCCGTGGTGACATTGGCGACATCGAACATTTCATTTGGCTATGCCCGCAGTTTAACACAGAAAAAAAAAGCGATGGACGACAGCCTGCAAAAGAGCGATCTTACGCACAGGAGCTTTGAAGATGTCGTTTTCCCCGGAGGGCCTGCGGCAATTGGGAAGAGAGTGCAACGACTGCTGATAGGCTTCCTGTGAGGCACGGGGCTCATCGACACCTGGTGACGCACCCCTGATCTCAACTCAAAGGAAGATCAGGCGGAACAATTGCCGGCTATGTATGCCACGCTAACCCCGCCAGCTTCAGCATCACCACCACCACCACCACCACCACCACTGATTACTGTTGAGTATACCTTCACTTTTGCGCTACTTAAAGTCCGAGCGCGACGCGTCACTGGAGCAACGGACATGGTCTTCGCCGACTTATTCAACATGTCCCTGCGAGCATGTGCACAAACACACATGCATACGCACGCAAGCACGCACACACACACACACGTGCGCATAGAGCAGACCTGTGTGACCTCGCAGGACGACAACCCAATTTCCAGCGAAGCTGTTTCTTTCGAGCACTTGTATAAGCATATTCTTTTTGAATAGCCGTAAATAAACCACACACTTTAAACTTTTCCCGCATACGATCTATAACATGCCCCCCATTTCCTTCAAATACTGTACAACGTATCATCGTACCACTTATGATCGAGGCGCGCTTCTGTACGTATACACAAAGTATGAGCAGTTCAAGAAAATAGAAGTGTTTTGCCATTCAAGGCAACGACAGACACAAATAAAGATAGGTAAGATGTGCATGCTGACGCCTATCATAATTGAGAAAAGACGTCGAGACGTGAACTGACTGCACAACGTGACTCCACTGTGGCATTAACCATCGCCTCTCAGTGTGCCTTCGCGTTGCGAGTTCAACTTATTTGCTGTTTCGATTCGTTTCGCCATGCTCACGTATTTACGTATGGGCAGGAAAAGAAAGAATGTGAAGACGCTGGTTGCTACAGCGCCAGCTGGCTCCCGACAAGCAAATTCCAAATAGTAAGGAACATGGACGAGAATGCAAATGTCACATATGCATTTGTTAGTAGAAAACCGTTCTAAGAACTCCAAAGGAACTCGCCCCTCCGGAAAAGACTCGTCGACAAGAAAGAAAAAAAGTAAGAAAAGTATTGAGTAAAAGACGGCGAAGTGTTCTTCCCAAGTTATGAAATCGATCAAACTGAGAGTCGCCTGCCCCATATTGCTGAACACCTAACGTGAGCTCTACGAGCACGCAGAAAACGATATGCCACGAATAGAAGCTGTAGGGCGCTATTCACGCCACAGAATTGGCACGTTGGCGAGAGACAATGTTCAAGATAACAAGTACAATGTCCGTTTTTGTTACACGTGGCAAAAACAGGCTAGTTTAACCCAAGAGTTTTTAAAAAAGTATTCCGAGAAAGCTTCTCAGAAAGTTTGTTTTTCAGGTGGCTGTTGTACGCTCGAGGTATAAGCATCGCTGAACGATGTTAGTTCTCCGTTTTCGTTTTTATTGCCTTTTTTGTAAAGAATTAAATTAACATTTGTACAATGTCAGTCAAATATTTCGTGAGCATTCTGTAGCCGAAATACTTCTAAAGCGAGACAAAGAGTTCTTATAGTTGCGTGCTCGAGTACAGAAGCTATAGAAGTAGAGTGCTGATGACCAATAGCAAACGACGGGGTAATGTAACGATTCCATTCCAATGCTATTCCTTTCCGCTTTTGATTCGTCAGTGGTCCGAGTGGTGCTCCGCCCACGTCATCACCGGGATCGGCTGGGCCAGTATTTTGTAGCGATGCCTTTAAAGTAATAATGCCTTTTCGCACTTATCGCGCTTTGTCAGTGGTCAGAGCGACGGTCCGCTCGCGTTATCAACTGGATCCGCCGGCCGTGAGCGGTGGATGATAAGACTAGAGTAGAATAGGTCACAATGCCTCGCTACAAAATCGCGGCCCTGGCTGTAAACGGTCGATGATAAGAAAGGAATATAAAAGAGTGAAACAAATCCTTACATGAAACCTGCCATAACCCGTCGTGGTTAAAGTCCCTATATAAGAAAAGTACCGCCATCTACTCTTTCCTCCGCCGCCTCCTCTCCTAAAGCGCTTGCTTTTTTCTTTACTTTTTGCTTGCGAAAGCCAAGTCGACGGTGGCGCACCTAGAAAGTCCACGTTGAAGCTTTCAGGCCGGGCGCGCGCCGCCGCCGGCGACTGCGGCTGCGCAGAGGACTTTCAACATGGCTCTGAGGCGGAAAAAAAGAAAATATAAAGAAGTGAGAAGCGCACGCTATCATCGTCCAATCGGAGATACAGGATAACACAGGAGAGAGCGAAGCGGCATTTGTCAAAGGATGGCGGTACTTTTCTTATATAGGGACTTTAGTCGTGGTTGCTCAGTGGCTATGGTGTTGGGCTGGTGAGCACGAGGTCGCGGGATGGAATCCCGGCCACGGCGGCCGCATTTCGATGGGGGCGAAATGCAAAAACACCCGCGTACTTATAGATTCAAGTGCACGTTAAAGAACCCCAGGTGGTCGAAATTTCCGGAACACCCACTACGGCATGCGTCATACTCACATCGTGGTCTTGGCACGTAAAACCACATAATTTAATTTCATTAACCTGCCATAAAATTGTTACGCATCCGCTTTCATGATAATTGTTTGTGTGTGTGTGTGTGTGTGTGTGTGTGTGTGTGTGTGTGTGTGTGTGTGTGTGTGTGTGTGTGTGTGTGTGTGTGTGTGTGTGTGTGTGTGTGTGTGTGTGTGTGTGTGTGTGTGTGTGTGTGTGTGTGTGTGTGTGTGTGTGTGTGTGTGTGTGTGTGTGTGTGCATGCGTGCGTGCGTGCGTGTCAATCAATGTTCGGGAAACGTTTGCGGGCCATGCGCGAGGGCGTGCTTTAAGAATTACTTTACCTCTTCGTCGAGCGGGACGTATTGATATTATGCGCCCCTGATGTGTGTGTGTTTCTGCAGGAAGCATTAGTATGCTCAATGATGCGGCTCTATAATGCGTTCTGCGGTACAGTTCGCCCATGCTCTGTGTGATGAACCTTCGTACTCCGACGCCTGACCACGCACTAGTGATCAGTGTTGCCATGGTGCTTGATGACGCGATTCGCACAAGCATTGCCATCAATGGCCGTAGCACTCGTGTAAGGCACGTCACACGGGTGTCTTCACATCATCTGACAGTATCCGCTTGACGTTGGGCCACGCACAACGTATACTGACACGTGCTTGCCGCCGATCATGGCTCTTATACCTGGAAACTTTATCTCTTTGTGGTGTCTGCACGGACCTCAAACACATTCATTTTCGTTTATCGAGTCAAAAAGAACGCAACCTATCCTGCCAGCTATGAAAAAAAAAAACTCGATCTTCGTTCATTGCGGCGCGATGCTCCTTAATCAAATTTAAGATAGCTTATGCCCCTTCACCGACTGCCGCAAAACTCGCAGTCTGCCGTGTTGCTCTCGAATTCATTATTTACTAGTCTCCACGTGCCCGCGTGCCTATATTTTTGCTCTAAGGCAGCCCTGCAGCGTCGCCTATACATATATAGGCAATGCTGCAGGGCTGCCTTAGAGTAAGTAATGATTGCGTAGGCCCGTGTGTGTGTGTGTGTGTGTGTGTGTGTGTGTGTGTGTGTGTGTGTGTGTGTGTGTGTGTGTGTGTGTGTGTGTGTGTGTGTGTGTGTGTGTGTGTGTGTGTGTGTGTGTGTGTGTGTGTGTGTGTGTGTGTGTGTGTGTGTGTGTGTGTGTGTGTGTGTGTGTGTGTGTGTTGGGGAAATTTAATGGATTTTTTTAGTCCTTGAAACGTTTGTGTCAGTTGTCAGTGGTGTCAAGTTGGTGTCAGAAGAGGTTCATTGAAAAGCCGCACGTGACTAGCGACACAAGTTGGGGTCAACGAGGTTCAGTGAAGAGCGACACATAATGAGTGAGCCAAGTTGCGGTTGGTTTCCCTCAGCACAGCAACTCGATGATGTACCCATTAGACCATGTAATATCCAGTGACCCAAGTTGGCATGAAAGGAAAACAGTTAGATCCGGACATAGATAGACAGACACCCGAACGTTCATGAAGTATCCTTATAATGCTAATCGCATTAATACCGCAGGGTTTCTTGTTTCTGGCTTTCACCGTGGCAGTATTCACAAGAGAAAGCTAAAGCGCCTGCGCAAAAAGAAAGGAAGCCTCCGATGAAATATCGGGACTTCGCACTGACTTAAGACCTACTCTGACGCAATCTAAGGCCCGTGTTCACAAACGTAACTTAAGTAGGGCATCAATAAGTGCGGAAAAAGTACGAGTGTAAGGAAAGTTTTAGGAGAGTACTTCAAAAACGACACTTAAGTATCACTTTCGAAAGTAACACTTTTCGGGTCAAGTATGTCGTTTGGTGTCGAGGATACGTAAATAATTTACGTGTACGATCGGTTCAATCGTAAAAATAAATATTGGCAGCAGAGTAATGCGGATAAAGATGTTGCAGTGCTTGAACGCGCATTCTGCTGAGTAAAATACAAACAACTATTTGGTTTTAGCGCTTTACTCAAACTCGTCTGGCCA
This sequence comes from Dermacentor silvarum, assembly GCF_013339745.2. NCBI lineage: Eukaryota > Metazoa > Arthropoda > Arachnida > Ixodida > Ixodidae > Dermacentor > Dermacentor silvarum. Next base: position 162,159,566 of record NC_051154.1, read on the forward strand.
CAAGTTCACATTGGTTCTCGCATCCACTGCGGTTGTGTGTGTCGCCGTCCCGACTTTTTTTTCTATTTTTGCTGAAAACGTGCGGTGTTTGTGCGTAGTGTGTGTGTGTGTGTGTGTGTGTGTGTGTGTGTGTGTGTGTGTGTGTGTGTGTGTGTGTGTGTGTGTGTGTGTGTGTGTGTGTGTGTGTGTGTGTGTGTGTGTGTGTGTGTGTGTGTGTGTGTGTGTGTGTGTGTGTGTGTGTGTGTGTGTTTTCAACCCGCGTGGACGATGGAGAAGACAGGAAAAAAGCGTATCGGTATGCCTCATCCTCCGTAATATCGTGCACACGTCCGGCGAAATCGGCAACGTCGGCGAGGCTGCCATAGCAGTCGGCCATCTTGCTTGCTAGGCGAGAGTAGCGAAAGTCGCACTTAAGGTTGCCAATGGCTGTACTTTACTTTCCGGCACTCAAGTGTCGATTAAATTTTACCTTAAGAACACGATCTTTCTATGAAACGCGTTAAGCATCGACCGGCTACTTAAGCCATAAGTTAAGGGTAAGTTCCGTTTGTGAATACGGGCCTGAGAAGCAGTTCTTCGACCAAACACTGACCAGCTTCTTCAGAAGTTCTCCATAAAAGTTCAGGAGGCATTTCAGTAACACAAAAAAAATTAGGAAACAGTGACCGAGACCAAAACTTTGACAAAGAGAACACACACTGCCGAACATTTTAATTGCATTTCTTTTTTCAATTTGTGTTGTCTAGCTATACAAGCACGAAGCTATGCAAACACCCAGAGTACATAATACGCTATCCAATGCGCTATCCAATCAGCTGGTAATCGCTCGAGGGGGGAGTGTTTCAATTACTCCTGAATTTAGACGAAGAAAGTCTAGTAGGCCCGACGAGATCTGTCCTGAATTTTTGAAGTGCTATGCCGAATGGATATCCTATTATCTAAAGATAATCTTCGAAAAGTCACTGCGTACGCATTCTTTGCCACAGGACTGGCGCAGTGCTGTTGTTATACCGGTATTGAAAGGCGGTGATCGCACACTTGTAAATAATTACCGTTCTATTTCACTCACATAGATATCTTGTAAACTCAAAGAGCTCATCATCGCGAAACATGTGTGCCTCATGATAAGCTCATCTTTAGACTTCGAGAAACTGGTATCGACGAAAACCTAGTAGCTTGGATAAAAAAATATTTAGATGCTCGAAAACAGTCAGTGCGTTTGGATGGCAGTTTACCGAGTCCACTTCGAGTACTTTCATGTGTTTCTCAAGGTTCGATGTTGGGCCCGCTTTTATTTCTTATATATATATATATATATATATATATATATATATATATATATATATATATCAATGATATTGTAACTGTAGTTGAACAACCGGTCAAGTTGAAGCTTTTCGCAGATGAGTGTCTAACTTATTCTACGGTAACCAACGTGGAGGATCAACTCAGAATTAGCCGTGGTCTAGATAATTTCAATCAGTGGTGCAATCTTTGAGGCTTGGAAGCAATTACGCTAAATCAACATGCACACATATCGCTAAAAAGTAAACATTATGCCTTTTCACTTTTATATTGACGGTAATTTATTAGTTCATGCTAGTCAAATTAAATATTTAGGCATTACAATAACGCAAACTCTGACATAACATACGCCTATAGAAAACGTGTGCTCGAAAGCGAATCAGAGACTAGGATTCTTGAGGCAGAAACTAAAGCAAGCTACGCCGGATATAAGACTGATCGCTTAAAAGACTTTCATTCGGCCATTAGTATAGAATATGCCTCTATCGTTTGGTGCCCTCATGAGGAAGGGCTAAAAACAAATTTAGAAAAAATTCAACGCCGCGCTGTGCGCTCCATATGCTCCAAGTACCATCGGTTAAATTCAGTCACACAAATGCTGCAGTCCTGCGAATTAGAACTATTAGAAGCACGAAAGTAAACGAATCGGTTCAAAGTCTTTTTTTCGCGTGTTGCATGGACGACTTAAAATTTATAAAGATGTGTATGTATACCACTACCAGAGCTACGAAGCGCTCGTGTTAATCACAATTCTGTTTTACACTCATACTTTTCTCGCAATGGTGTGTTCCGCTATTCATTTTTTCCAGCCTTGATTGAACTGTGGAATGCGTTGCCAAGCTTTGTTGTTAATTCAAGCAATGTTTGTCAGTTCGAACAATCCTTAGATATGTAATTAAAGGATTACGCTGCCTCTTGATGTACTTGTTTGCCTGGCATGTACGTGTATCTATTTTTTACCCTCCCTGTAAGAACTCTCAACTAAGGGTTGACAGTATAAATAAATAAATAAATAAATAAATAAATAAATAAATAAATAAATAAATAAATAAATAAATAAATAAATAAATAAATAAATAAATAAATTATTTTCAGCTTCACACGGTGCCTCTTTGAATTTACATCGCCAGAAATGGTCCGTTCACGCTGCTACGCAACAAACACTTATGTTGCTAGACTAGGCGTGTTAAATCTGATCTTCAACTTTAGATGAACGTACCAGCAATCCGCGACTGTCATTTTATTATTTCGTTGTTTAGCCGTTCTATATTGGTAAATTGACTTTTGTAGGTTTTTGTCGGTATATAGTTATACGCCACGCCCCTATTTTATTTAGAATTAGACGTAGTGCGGTGCAACGAGTGCACTGCACACGCGTGTTAATTTGTATCGACAGATTCATAAAAGTAAATTATGACAAATGCTCCTAATCACGCGCTGGTTACGAGAATGCTACAAAACTGTTAGTATTACTCTGAAATTAGTCTTGTGGTCTGTGATGTTGTGTTACAATGCTTCGCTTGCAAATGTTTCCATGATAAGCTCGAAAATGAAACCGGATCGCTTGTCGATGAATGCTCTCCAAGTCCGGTATTACAAAGATATTACCAAGTCCGGTATTACGTCCGGTATTACAAAGTTATTTATAGCAGATAGCCTACCTATGTCTCTCTGATACACATTGCTGGACCACTGTTGTCCGCCTATAGTTGGGCAAGTAAAATACGTTGGCAGCGCTCATGTACCGGTCGGGTTTTTTTTTTTCCTTTAATCATCTAGCAACTCAATGAACGAAACTTCCACTGGCAGCACAGAACACAGCGCGCTTTTAACGATGCCGATATCGCTCTAGCCATTTCCAGAGAGACGGCTTTCCTGGTAACACAAGAGCAGAAAATACATTTATGCTCTCATCGCTCTTCTATCTAACCATGCATGCGTCCTGGAGTAATTTTCCTGCGGCTTTTGTTTTTTCTTCGGAGCACGACGGCAAATTTCGTTAGCAGCTGCACGAACCAAATATGCCAGTTTTAAGGATATTGATGGCCGTCTCGACGTCAGGAGACGCTGTTATTGTGTGCTATCCTCATGTATCATTTAGGCGCGTCTTCCAGTTTATCACACACATAGTATATGGGTATGGGTATTTATCCCATGCGATAAAGCAACCTGGCTGGCAACTTTTTTTTCGCTCATGACACACACGCACACACACCTTTGATGTTCTTTTTTGCCACCCCCCCCCCCCTCACACACACACACGCGCGCGTTTTCTTTTTTTTATGTTTTAGGCATACCCAAAAGGAGGAGTGAGTTTGAACGGAGATTTCAGACAGCTTATCAATGCAAGAGACGCGACATTTGGTGGACTTCGTCCCTTCCTAATATCGAAAATGTCGCGGCTGTGCATAAACGCTGCTTTTTTTTATGTTCTCATGATTTTTTTTTTCTTTCGCCAATACTGCCTGCCACTAATTTTATTAAGCCTGCCTCTGTATCAAGCATATGCGCAGGAATAGTTCTGGACAGGCGATTACTTCACTTGCTATGGCCGCTCGTTCTCTAACGGCGCTTATTCACTCGAAACCGCTCTCAAAACATATATCTATACTCTACTCTTTACCACCTTCTTCAAGTGTGGTGAACTAAAGGAAAGTTTTCCGTTGGAGGGTGTACATAATAATCATCGCAAGTGTAATTACTCTCGAGCCTCGCTATATCATGCTTGCATCTCTCTAGCGGCACCGCTTACAAAAGAGAGTTTTAGATTAAGGGACGCAAACGGGCCTCGCGCCTACCTAAGGACACAAAGTCTGCTTGGATTTCGCTGGCACCCAAGCGACTTGCGTACGCAAGCGAAGCGCAGACCTCTTGCGTCCCGCAGTCTAAAGTTAAATATGAGGACGGCCGCCCGAGCCGTTAGAGCAAGAACAGTCGTCCATCACCGGCCTAGCTGGATGATCACCCTTTCGCGTTTTTAAATTTGGGGCCAGACGACACACCATGTCAGTCACCAGTCACGTCGTCCTTACATCATTGCAACAATCGAACAATCTTTGAAGTTGTGAAGGTGCGGTTTTATGTACGAGAACTAGCGAGTATACCGAACGAAATATCTCAAGCGTTCGCTAATATGTCGAACTTGGCCCGCAAGAGTGCTCTGGAAGTGGTCTTCTCAGCGGAGAACATGGCGGAGAACATCTAACGGAATATTTTTCGAAAGGACGGTGATGTCGAGAGACGTTATTTATTTATTTATTTATTTATTTATTTATTTATTTATTTATTTATTTATTTATTTATTTATTTATTTATTTATTTATTTATTTATTTATTTATTTATTTATTTCACGTACTTTCAAGGCCCGAAGGCGTTACAGAAAGGAGTGGAGCAAAAAAATGCAGTAAACATACAAACAAAAAATAGTAACAAAAGACATTCTGAAGAGCGGTCTTGAAGTTGGTAGAGTCGGTGATGAGTGCGACTGATGCGGAAACGCGATTCCAGTCCGTGCTTGTCCTAAAGATGAATGAGTCACTGTACCGGTTTGTGCGGCACAAAGGCACCCCGACTTTGAGGCTGTGGTCAGTGCGGGAGGAAATATAAGACGGAGGGGCAAGAAGGGTTTCTTTTAAAAGGGGGTTCAAATGAAAAAATTTGTGATAAAGGGAGAGACGGGAACATTTGCGGCGTGACGAAAGATCAGGTAAGTTAAGAGTTCGTTTCATTGATGAGATACTTGCATAGCGAGAATAATTAGATAAGACAAAGCGTGCACCGCGGCTTTGAATACTTTCTAGAGTAGAAACTAATGAAGACTGAGTCGGATCCAAAATGGCTGAATTATACTCCGATTTGGAGCGAACTAAAGTTTTGTAAAGAGTTAGCTTCAGGGAGGAAGGGGCAGAGCTAAAATTACGGCGCAAGTAACCAAGCATGCGGTTAGCGTTATTAGTAACACAGTCAATATGCGAATGACATGAAAAATTATTTGATATGTGAAGGCAGAGATATCTGTAAGAGGTAACTGACGTCACAGGTGCATCATCAATAGAGTACGTGTGCATGGCAGTGTTACGAGATATTCGCATGGCCTTGCATTTATTTGAATTTAGTTGCATGCACCAATTAAAACACCACTCAGTTACGCGGTTAAGGTTGTCCTGCAGCTCTTTGGAATCGGTAGGATTAGTAATTTTATGGTAGAGAACGCAGTCATCCGCGAATAGCTTTATGGAAGAAGAAATTATGCAGTTCGGAAGATGGTTAATCTAGATTAAAAATAGAAGTGGACCCAGGACTGAGCCTTGAGGAACACCTGCCGGTACATTGGAAAACCGAGAATTACAGTTAATAGCGTTTACAACCTGCGTCCGGTTAGAGAGAGAAAGAGTGAACTTTATTGAGAACCAGCAGTTTAGTCGGCTGGGCCTAGGCCTCCCACGTTGGGACGTCGAGGTCTTGCCTCTTCGCCGCTTCGTGAGAACATTTTTTATCCATTCGAGTACCTTTACGTCCAGGTTAAGTTCAGTCAGCTTAAGCAGAAGTAAATCATGGGTCACAAAGTCAAAGGCTTTGGCAAAATTAAGAAATACGCAGTCGATGTCGGTACCTAGATCAGAAATTGCAAAAAGATCGTTAGTAAATTATAAGAGCTGTGTTTCACACGAAAAAAACTTACGGTAACCATGTTGACAAGGGTTTAAAAAGGAGTTGGACTCTGAAAACTCAGCCAAATGCGATTATATTATAGTTCTCCAGAATTGTACATGAAATGCTTGTTAGTGAGATAGGCCTGTAATTGCTGGGTAATGTGTCTTACCTGATTTGTGAACTGGAATCACCTTTTCCACGCACCAGTCGTATGGAAGAACAGACTGCTGCAATGACTGAGGGAAAATGTGCGACAAAATAACAGCAGAAAATACATTATACACTTCAAAATTATTGAATTCAGGCAGTCTGAGCCGGCAGAGGAAGGCGTTTTTTTATTGTTAATTAGGCAGCTAACACCAACCCAGTCAATAGAAATTGAATCTATGGGCAAAAAACCTGAATTGGGTACAAGCGGTAATCTATGTGGCATCGCGGTAACATAGGAATAAAATACATAATTAAATACATTACAGCACTCTTCAAGAGCAACAGGTTCATCATTGGGGTAAGTTAATTGGATTGTTTTACTTGGAGTACCGTTAACTGTGGTCCAGAATTTACGAGGATTGGTTTGCAAGATGGACGGAAGTGTAACAGAATAAAAATGCTGTTTCGCACTAGCGGCGGTTGCTTTACCTTAGCAGAAAACCATGTTTCGGTGAGACATACAATGTCAGCAGCGCATGAATCAATCAGTGAGGGCATTGCAGCGTATTTATTTAGTAGGCTTCGCACGTTAGTGAAAAAAACTGATATGCTGTTATTCCATTGCGCGTGTGCTAGTTATGTCGATAGCTTCGATAGCTTGACGCGACCGAACTGAAGAGCGTCCTGCGCGTGGCATGTCGACTTCGCATACATTGTCAGTGGTAGAACAGTAAACGTAGCACTTCTTGATCAAAAATAGCTTGTTTAGCCGTAATGAGTATGGTTGGCCCGATGCCTTAGCAAAATCCAATAGCTTTTTCCTAGACTGGCGCGTTGCTCGGCAAAAATCTTCGCTCACGGATACCCCGGTGGATTTCAGATTAGATTTTAGTGCCAGAATTTTATCCTTTAGTTTAGAGCAAGAAAATTGAATTATAATCGGGCGAGTCTTATTAGCAGTGTACGAGCCAAGTCGGTGGGCTCTACATACCATATACTCGGGGACCTCAAGCTTAAGATGATGAGATAAAAGTTCACATACCAGTTTTTCGGACTGCGCCCACATTTCTGACGGATTGTCGGAAACACCAAAAAATATTAAGTTATCATGGCGGGAGCGATCTTCTAGATCATCGAGACGCTTCAGGAGAGGGGCATTTTCATTTTTAACGGCGTGAGCTACAGCTGCAGGTAAGTCAGCTGTCGACGAGTTAAGCTCAAGTGATTCAACAATCGATTCAACTGTCGTTAGTCTAGTGGTTAAATTGGACACTTGATTAGTTAATTGAGCTTGATTTTCTTTTAATTCAGTGAGGCCACTCATTGCCTCTGTGTGTCGTGAATCTATTTTTGCTGAAAGGGCAGAAATGGCTGCAAGAATTTCTTTGTACTACTTGTCAGTTTCGGGTCCCGGATTAAGTTCAACGTCACCACATAGGATGGGTAGCCTTGCAACAAACGCACATTTACACAGTAAGGCAAAAAAATACACTTGGGCACGGGAAAAGCAGCAGACATACATTACTCGTACGTTTAGAGTAGAGAGAAAGAGCTTCACAAACCTGCACGTAGAAGCGAAAAGGGTTTAGCAGCGACTGCATGGTTGTCGCTTTTCCGTGCCCACTGAAAGCGGCCGGACGAAGGCAGCTGCTTAAGTAGAGCCAGAAGGGAGATGTCGCTCCTGGCGGCTGCGAATCCGTGTGCAAAGGTAAGAAGATGGCGCCCTGGATTACTTGCTGGCACCAAAGATCTTGACTTGCGTCAGATACCAGGACTGGCAGCGGTGTAGGTGAGTCAGGAAAGACCAGCATTGGCGAAACCACACGTGCGCAGGTCGACGGATACCTACAGTCATGCTCCAAGAAGCGCGACGAACTGCATGTAGAAGCAAAAAGGGTTTAGTGGCGACTGCATAGTTGCCGCTTTCCCGTGCCCACTTTCCCGCCTCAGGGACCAAATACTATTTCCTACTCGGCCGCTACGCGACCAGCGAACAGAGTGAATAGCGGGAAAAGAAAACAAAAAATAATTCACTCCTTTTTTTTTCTGGGCCACAGCGACGTCAGAAACTGCTCTGAATGGTTGCCAGTACAGTTACTAGACGTCTCCCTGCACGTATTGTGGCCGGACATGGCGCATGCGATGTCCCGTGACAACGGCCCATTCCCACTTTTAATATGCTTCACCGCCTAATACATATGTACAGCGGCGAAGCTGACTTAAGATAATCGTTTATTATGCAATGCTTTACGCGCATTCCTCAAAGCATGTCTCGGTCTGAAGTCAACTGAGTTAGCCCCCCCCCCCCCCCTACACATAGAGCGTAATAGAACTTTTTTAATATATTTTAGTTCACTGTACTACACATAAATGGCTTGGATTTAACTTCGGCTAGCCACCTAGCACATAATGGCAATTGCGATGCGGCTGTGCTACACGACGCTTTTCTTCTTTTTTTTTTTTTCCTTCTTTTTTTGCGTTGGGCTTGGGACAGTCATTCGGGAGATTTATGACCGTGTCCGTACAATCAGGAAGATTGGTCAGAATTCAGCAGCCTTCCGGACAAATCGGGACAGTTGCATCTACCTAATATGATAATCCAAATGGCGCTTACAAATAAAACAGTCATCCCTAAATGGCTGGTAATTATGATGCAGTTGTGTTTTGTAGTTGGTAAGTGAGCGCATTAGTAACGGTTGCTACCTTTTTGCGAGTCCCACGAGTAATGGTTACTACCTTTTTTTAGTAAGCAGAAAATTACTACCACTACCTACCTATATAGTAGTCAATATTGTGAAAAAAAAATACAGCCCTGAAGTTAGTAATTTCCACAACCTTGTTTCTAAAAATGTAGATCTCAATCGTCACGTCTCATTTCGGTGTACTCTCTGAAGATCTGGCGCGATATGGGGAAAGAGCGGCCCCTCTCCCATCTATAGTTGACAGCAACGCGTGGTATGCAGCGCTGCCGTAGATTCTGCGATCACTGCACACGTTTGCGCGCGAGACTAAATACCGACCGCAACATCGCCCAAGGTTAGCGGTATAGAAAACACCATGCTAGCAACTCTGGGCAGCTTACCAAAACAACCTCGTTTATGTAACCGGAACGGAGGCCGAAATTCCTTAGTCAAATCGACCAGTTGACCAGTTGAACAGGCGAAGTGAAACTCCTTGTGCATATTGACGCGAAGTACACAATATTTTTTTTCGTTGCGGCCCATGTGATCAATCATGGACCCGCCTATGCGCATTGTTCTGTTTATAATATTTTGTTTGTTTGTTTGTTTGTTTGTTTGTTTGTTTGTTTGTTTGTTTGTTTGTTTGTTTGTTTGTTTGTTTGTTTGTTTGTTTGTTTGTTTGTTTGTTTGTTTGTTTGTTTGTTTGTTTGTTTGTTTGGGCCAGGATTGCGTTATCTCGCGAGCGCTCACGTGAATTCAAGGGGAGATTGTTAGGACTGTCAACATTTCATCTTCGGCGATGCCTTTGGACGTGTGGCATGTGCGATCATTTGGATGAATCGTCTTGGTGGCGACGATTGTTGACCCCTTTTCGTCGATTGGGCGCGATAAGGAATCGTTTATTCGCATTAACCTGTGTGCGTGTTTATTTGACAAGAAATTTACTTCGCTCCACGGTCAAGCTTCAGGCTCACTAACCTCAAGATTCCAAAAACTCATGTTATAAACATGATCTTTCCGTTTTCCTGAACCAGTCAGCTGTTGTTGGCCAGAGCTACGGGAAGTCTGCGTGGCAGATCGAAGAAATAAGGCGACTGTTGCAATGCACCTTTGGATCATCAGCGCGTTTGTGAACGCATGTGAATCGATAAGTCGCGCAATGTGTGCTAGCTGCTATGAGATGCAGAATATGCGAAGGCACAAACGGAACCGAGATCGAGTTTTCTCAGAAGTGCAAATTTTTTAAAATAATCGGTTCAGGTCAGCCTGCCTAGGTCATAGCTGGAACCATGCAATGCTGATGACATGCTGATTGTGAAATTAACTGCACCACCATTAGTTTAGCAACTGCCTTGCGGAAAAGATAGCATTACATTTCTTAAATGTATTGAGCATCGACAAGACCTACAGAACTCTGATTTGCGCACGGCTAGATATGTCAAGAACGGGTGTGCTGGGCCAGGAAAGCTAAGAAACCGCCACAATAAACAGGTGGGAGGGCAGGTAGGTGAATGGCCTCGAAGTCTACGTAGAAACAAATATAGGAATGTTAGGGGCCGCCAAGCCGTTGAAAAATCCGGTGAATGTTGAAGCGTACGACCGTGACTAACGTAACGGAAAATAATTTTAAGTATGGAAGGGGGGGGGGGGCGCATAAAAGGCGTCAGGAACGAGTCGGCGGATAATTATATATGGGCTTAGAGAGAGCGTCTCGTCACTGCCCGATCGCTCAGCACCAGACCGCCGTGACTAGTCGCCTAGCTGAGGCTCACCTACCCCGTCCTAACTAAAGTCCCTTGTCCTAACACGTGCTAGCTTAGATTTGTCATAAATAAATGAAACGTAGCTTCATTTATTTATTCAATTTCTCTTCAGAATAAGCTGCAAGTTTAAACCTTGCGCCCACGTTCATCTCCTGCGTGCACACACGTTCAAATCTGGCGCAAGCACGCATGAGGAGGGGGAAGTGATAAGAAGGCGAGTGCGGCACACAGTCATGTGCACGGTGTTAGTCATGTGACTTCACTAAGGACATCTCCGCCTCATAAATCTAGGGAACCGCACAAGACGAGATCTGGCACCGCTGGTGGGTTCTGGTGGGGATTTAGTCGCTCCCCACGTGGCGCTGATAAGCGCACGGTGACGTTAACATACCGCTTTCCGTGTTAAGATAATAGACAGTTTTAGAATAGCGTTTGTCGCCTCACGTACGTTAAACGTAAGCACCTTTGCGGAACGTTACGGTGCGCATCCGTTCAAGACCTTTAGTTCACCGTACGGGAACGCAAACGTTCGGAAACAGGGCGCCGTCTGGTGCCTCGTGCCACATGTATCCAAGCTAATCCAGTAGCAACCATCCTGTTGTTGTTATTAGAGTGTACTAGAATATGGTCGAGTGGGACGAGCGGCTGGGGCGGCGCATGCTTTGCAGTGAGGCGCCCGACGTGGAAAAATACTGGGGCGGCGCTGCGGTCGAAGCGGACTGGGCTGCATCAAGGTCGCGCCGTTGGAAACTGCTGGCGATACTGCTCGGCAGGGTCATTCGTGCAACTTCGCGCGCTGGTATTTGCGTTCAGACCAATCAAATGGGGTTCATAATTGCATATGACATGTAGTTATGCCTTAAGAATAAATTCCTTTTCTTTCTTTTATTTATTTATTTTTTATTATTTTCTAATGCCGCTCGATGATTGCGCGTGCATTGCGGCCGCAGTGTCGGCTTTCATTCTACTATGTTATTGTATGGTTCCCTTTGGAGAAAAAAATACTTTGCTCGTTCTTCAAGCAGCATGTATCTCTCGTGTGTATTGTTACTCATATAGTTTTCTATCAGTAGGTCTTGCGAAACGCAGACGAAGCAACATATGTAACCTTCCTGCTTGCCGCTTCAAACAAGTAAAGCATATCTGCCCCGTCCGGCGCCTTGTACTTAGATTTACGGGAAGCATTGATATATATTAAAAAAATAGTAAACTGCAGTGCAACATTCCATTCAAGATTCCGCCTTTCTCGCTTAACAGAATACGGGGTTATTTATTGCAGTCGGACCTCGAGCGCCGAAAACGGTGTTATAGTTAGCCATTCTATATGCTAATCTTTGGCCGTAAGCCGTACGTGGAATTTTTTTTGTTTCCAGTCGATACTTCAAAAAAGAAAAAAGAAAGCCTGCGCGGTAGCCTAATTAGTGCCTATATCGTGGATACGGCTTTGCGCTGCTAAACTGGAGCTCGCGGGTTCAATCCAGGTGGGAACGAAACGGAAAAAGACTCGTGTACTTTTATTTAGGTGCGCTTTAAAGAACCCCAGGTGGCAAAAACTAAACCGGGCGCCTCATAATCATATCGTGGTTTTTTCACGTAAAACCGAAGAATTTGCTTATATTAAAAAAAGAAAAAAGCAGGTGGCTGCGTTCTTCGGCTTATTTCTGGGGGTGTAAACAACATAAATTATTCTGGAGTCTGATTTCCGAGAAAAACATGTTACGCTTATTTCATGTTTATAATATACAAGCTGCAGAGTTGAGCGGTCATACATTTGGGAACGGCATTACATTTATGCATGCATGCATAAATGTAATGCCGTTCCCAAATGTATGACCGCTCAACTCTGCAGCTTGTATATCATAAACGGCTGCGTTCAGTTATCCGGTGCACTATCATAACGACCCTAATGTAACAATTAAAGGAACGGCATGCCTCACATACACGCAGAGATATGTGCAGATAAGTTGCGTTCGTTGAAAAAGATAAGTGTACGTACCACATGGGGCACCCAGTTTTAATGGGTTGCAAACATGGTGAGACTCTCAAACTAAGTTTTTCTTGTCTGAATTAAGTTAGCAGATTTACAGGCTGCCCCAAAACGGGGCGTTTATATTGAATGAGAGCTAGGAACTTGTTAATCAGGACTTATTAACGCCCGTCTGTTAATTCTCTCAGGAACTGCGCCTCTACGCAACAGCCACGACTCTCCGGCAGCAAAATCATTCAGAATAACAGTCCTCACTTGCATGCAGTCACTCACCTTTGAGATTTCAATAGTGCTGTCATGCGTTACATTCGAACGGAAATGACTATTCGGCGTCGTACAGTATATCAATGACACTTGCACACACACGCACACACACACACACACACACACACACACACACACACACACATATATATATATATATATATATATATATATATATATATATATATATATATATATAAGATGGTTTTGCCTGCTATGAATATTATTGTTGCGAATGAGAGTTTTATTTCCAGCATTCACTAATAAGTGTGTTTGTTATTGCAAACACGTGCGCTTATTCCGGTCGCGAGTTCTCACTTTGTCATTTCAATTATTGCATTAAGAATATTTGTTATTTTTTCTCTTACCTATATATATCGTAAATATATATGTCTATGTACCCTTTGATTTAATTACCTATAAATACATTGGTCCTTCTTCGCGCCACGCAGTTAATAAATCTGGTTTATTTCACTCTAATAATGTTTTCTTCGATCATTGGCCCTGATCAATATCCACCAACAAGAAGCGCGTGTAAAATGACACGATATCAATAATAAAATTTTCTTACTATAGTCTTCATGGTGCGGAGATACCAGTTACTTTTAGAGGACAGTGGTAAAAACAGCAGTTCACCTAGCTAAAACTATATTTGGCACCGGCCGTCAAGAGTCATGGGCGCACCGAAGCAACTAAACCATTAAAAAATGTACTGCACAGAGGTTCTGAGAGAAAAACTGGGCGTCCGCCAGCGCCCGCGTAGCGAACGCGCGCTCGCTAGCAGACGACGCGCTTGACAACGACAGCAAAATTGAAGACGTCGCGTTGTATAATTCATGCCTCAAATATATATGTTTGGCAAAATGGTTTAAACATAAATTTGCAGTTGAAATAAAGCGCTACTTTAAGAGCGTACTATGCGCAATCGGCCTCGGCGCCCGCAGCGAAAGTACGTTGAATATGCCGCGGAGCGCGTCTCCGCCCCAATCCAGTTCGCTCCCAGAGCCCTCGCACTATTTTTCCACACGCGGCGCGTTAGCGGCAGAGCGCCGTTCGGCCCACTCGACTGTCTAGTACTCTCTAGTTGTTATGCGGACGCGTCTCGTTAGGCCTACGTGCGCCGGAATCGCCGAACGATCTCAGAAATGGGACGCGCTATGCACTTATAACTAACGTTTTAAGTAAGTTCAGAGAAACGGAAAGCTCATTTCAATAGTTACTGGCGCTCAGTGCGAGTGAGAGCGTAGCCATCACGAGAATTCACGCTGAAGCGGGAGCCATGGGTGCCGCCATGTTCGACAACGCCATTTCTTAGCATGCGTAAACATTAGGAACGTTAAACTCGCCAAATAGCGTAGGTTATCATAGCGCACGTAAAGCTCAGAAACCCAACAACGTTCAGAGCACGCGCAGCGAGGACGACGCTATTTCTTCACGTACGTAATGCGTTTACGTTTGGTTGCAAACGCTGTTCTAAATGCTGACGGCATGCGAAGTTCAGATGGGATACAGAGCGGCGCGGGTGCGCTGATGCGAAGTCTTTTGCGGTGTGACCTTTGACGACCGGGCAGTCGGCGTCGAGTGCAGGCGACTCTTGACAACTCCCGTTCGTGGTAATTAATGCCCCGGCAGGCAGCGTGATTGGGCCATGCGGCGATGACCGCGAAGGGGCCTGCGCGCGTCGTCGCTCATCGCCAGCACCAGGGGAGGCGACAGCGGCGCGCTTCATAGACGGCCTCGCTGACGCGGTGAAGCGCGGGAGCGATAGCTGCGGGCGCAATTAACGAGAGCGGCCGTCTCGGCAGCCCGACCATCGGGAGCTGAGTGCGTGTACGCAGCTCTCGAACGCTGCCACGCGACCGTCTCGATCGAGCCCCATTAGCGGCGCCTGCGCTGACCTCGGCTAATAGGTGATTATAGGGTGCATAGATAACACACTATTTGGTGGCCAAAGATCAGCGACTTTGCGATGAAAGACCATCCGCGTCGTTGTTAGTGCCCAAGGTGATCATGAGCCGACACTGCTATAGGTCACACCGTTTTTGTCATCTCATTGCCCTTCACACTATAATGTGTCAATTTGGTCTCAATAAATGAGCAACCTCTAAGTGACATAAAGTAGGAGGAATCTAGTATTTACTGCAAAATTATGAGACAAGGGTAGGAGGCAGCTACTCAGACAAGAGCTACGTGTTGGTAACATGGCACCTACACCAACAAAGCCGAAACTCTACCCTTGCAAAGGAATGAAGCGTTGTCGATAATCTTCGTATTATTCGTGATGGGAAATAAATACGAAATACAAAGCATGCCTGTAGGAACTTTTGGTCGATAAGCATTCCGGTTAATAGAATAAAAATTTATTCACGAAGCGTTTCTCAACGTTTAATTGGCAAAAGCCCCGCGAATCAAATGCGCCAGCTGTGCTCGCTAATGAAATTCTGCGTCGACTATTGTCTGTGGGCACGTTCTGGACTCAAATTTCGCCTTCTGTGGGAGCAGCTCGATATATAAATTCGCTGACACCGCTATCAGAGAATGTATACATATAGCGATGAAAATCACAATCCCGAGTTGCTTACAGAGAACCAGAAAATGACTGCCTTCTCAATGTTTTGCCTTCTTCTCTCAACTCCACATTCTTGCTGTCCTACTTATGCCAGTAAGCACAGATGCTTAATGTAAAACGTGTAGTCTCGCTAATTTGTCAAGTGTTAAAATACAACAATTCTTAAACTCATTACTTGATTAAACGTTGGCGCGCCGTAGTAGAGGAGGGGATGTTCGGGGAGGCTGCGAATTTATTTGTCTTGCAAAAGAAGTTTGTTCGGCCCCTAAAACTCCCATACTATAAACTTATTTCAGGAAGCCAACATAATTTCTGTGTTAAAATTACATAAGTACAAGTTAACGACTGCCTTTAGGCGAGAAGTAAAACTGAACCGTTCCTTTCTACGAGAACTTTGTAGCCTTGAACTCAATGACAAATTTTATGTTACCCGTCATAAAGAAATATGGCGGGTGGTCACACCCAGAACAAATTATTTCAGGGAAAAGCTATCATACACAATGCCAATGCTTCTAAATAAGTATAATAATCTAGGCGTAGATGTCACGCAAATAACGGCCCAACAACTGAGAGACTTGTATGTGCAGGATTTTTAAGTTACTGGTTAAGTGTATACTTCCTCTCGGTTAGTATGTATATAAAGTGTGTTTATATGTTTGTGTATATGTATATACGGGTATATGCATGCATGTGTATATGTATATATATATATATATATATATATATATATATATATACACATAGATGTGCTCAGCGGCGTCTACTTGTTTCATCTTTTCACCATGAGAACTACACAAGCTACCTAAGTATTTTTTTGGATTTGGACACCAATGGCTCTGTATGCACACGCGTAGGTATGTGTATGTATTAGCGCGTATGTGGGTACTTGTAGGTATATATATATATATATATATATATATATATATATATATATATACTGTAGCAGCTTTTACTTGCAGCCTCCTCCACCGAGTTGATCGAAATAAATTATTATTATTATTATTATTATTACACGTCTTATATACGTGCGCTAGCACCTAGACCTCACGGTTGTTCCTGGGCACGATAAATAAATGATTATTATTATTATTATTATTATTATTATTATTATTATTATTATTATTATTATTATTATTATTATTATTATTATTATTATTATTATTATTATTATTATTATATTTTGACTACCTAGGTTTCTATAACGTGTACGTAAATCTAAGTACACGAGCATTTCAACAGCGGAGTTAATTAAGCCGAGCGTTAGTCCGTAACGTGCGAACAGATGTGGGCCGATAATGGCGGTAGTACAGAAAGTGTCCAAGCGCAATGGCGCATACCCCAGTAAACTATCGAAGCTGATCCTGGCTAAGCCTAGCTAAGCATGGTTGGGACTACTTAAGCTTAGTCAGTCATTGATAGCCAATCGATAATCGATCAATAATCAATAAAGTCCGGGAAATTCTGAGGATGACTTGGTAGTGCTTAGACTAGCCCAACTACGTGACCAATACCTTGCGATATCCAATCAATAGTCAATCAATAGCTAATCGATAATCGATCAATAATCAATAAATTTCGGAAAATGCTGGGGATGACTTGGTACGGCTTAGCCTAGCCCAAAAGCCAGGACTAGCTAGGTGCCCATCAGCTCCGCTGTCTCTAGCATTGCGCCTCCAGTGAAAGCTACGCAATTTTTTTTTTTTTTTTTTTTGCATTCCGCACTCATCAGAATGCAGCTTCTATAGCCAGGAATCGAACCCACGATCTCGTGCTCAAATCTTCGCGTCTAAAATTTTGGTGAATGATCAGCTCGAGCAAAAATAATCTGAGACCATTTGCAAAAACAACCCTAGAGTATACAGCCCTCTGAGGTCGCCTTTACATTAGTCGAGTATACGTCAATACTGTTGGCCTGTTTGGAAATATCCATAGTCACTCCTCAGTCTTACTCTCTGTATGCTAGACTACCTCTGGCTCATCCTCATCAGTATATACTCTAAGCTGCCAAAATAATCACCATAGGCAAGATTAACATCAAATACTTTTTTAAAAAATATATGCCATTTTGTTTTTGTGAGCGCAAACGTGGCCGTGTGACGCGTGAGTTGAGCGCTGAGCGTTCATCCTTTGCACAAGCAACACGACGTATGCCCTGGCTATAAAATAGCGAGCGGCGCGTTGCATGAGCAAGAAAGAACCATTCGGAAGTAAGCAAAGCAAGAGAAAGAGGCACGGCCATATACGTATATGACTCACGCAGGAATGGTTTCATCTCTTCGCTAATGAGTTCTGACATTCACAGTTCGCCCAAGTGGGTGGACTGTGCCATTTCTTGCACGGCGCATACAGGATACTCGAGTGCCATTGTACTTAATGGAGCAGACATTCGAAAAATAGGACGGCAGTATACCAAGAATCCGCGTTGCCAGTGCGCGTGCATGTTTGGCGCTAGCGGGTATCGACTGGTGCTGGAAAGCTCCCTCAGATATTGCTGGAACATGGAATAACCTAGAATATTGAGCTTAGCCTCCCCAGACTTCCTTATTGTGATAGCTGCCATTGCTTCTCCACTCTTTGCGGGGAATGGTGGTGTTCAAGAGCGCTGCAGAACACGATAATCGTGTATGAGGGCAATAATTCGCGTGCCGGGGTGTGAGTTTCCCCGTCAGCTAGGATAACACCGGCATTTCAGACAACATGTCGTTTCTCTAAGCCAAACGCTCATTTAGATGCATTGCGTCATGTGTTTTCGCTTGCAATGTCTGTGGAACGCAATAGTGGAGGCTCGTTTTCCGTTGCTTCGTCTGTACAGAGTCACTGAACGATTTGAATGTCTAAAATTGCAACAAATTTGACCCGTACAGTAATCTACCAATAAATTTGACTACAATTATAGCAGTGGATGCAGCGAGTAACAGGCAGATTCTATGCATCGCTGATGATTCTGGCGCTGTCATCGTATTTTGTGTAGATTGATAGACCACAGAACAGTGCATGATCTGCCTTGGTGGAGAGGCAGATCATACACTAGCTTTCATCTCGAGGTCAACGCAAACGCAAAGCCATGTTTGGAAAAGTACGCTGAGTATGAGTCGGACTACGTTCTATTGCGTTCAGTATGAGCCGTGGCCGGGGTGCTCTCCGGGTCGGCTTTATTTACGGCAGAACTCATCTCACGATGACTGTCAATAGTAATGCTATTAGCATTCGAGCAATGTAGCGTAACACCGTAGATAGACACAGCGGACGTCTGTCATCTCGTCTCTTCTGTCGTTGTCTATATCTGCGCTGCAATTCACCAATTAATTTTTCGCTGTTTACGGGGCATTTACGATGTTGCATTGGTATGCAGCTATGACACCAGCAACAGACAGTTTCCCCGGAGTTTCAGTTGGACTTAAACAAGAATATACATTCAGACGATGCCTTTGGTGCATGCTAGGTGAGGCGGGATGAAAGCACTCACCGGAACAGATGCAATTAAAGAACTTGCACATTACAAGATCAACTACACAGGTCTGATCTGATGGCCTACAAACTACCCCACCTCTTCCAAATTTATGGACATCGCTTATCATCTAGAAGTGAGATGTCATGGCCTGGAACGCCACCTGCATGTGCACCCTGTGGTTTGCTCAGTCCGCTGAATCAATGAAACCAGCACGACAGGGAGGCCGCATCGCTGCGGAAGAAAGATTCCAAAGACAAATCACCAGGAAGTAGGAAGGCTGACCAAGGGCTGTGTCTTTTCCCACTGCAGTTTTTCAACGCTTACTTGCCACAGGAAAAGTTTTAAAAAATTGAAATCTTCCTTTTCGCCGGTCACTTTTTTGATACGTGAGTAAACAACCGCAATATTCCTGCATGGTTAGTTAGCTGACAATTTGCGGTGTATACGTAGGATGCCATTCATGAGTAAAATTCCACACAGCAAAAACAGAATCGTGAATTGGCATTGATGATATCGTGATCCCTCAACCGTTCCGTAGAATTTCCATTCGTAATGATTTACTTTAGGATAGGAAGGAGGAACGACGGCAAAATAGATCTGCATTGAGCTCTTACCTGTCGCTTTGCATCCATATTACAATTTCAAATCATGCAATATCAATAGGCCAGGCAAGCTAGGTTTCTGCCGAGCTCTTGCAATTGGCATGCAGACGAAGAACAAGAAAAAAAAAGAAAGCTGGCTGCTTCAGCAAAAAAAAAAAAACTCTGCGAAGAAAACTCTGCACCGTTGATCCAGCATGGATGAATCGAACTTTGAACGGCTCGATTCCATGACCACTGTTTTACTGGCTGAATCAACAAGACCAACCAACTTCTGTTTGCTGGTGCCGATGGTTCAGTCGCGAATATAGGCTTGCAGGAACTACTGCTGTTGGCAGAGCGCATATATAGCTGATATTGGACTGCGATGTTGCATACATACATACATACATACATACATACATACATACATACATACATACATACATACATACATACATACATACATACATACATACATACATACATACATACATACATACATACATACATACATACATACATACATACATACATACATACATACATACATACATACATACATACATACATACATACATACACACTACATACATACATACATACATACATACATACATACATACATACATACATACATACATACATACATACATACATACATACATACATACATACATACATACATACATACATACATACATACATACATACATACATACATACATACATACATACATACATACATACATACATACATACATACATACATACATATGTTGCCCCATATGTGCTAACATATGGGGCAAAAACTTGAAGATTAACAAAGAAGCTCGAGAACAAGTTAAGGACCGTATAAAGAGCTATGGAACGAAAAATGTTGGGCCTAACGTTAAGAGACAGGGAGAGCGGTGTGGATCAGAGAGCAAATGAGGATAGCCGAAATCCTAATTGACATTAAGAGAAAACAAAAAATGGAGCTGGGCAGGCCATGTAATGCGTAGGATGGATAACCGGTTGGCCATTAGAGTTACAGAATGGATACCAAGAGAAGGGAAGCGCAGTCGAGGACGGCAGAAAACTAGGTGGGGTGATGAAGTTAAGAAATTTGCAGGCGCAAGTTGGAATCAGCTAGCGCAAGACAGGAGTAATTGGAGATCGCAGGGAGGAGGCCTTCGTCCGGCAGTAGACATAAATATAGGCTTATGATGATGATCGTGATGACATATATATATATATATATATATATATATATATATATAGAGAGAGAGAGAGAGAGAAGAGAGAGAGAGAAAGTTAACGTACTACGTGCTAAAAATGAAATCGATTTTTTTTTCTTTTCGTTACAAACCTAGGAAGCAAGCATACAATGAAGCCAGAGAAAGCATAGGGGAAATTAATTTCGATGTTGAATTAAAGGGTGTAGAAATAATAATGAAACGGTAAATTAAAGTTCACGAAAAGACAACTTGCTGCACGTGGTAGCCGGACCTACATTATGCGTGCGGCGCTTCACCAATTAGGCTACCTCTGAGGCCATCCTCCCATCCGCTTTCTTGGGTATTTGTGTATGTGTAAAGCTTAGCGCTGGGAGTTGTGTTATACAGCGCCTCTCACGGCGATGGCGGCGGAATGGGAACTTTCTTTCAAAGGCAGGCGTCACGTAGACGCCTGCGCCAACGAACGTCTTGCTCTGAGGCCTTTGAATAGATAACGTGCCGTATTGTTGCCTGTAGCATGAATAAATTGAAGCATTAACACTAAAACTTTATTGATTAGGATCTTTTCTTTAGCGAGACGGAATTGTATGCATTCTTAGGGTTCTTATTTTACGCATAGTTGAACGCGCCACAAGAACCGCAATGTTCGGTAAATTAATAGAACCAAAACGTCTAAACAAGCATGCTAGGCAGCTCTGTGTTTGCATAAATGATGAGCTTTTTGTTAGTTGCTTATAGCAGCCAATTTTACTGCTTGTTGATAGGTCACATAGTCCTCCACACAATGTTTTAAATAGGAAGGGCTGCCGAAAAACGGTGAATTTGTCGTTGTGCGTGTGTTAATTCTAGTTAATTGTTCTACATGTGGCTGTTTGTTTGTTTGTTTGTTTGTTTGTTTGTTTGTTTGTTTGTTTGTTTGTTTGTTTGTTTGTTTGTTTGTTTGTTTGTTTGTTTGTTTGTTTGTTTGTTTGTTGTTTGTTGTTTGTTTGTTGTTTGTTTGTTTGTTTGTTTGTTTGTTTGTTTGTTTGTTTGTTTGTTTGTTTGTTCAAATCACTCACGTAGTCCAGGTCGAAGCGCATTACACCGCCATATTCGTGTTGGTAGCTCAGTGCATGAGGAGCTTTGCAGGCTGACCAAGTATTTGCTAAGCATTTCACTTATAAAATAAGAATTTTATTATTGGCCAGTCACCCGCTAAGCATATGTTTCCTATCACAATCGGCTGTCTCTAGTTATCACGAACCACTCTAACCTACCAAACGCGTTCTAAATTCGGGCCCTGTCCCGTATTCCCGAGAGCAGGAGCCAGCCAACCGCGATGGCGAACATATTAAAAAAGGAGGCCGGCCAGTGACAAGTAATGTTTAGGTCAAGATAGAAAGAGAGAGAGAGAGAAACAGTCTGTCTGTCTCGATTGATTGATTGAGTGAGTGAGTGAGTGAGTGAGTGAGTGAGTGAGTGAGTGAGTGAGTGAGTGAGTGAGTGAGTGAGTGAGTGAGTGAGTGAGTGAGTGAGTGAGTGAGTGAGTGAGTGAGTGAGTGAGTGAGTGAGTGAGTGAGTGAGTGAGTGAGTGAGTGAGTGAGTGAGTGAGTGAGTGAGTGAGTGAGTGAGTGAGTGAGTGAGTGAGTGAGTGAGTGAGTGAGTGAGTGAGTGAGTGAGTGAGTGAGTGAGTGAGTGAGTGAGTGAGTGAGTGAGTGAGTGAGTGAGTGAGTGAGTGAGTGAGCGAGCGAGTGAGTGAGTGAGTGAGTGAGTTTAGTGAATCCAATATCTTCGGACCTATTCACAAAAATTATCTAATGCAAGCGCCGTACGCCATTGGCCATCGCTAGGGTCAGGGCCATGGTGATCGCGCAGTTATAAAGATGATGGCTATTATAAAGATGATGGCTATTATTGTTAGTGACGAGCACCCAAACCCTGGCAACTGAGAAAACGCTCTTATCTAAGAGAAGTGCTGTGCAGATAGGCCATCTTCAAGGAGCAAGAATTTGGCCATCTTTAACGAGACTGAACGCGGAATTAAGAATAGAGGCCCGCATTCACGAAAAAGCACTTGCTGGAACTTTTCATAAGAGAAGACGACAGCCAATCGTGGTGCCGTTCGCGTTATTAGCGACGGCGCAAGGGCTAATGGCAAGCAGCATTTACGAACGAAAAGTTTTGCGAATGCGGCCCCAGTTTCAAACCGCTAAAATACCTTGCTTCGTTGCAACTTCTGTATAAATGTCTTTTTTTTCCGCTTAGCTCGACCAGACAGCCGGCCAGCGGAGTGGAGCCTTGTCGTCGAAGCTCGAGTGAACGACGCCAATGGAATCGCGAACGGCAGCCGGGCACAACTCCTCGTCAGGCTGCTGTCGGAAGAACAACGATCCAAGGCGTGCACGTCCAGGCGAAAGATTTGCTTCGGCTTTGAAGACGGCCTCCGATTCGAATACTCGATCCATGAAATCGCCAGTGCCGGTACTGTGCTCGACCTCGTTAGGCCGCCAGCCACGCGAGCCCTCTGCCCGGACTTGGAACCGACGTACGTCGTCCGCCAAGGTCAGTGCCCTTTACACTAGCACGAGCAAGACTTTTTTAAAAATAACAAAAATACTTTGCCGGTCTCTAGGCACTGCCCCTTTAAACTTGAGCTCTGTTAGCCTTTCGCTCACCAGGCACGACGGTGCATAGAAATGGCTCAAGCGTATCTGGATATATAAGAGAGTATTAGACAGATCTTATGCACGCCCCAGAACCTTAGTTTTGTCAAAAAATATCGTTAGCAGCACTGCACGTGAGCAGAACCCATATTCTGCTTGGGTTCTTTTGTATACACGCACGACCCTCAATGTCCACTAAGGCTTTCCGTTGGCTTGTTAGCTGGCTAACACGTGTATACCCAAGTGTAAACAGCGTTTATAGAGTAAGTATCTATAAACGTTGAGTGGAAAGTATAAAAAGGAAATGCGTAATACCAGACCCTAACGCTCCCCTCTTAACAGCCCGATGCTGTTCTTGTACTCTTATCAACCCCCCCCCCCCCCCCCCCCACACACACACACGCGCGCGCACGCACACATTGTTTTCTTGCTTGAATAAACTTACTGGCTAACGCTGCTGCCGACTTGTTGCAGGGTGCTGCTGGAAAAAAATCGTTAACAGACAAAAGCATGTTTAACAAACTGGCTGCACTTCGGTACAGAGTAATGTCTATTTTGTATGTGTGTTTTTCTTCCACAATAGCGCGTGTTCTAGCGGTAATTATTCAAGTGGCTGGTCTACTTTAATAATCAGTCATGTTGCATATTAAATCATCTATGCGCAAATTGACACATTAGACGAATTGCACCCTTCAAGAAAGTTTTCTAGATACTGGCCTGTGCTAGTCGATGCTCACTCAATTTGGAACATATCTTAGCTCGGATGCTTGTTTAGAAAGGTTATATGTCCAAAAGTGCCGGCAAGTGTTCGTAACGAAACAAGAGTTTAACAGCACAATGTAAACTATTTATTTTAGGCGCAGAAACTGTTACTGACAGGATGAACTATAGGCAAATTAGCAAATTTCGGTATACGCATACATATGGCAAATCATAGTCAAATGATTCATTCTGCCCAAGAGATAAACTCTACCAGGTAGAATAAGGTGCCAACAATTGACATTGAGATGGGAAAAATATAAGTGACACTGGGGAGAGGGGCTGTTAGAGCCCGACGCTCAAAGTAGGGTTAAGGTTGGGACTCTCTGGTTGTACATGTTCAAATAAAACGCGCTGCTGAGCAACAAGAAAGCAGGCAAAGGTCCACGTGTCCTGTGTGTCCTTTCCGTGCTAACCTGGGGCCGTATTCACAAAGCTTTGCGTTCGTAAATACTGTTTGCCGTTGACTGGTGCATTCGCTAATTTAATGTCCAGCATGAGAATTGGCTGAATTTTTTTCTTACGAAAACACTTTTTTCTGCTTGACATTAAATTAGCAAAGGCGACCGGCCAACGGCAAACAGCACTTACTAACGCAAAGCTTTGTGAATTCGGCCCCAGGTTAGCACGGAAAGGACACACAGGACACGTGGACCTTTGCCTGTGCTCAGCAGCGCGTTTTGATTGAACATGTACAACCAACATGGAGGAAGGAAACAAAACAGGAGAGGCCCTGACGTCACTTTTTTGAAGCCGGAAGTGTAGCCATGTTGGTGTGCCACCTCTATTTGCGCCTCCAATCAGGGGTTCTGCAGCTCGCCGGAGCAGATGGGCGCGAACATTGAACTTGCATTGTTACGAGCCGCCGGAAGTGTGTGCTCCTGACGCGCGTCAAAACAAAGCATACAAAACTTCTTTAGCAGTTTTAGGGAAGCAGACGAGCTCCTGTGTTTTTCCGTGGCACGTTGAAGAAGACAACGAAGACCCGCGTCGGGATTGCTTGAGTGTATCTGTTGCTGGCCGACACTCACACTCACAGACCCAAAACACACATTTAAAGCTTACACGCCACACTCCAAAGTCAGCTTTTCTCGCGAACAAAAGGTGCTGCGGGGAAGACATCGGCGGAAAAAATCTTATCTCACTTTTCAGATACCGAGAGCAGCAGCGAAAGCTTCAGGAGCGCGGTTTCCATGGCAACGTTGACATTTGGGGTACCCGTCCCAGTGCTCCTTTGCGAAAAACAGCACGTGACTTCCGCCACACCTTCTCCAATACGTTCGTGCTGGCCAGGGCCTCTCCTGGGGTTTCCTTCCTCCATGACAACCAACGAGCCCCAACCTTATCCCTTCTTTTAGCGTCGGGCTCTAACAGCTCCCCCCCCCCCCCCCCCCCCCACCCAGTGTCACTTATTTTTTCCCATCTCAATGTGGATAGGTGAGGCGCAAACTCGTAAAGGCTCATGGGAAACGTCGTCTGCTCGGCACTTCCGGTTCAACCACTGACGGTTCCGGCGCGCGATTTTCCGTTCGCGGGGCCGGTCGCGCTTGCTGTCTGTGCACTTTCATCACAAGGTATCGCCCACGCTGCAAATATCTAGAGCCTGTGACGGACGCATCGATGATTGACCATTATATCTGAGCATAGGCAGTCATTTAAAATATTTGTTTTCTAGCCGAATCGACCGAACACGTGAATTAGGTATGCGTGCTGTCGCAGTCGCGGGCTTATTGAATAACGAGCCGCACTTTCTTGTTCTCAAAAGAATTCTGTTCAGATCAACCATGTGAGTGATCTTGTAACACTTCAATCGTGAATATCAGAATTGTGCTAGAGCCCGTGGTATACACTAACGTGTTTGCCTTTCTTAGTCCTTGATAAATCGCGTTGAGCAAGCGCGCACAGCTAAGAATCTTGACTTTCCTTTAAAAAAAAAAAAACCTTCCACACGTTTAGCTTTACGAAATTTTATACCACTGATAACGTAGATGCGTGGATAAGTTGGTATGACATACTAGGAATTTTATATAATTTTACAGCGAACCTTTATAGGTTTTGCGACCTTTATCATGCATGTGTTGTTTTCTAAAATAACTTGCTGTCCACGTTACTGATAATATTTCGTGGAACATGCTTAATAACCAAACGTTAACCACGCGGTCGACATGGTTTAACGATGTTTTAACGTAGTATGCCTTTCTGCAACTTCACCAAAACATTTGTTATAAAAGTATAGAGAAATTTATAACACATTTTAACGCGATCAAAGCTGCAGTATACCTCTTGTGTTTGGGACACTTTGTGATAGTTATGTAAGATATGGAACGTGAGGTATGCTAGAAGCGTTCGTCGACTGCGGTTGACTTCTGCCCACGCTAGAGTCTGTCTTAATATGCTTTCGACGTCTCTTTATAAGTAATATTGCAGCTTTGTGATCGTTAGGCTAGTGTTTCTCGTCTTGTGCACCATTCACAAAATGTACGAGAAAAATTACGGTCCACGCCTTCTAAATCATCCCACTACACCTTGCTCATCTTGCATCGAGCACTAAATTAAGGTCGCTATACTATTGACACGCATACATGTTTATCTTTCACCGGTGGCCGCTTTCCACCGGCTAACAAACAGAGAAAGGAATTCAACAAGAGGGGACAGTCCCATAGGGCCCAGCGGCCGAATTGACTGCAGCGTGCCAAGCGGTCGGTGTCGATCACTTACATCACTTCCGGTTTTGGGCGCGCGTATTTTGAACGCGAGCTAGCACGCCGGCTGCGCCCCCCCCCCCCTCTTTTTTTTTGTGCTCTTAGTGCAGAATCAGTTTATTATTTAGTAAAAATGATTGCGAACGATCTCGTAAAGTCTCATCGAATCTGTGCCACGTGCAATTTCACAAAGTAGACGCAAGACCTTTTGTGCAATGCGGAAATATTTATTTTGCTCTATATAAAAGCTCGTTCCGCGCTTTTTGTGCATTCATCCAACGTTGTGACACCAGCAGATAAGGCAGTAGTTCCTGTATGAAGCTCCACCGGTCGGCACCAGCTGAAAAAAAAAAAGTAAATTACAAGCATGTTACATTTGCAAGCACGTAACAGCATGTTACAAGCGTGAGTCATTTTGGTATTTAAACATAGGAATACTGCGTGTAGAGGCTAAACGTGCGAAAGCGGTGAATGGGCGGCATTACAAACAAAAGCAATTCGCTTTTACATACATGGTGTAGAAAATACCCGAATCATCCCACACATATATGAAACATCTGATTTCCAAGCGTTCCCCCATTTCCGGGCATTATTTCCTGCACTTTGGCAGCACAAATACACGAGTGACTTCGCGTTTCCAAAACTTGGCCTCGGGCGACGCGACGGTACGCTACATACATAGAGACATAGGCACTAAGAGCAAAAAAAAAAAAAAGTAAATTAGAAGCATGTTACATTTGCAAGCACGTAACAGCATGTTACAAGCATGAGTCATTTTGGTATTTAGACATAGGAATACTGCGTGTAGAGGCAAAACGACACTCAAGACAAATGCGTGGGTGCAATGCCTTTTTTCAGTCCTTTAGAAGACGTAATTTTCGAATTACAAGTTTCTGATATGTTCGTCGTTCGCGCGTTCTGCCGGCGCCAGCAGCACACCCCATGTTATCACTCTTGGCAATCGCCCATCGCGTTTTCAACAGGCGTGAGTACCGAAAGAAGGTATATGTTGTTGCGGAGCCACAAAAAACGTCACAGACTTGTCCCTCTAAGATTCATTACACGCCAAACTAACTTTATCACCACGGCCGAGCTGCTTATGGCAAACTGCGTCACAGCGCGCTGTGCGGCCAGCGTGCCTCAAAAGTACCCCAGAAAGCAACGAAATTACTTTTCAGTAATGTCTGGCGTCAGAGAAAGCGGCACAAATTTCTCCTAGCAAGATGCACTAGACTACACACCACGCCCGAGTTCTCGCTAACTGCGACACGGCGCCCTGTGCGGCCAGTGTGGCTCAAAAACCGAAATAAGTTACAATAGTCCCATACGAAGCGTCGGAAACATTTCTCAGTACGATTCATTAGCTCAAATTAACTGCGCCAGGATGGCCGAGCTGTTTTTCGCTAACTGCGTCTTAAGTCGGTCCCGTGCCGTAAGCCTAATTGCGCCGTAGACTGTGAAACAAGATTTCTCACCTTGCCGTAGTTCAATGGTGTCTTGTCCCAGTGCAGAAGGAACGCAAGAATACGCCGAGAGCCCAATAAACCAGGTTACATTTAAAAAAGAAAAAAAGAAGGAGACAGACGGGTCGCCGCGCGCGAGCGCTCAAACGCGCGCGCAGCCATCCTCGCTGGCTTCGGGGGAGTGTCTGGCGGATGACGCATGCATCTGACGCGTCATTGACCTGTGGCTAGGTAAGGCAAGGAAAATAAGACGCAAAGCTTAAGTTCATTTATACGCAAAACGTTTTAGTTTTCGCGGCAAAGAATTAAAATAACAAATCAATGCCTGTTAACTTAAGTTCACTTTTTTTTTTTTCGATGCTCGCGGCAGCTAACGTTCGGTGTCAAAAGTATAGCGTGACGTATGGTGACATGTTTCCTGTTGCCAGTGTTTGCCGAGTGTCCCCTCTTGTTGAATTTCTTTCTCTATGTGACAAATGTTAAACGCTATCGCTCGGCGCAGGACGCGCCTGTATCGGAAGTTTCTAGAACGTTATCAACGCTTCTTTCCGTTGCACGTTTTCACCGACGCTTATGTTATCTGATTGTATGATCGACGCGAATTGTCTAGAACTTTCTGGAAGACACTGCGGGTACCAGGGATTAATCTGGAACATTCGATGACTCATGTATAAAAGCCGGCGCGTTTCACCGCAGATCAGATTTTCGACGATCGCCGACTGCGTTCGCCTCTATCGTTGTGCTTTGATTGTAGCTTGCTTTTGTGGACACAGGTTCGCCCAATAAAGAATCGCTTTCGTCATACACAGTTTTACGACTGTTTTCGTCAGCGTCACTACTACGTGACATCTGGTGGAGGCGCTTTTGTGTCCATGCAGCGGACGCCCCCGAAAAGCCGTGATCCAAGCCCGAACCCCGAAGAGAGTACCAACGTTGTCCCGGAGCATCGAGCTAGCCTCAGGCTACAACACCAACCCCCGGAGTACGGACTTCTTCCCGAGAAGACCAGGAAGTGCACGGCCACGACGACCGCATCAACCATGACAGCCTCAGTGCCGCTTACACCGGTCGTGTTACAGCACCCCCGGGAGCCACCGACGTTCCGCGGATCAACATTTGAGGATCCGGAAAGCTGGCTGGAGACGTATGAAAAGGTCGCTGTATTTAACAACCGGAACAGCGACGACAAGCTGCGTCACGTCTTCTTCTCATTGGAAGATGCTGCCAGGACGTGGTTCGAGAATCGGGAGTCGACCTTAACATGGGACCTGTTCCGCCACGGATTCCTGCAGACCTTTACAAGCGTTGTGCGCAAGGAAAGGGCCGAAGTTCTCCTAGAAGCCCGGGCACAGCTCCCCAACGAGAACGTCACGATTTTCACGGAGGAGATGACTCGCTTGTTCAAGCACGCCGACCCCGACATGCCAGAAGAGAAAAAAAGTTCGCTTCTTGATGAGGGGTGTCAAGCAAGAGCTCTTCGCGGGATTGATACGCAACCCGCCCAAGACTGTTGCTGAATTTATTTCCGAAGCCACAACCATTGAGAAGACGCTCGACATGCGGACAAGGCAATATAACCGCCGAACGCTGGCCGCCAACAACATCGACGTTCAAGCACTTGGCAGCGACGACCTGCGCGAGACCATCAGAGCGATCATTCGCGAGGAACTGCAGAAGTTCTTCCCCAAGTCACAGCCTCAAGTGGCATCTATCGCCGACATCGTCAAAGAAGTTCAGCGCTCATTTCCAGTTCCCGCTGTGCAGCCGCAATCGCTGCAACCCCAGCCGGAAGCGCTGACCTACGCCGCCGTCGCCCGTCGTCAAGGCCCCCCTCCGCGCTCGCGCCAGGGCCCCGTAACGCCGCAGTTCCGACGTCCACCACCACCGCCGCCAGCACGCCCGTCCGTCGTCCAGCGCAGCTACCCGAGAAAGACGGACATTTGGCGCGCCCCCGACCACCGCCCGCTCTGCTATCACTGCGGGGAAGCTGGTCATGTCTACCGCCGATGCCCATACCGCGAGATGGGCCTACGAGGGTTCGCCGTCAACGAGCCACGGCCACAGCTTGGCGAGCGGCCACGTGACATCGCCGACTACCTCGCCGGAGCCCAGTGGCAACCACGACGACCCTCACGCTAGCCGTCACCAGGACGCTACCTGTCACCGCAGCGCCGACCATACACTGGCCCAGCCAGGGGCTGGTCCGTGAGCCCCTATCCGGGAAACTAAAAGCAGCAACCGATGGAGGTGCGGTTGCTGTACGACACAATGCCGAAGATCCTCCGCCGCCATCGAAGAATATTCGAGAATCATCACGACGAGATATCGGCACGCCGCCTGGAAAGAGCCTTCACGACAACAGTTCGCCGCCGAAAGAAGACCTGCCGACGCGACGTAGCAGCAGCGGAGCAAGCCGACGCAGCCGTGATCCGACGCCACGACTTAACCGCAACGCCAAACGGCGGTCTACCGACCTAGACGTGCTAATCGATGGTCAAAACGTCACCGCTCTCGTCGACACTGGAGCCGACTATTCCGTCTTCAGTGGCCCGTTCGCCGCCAAGTTGAAGAAGGTGAACACGGCCTGGCAAGGACCCGATATCCGGACAGCGGGAGGCCACCTAATAACGCCGGCTGGAATCTGCACAGCACGAGTCACGGTTAACAACCGCACTTACCCAGCGAGCATCGTAATCCTGCAGCAATGCTCCAGGGATGTCATACTAGGCATGGACTTTCTAAACCAACACGGTGCAGTCATCGACTTAAGGTCCAAGTCGATAACGCTTTCAACGCACAAAGCGATACCACCGGATAAAAACATCAGTTACCATGCCTTAAATGTGCTTGAAGAACAAGTCGCAGTTCCGCCTCGCTCCAGCGTAATGATTTCCGTCGGTACCGAAGTGCCTGCAGACATGGAGGGCATCGTCGAGGGCGATCATCACTTACTGCTCGACCGTGAAATTTGCGTCGCTAGAGGCATAGCTCAGCTACGTGAAGGGAAAGCAAGAGTGATGCTCACGAACTTCAGCTACGAATGCAAGCACATTAACAAAGGCACCACGGTCGCCTACATCGACGAAATAGTACAAGCCAGCAGTGCTTTCGCCTTCACGGATTCCAGCGCACCTGCAACGACGACTGTGTAGTACCTGAACCAGCTTTTGACGTCAATCAGAACCTTCCCATGCATAAGAAAGAACAGCTAAAAGCCCTGCTCCTGCGGTACAAGGACTGCTTCCCGTCGTCATCAAAAATTCGACAAACCCCTGTCGCCAAGCACCGCATCATAACCGACGAATATGCCCGCCCACTCCGTCAGAGCCCGTACCGAGTCTCGGCGCGTGAACGCGAGGCCATAAGGCAGCAAGTCGACGAAATGCTACGGGACGACATCATCTAGCCGTCCAAGAGTCCGTGGGCGTCCCCCTGGTGTTAGTAAAGAAGAAGGATTTAATTAACGTCAAGTTTCTGCGTCGATTATCGTCACCTCAATAAAATCACGAAGAAGGACGTATACCCTCTCCCACTATTGACGACGCCTTGGATCGACTCTACAACGCAAAGTTTTTCGTCAATGGACCTCAAAACCGGCTACTGGCAAGTCGAAGTCGACGAGAGGGACCGGGAGAAGACTGCCTTTTTAACACCAGACGGACTGTTCTAGTTCGAGGTCATGCCGTTTGGTCTTTGCTCGTAGCCTGCCACTTTTCAACGCGTCATGGATACAGTACTGGCAGGCTTGAAGTGGCAGACTTGCCTCGTCTATTTGGACGACGTCGTTGTGTTTGCCTCAAGCTTCGAGGAACGCCTCCGGCGCCTTGAAACATTTCTTCAAGCAATCAAGACCTCCGGACTCGCATTGAAGCCAGAAAAGTGCCGCTTCGCATACGAGGAGCTCTTGTTCTTGGGCCACGTCATAAACAAGTCTGGAGTGTGCCCTGACCCACAGAAAACGGTGGCCATCACTGACTTTCCTCCGCCCGCCGACAAGAAGGCAGTGCGTAGATTTCTTGGACTGTGCGCCTATTACAGGCGCTTCGTCAAATACTTTTCACGGATCGCCGAGCCGCTGACGTACCTCACGAAGGCTGACGCCGAGTTCAAGTGGGAGACGCCGCAAGTCGAAGCATTTGAAGAACTGAAGCGACACCTGCAATCACCGCCAATACTTGCGCATTTCGACCAAAACGCCGATACCGAAGTCCACACCAACGCAAGCAGCGTAGGACTCGGCGCCATGCTTGTGCAGAGGACTGACGGACTAGAAAGGGTTGTAAGTTACGCTAGCCGGTCGCTATCGAAGGCGGAAGCAAATTATTCCACAACAGAAAAGGAGTGCCTCGCCATCATCTGGGCTACATCAAAGTTTCGCCCCTACCTCTATGGCAGGCCCTTCAAAGTTGTGAGCGACCACCACGCCTTGTGTTGGCTAGCTAACTTGAAGGATCCTTCAGGTCGTCTCGCACGATGGAGTCTGAGGCTTCAAGCATTCGACATCACCGTCGTTTACAAGTCCGGGCGAAAGCACTCAGACGCCAACTGCTTGTCTTGCGCCCCCGTCGAACCGCCGCCACAGGACGACCAGGATGACGATACTTTCTTGGGACCCATCAATGCCGATGAATTTGCCTAAAAACAGCAAGCCGACCTGGAACTAAGAAGCCTTGTAGACTACCTGAAAGGCAAGACCGTCATTGTGCCCAAGGTGTTCAGGCGAGGATTGGCGTCGTTTTTCTTGCAAAACGACATTCTTTTAAAGACGAACTTCTCACCTCTTGGAGCCAACTACCTCCTCGTGGTACCCTCAGCATTGCGTCCATAGGTTCTGCAAGCTCTCCATGACGACTCAACGGCTGAACACCTCGGTTTTTCCCGCACGCACGCGAGGATACAAGAAAAATACTACTGGCCTCGCCTCTCTGCCGACGTCGCCCATTACGTAAGGACATGCCGAGACTGTCAGCGACGGAAAACACCGCCGAAAAGGCCAGCCGGTCTTCTACAGCCAATCGAACCACCTCGCCGACCGTTCCAGCAGATCGGGATGGACTTATTGGGGCCTTTTCCGACGTCGACGTCCGGGAATAAATGTATCGTCGTAGATACGGACTACCTCACCCGCTACGCCGAAATAAAAGCCTTGCCCAAAGGCAGTGCCGCCCAGGTAGCCCGATTCTTCGTTGAGAACATCCTCCTGCGTCACGGTGCCCCAGAAGTCCTCATCACCGACCGAGGTACAGCCTTTATAGCAGAACTAACTCAGGCCATCCTGCGATACAGCCAGATAAGCCATCGCCGGACCACCGCCTACCACCCGCAGACGAATGGCCTCACCGAGCGCCTAAATAAGATCATAGCTGGCATGATGGCAATGTACGTCGACGCCGAACACAAGACGTGGGATGCCATCCTTCCGTACGTGACCTTCGCATACAACACGGCCGTGCAAGAAACGACGCACATGGCGCCGTTCCACCTGGTCTACGATAGGAACCCGGCAACGACGCTTGACGCCATGCTACCGGACGTCAGCGACGAAGAAAACCTCGACGTTGCCACCTATTTGCAGCGTGCCGAAGAAGGTCGACAGCTCGCCCGCCTGCGCATCAAGAACCAGCAGAGGACCGACAGCCGACACTACAATCTTCGACGCCGCTACGTCGAGTACCAGCCCGGCTACCGTGTTTGGGTCTGGACTCCGATACGCCGACGAGGACTTAGCGAGAAACTGTTACGTCGCTATTTCGGACCATATAAGATCATCCGACGTGCGCCTCTGGACTATGAGATCGTGCCAGACGGCATTTCGCAATCACAGCGGCGCCGCGCACGACCTGAAGTCATCCACGTGGTGCGTCTTAAGCCTTTGTACGCCCGCTGACGAACTTGGGTACTTTGTTACTTTTTTTTGTTGTTTTATTACGCGTGGTTTTGTTTTCGCTTTCATATTCCTTTGTAGCATCGGGACGATGGTTTTAAGGGGAGGGTATTGACACTTATACATGTTTATCTTTCACCGGTGACCGCTTAACCACCGGCTAACAAATGTTAAACGTTATCGCTCGGCGCAGGACGCGCCTGTATCGGAAGTTTCTAGAACGTTATCGATGCTTCTTTCCGTTGCATGTTTTCACCGACGCTTATGTTATCTGATTGTATGACCGACGCGAATTGTCTAGAACTTTCTGGAAGACACTGCGGGTACCAGGGATTAATCTGGAACATTCGATGACTCGTGTATAAAAGCTGGCGCGTTTCACCGCAGATCAAATTTTCGACGATCGCCGACTGTGTTCGCCGCTATCGTTGTGCTTTGATTGTAGCTTGCTTTTGTGGGCACAGGTTCGCCCAATAAAGAATCAGTTTCGTCATACAGTTTTACGACTGTTTTCGTCAGCGTCACTACTACGTGACACTATGCAAGGTATTCGTTTAAATGTGGTTCCAAGACATTCGTGCCAAGAAAAAGCTATGGATTGGAACCGCCTGCCGCCTCTAACGCCTCCACTACTAAACCGTGCATGTTTGATCAAATCAGCCTAGTGAAAATTAGATGTAATAAGTAAAAAAAAATCGGATCCCTATTCCACTACTGTGCAGATGGATCGAAGCCAGCGAAACTGTGGTGGGTTCTGTCGTTGGCACGAACAGAATTAACTTGAGAACAAGAAAGTTCAAGATAAACCCGCGACTGCGACAGCACGCATACCTAATTCACGTGTTCGGTCGATTCGGCTAGAAAAAATATTTTAAATGACTGCCTATGCTCAAATTTAATGGTCAGTCATCGATGCGATCGTCACGGGCTCTAGATATTTGCAGCGTGGGCGATACCTTGATGAAAGTGCACAGAGAGCAAGCGCGACCAGCCCCGCGAACAGAGAATCGTGTGCCAAAACCGTAAGCGGTTGAACCGGAAGCGCCGAGCAGGCGACGTTTTCCATGAGCCTTTACGAGTTTACGCCTCACCTATTGTTGGCACCTTATTCTACGCCATTTTCAAGACCGGTTCAGGCGATCGCCGCACACGTGCGTGCGCTCTGCAGCTCTCGTACGCCTTGTTGTGGCTTTTGCGAATGACTTCGTGCTGCGTCCCGCAGGTCTCTAATCCATTAGATAAATGGCTGGCAAATGCTTACATTACCGAGAGGTCCAAAAGGAAGGATTCTAGCTATAGACGGTGAAGATTAAACGGGACAAATGACATCCAACGGCATAAATACTGCATGTCCTGCGTTCTTTTAAGTGATTGTAATCACGAGTGAAAATTCAGGGAAACAGTGTATGTAGAGCAAACAAATACATTTTGTGGACGTTCTTTCTGGGGTTTTTACGTGCCAAAACCAGTTATGATAATGAGGCACGCCGTAGTGGAGGGCTCCGGATAAATTTTGACCACCTGGGGTTCTTTAACGTACGCTACAACGAAAGCACACGGGCGTTTTCGCATTTCGCCTCCATCGACATGCGGCCGCCGCGGCTGAGATTCGATCCCGCCATTTTGTGGACGTTCTGTTGAAAGTGCGACATTGGGGAAAATCATCTGACCTAACGCAACCTTGCGTAATTAAAACCAATATTCACCGAAGCTGTTAGTAAGGGTACGCACTCCCAAACATCCTCCACTCTATCCCCAGAAATTATATACCAAATACACCCAGAGTTCTCTTTCGGCAAGCGTTCTAGTCTCCCGGAAATTAGTACAATTTCGATAATTTTGTGACTCCCTCACTCGCCCTACAGCATTCAAATTTCACCGTCACGTTCTCGAAGGAGAGGTTTCTACCCGGCAAACCCGGTAGTTTTCTCGCGGTGCTTGTATAGAGCCTCGAAATGGGCCCGGGTTATCCCACTAAGACTGCGAAGCCAAGTGTTGAGGCATGCCAATTGAAAGCAAGAGTAATTGAAGTATACAGGTGCAAGACATGCACCAATAAATTTTACGCTTTGTTTTTTTTTTGCGTATCACTTCCGAAATAAATGATAAGGGCTGCACGATGAAGTTTTTACGTAAATGTGTAAAATGTACCCAGGGCCGCGATTTTGTAGCAGTGCCTTCCACTCGATTCTATGGCACTCTTATCATACACTGTTCCCGGCCGGCTGATCCCACTGATAACGCGGGCGGAGCGTCGCTCTCACCACTGACGAAGCGCGAAAAAGGAATGGCATCGGAAAATGCATCGCTACAAAAACAAGGACCTGAATTTAATTTTGGCCATTCATTACTTACTTTAAAGAAAATATCAACTAATATTGGCGCAGTAATGGAAGGCAGATGTGGTGTGTAGTTTCAGTGCACATTCATAAGTCAAAGTTGTTTCCATGCCCAGCGATTCTCGATGCACCGAGCAAATGAGGGCTCCAGAGACGAAGCTGTTCGACTGAACTGCGTCCGAGCTGGATAAGGAAGAATTGGCAGGTAACTTGAATTGCAATGCGTCACGCAGTTTACGCAATTTACCCTCTGATAACGCTTTCACGCAGTTATCCCTTGCACGGACGTCTGTACGTAAAAACAAGAATTCAGGGGCGATTTAGCGTTGAATGCGAGAGAAATGCCTTAACATTATGTCGTACCTCATTGAGGTCCCGGACCCATGCTTTAAAGCGCGTTCACCACATTGTCAAGTGTCGTTCAGGAGCGCACTCGACACACGTCCTGCCTCTTCGAAGCGAAGTGCAACTAACCACGTGACCGGCTTCCCACACTTCACACATATGCACATGTGTGTGCATATGTGTGAACCCCAGGTGGTTCACACATATGCGCATTTTCAGACGAAAATCGTCTGAAACCACCGCGCTGGGCGCGCGGTACTGCGGAGCGGACTTGACCATTGGGAACGTCATAGCAGACGACGCGGTTGTCGCCACCCTGAACAGAGCGGGTGAGAGGGGGCGCATCGATCCCCCCTAGGAAAATAGTATGCAGAACGCCGATGCAATTCTCCGCAAGTAGAAATGTCGCGAACTACGGGCTAGTCTCGGGATTTCTGCTAAGTGGACATGACGAGTACTGACCGGCTCCAATTCTACAATTGCAGCATATGCCCTGAAGTAATTAATTGGAAAAAAATATTAACGAGACTTGGGCAACAACTTAATAAATCATTGATTATTATGTATTTATTGATATACGCCGCCGCTTAATACGCGTTGTAAGAAAATATGTTTTTATCTGCACTGCAATGCCCTAAAAAATATGGCCCAATTGAGAAAGGTGGCATACCTAGCCTGCCATATATTCATGCCACAAGACTTGCAATTACGGAATGTGCCTTCTACATCGGGTACTAAAAAGCACGATCGTGGTCGCAAGGCGACCCGTATAAGTTACTTGACGCAATGGCAAGCCTGAGAAAGGCGCTGAGTCATGCTTGCGCTGCCCTATACATCTATGCTGATTCAATTCATTTCAGCTCATTCAAATGTTCATACAACGGTACATGTATTTACATACAGTTTACAGGATCAACAGCCATAAGCTAGTACCGGATCAATCTCAGCTGTCGTATATCCAGATAACTGATGACATAGTCAAAGTAACGCTTCAAGATTATCATTCTAGCTCGTGTCATTTTTCCATATTTTAGGCCATAATCTACATCTCTCCTTTTTGTCAGTACTTTTCTGGCCATGCGTGGGATCCTTCGTACGTCACGTGGTCGGCAGTGCCGGCTTCTCCATTGGTGAAGTTCAAGGCGCAACATATTCACTGTATCATGCAGACTGCAGTACAAACTAAGGGTGACCGAATAGCAATACTTACGAGTCGAATCGAATCGAATGCGATTATTCTAGCAAAACTACTATGGAATATTGAGTCCAATACTGGATATTTCCTGATTTCCAAACAAAGTGAAATATAAATGTTCTGTTGAGTCCGTCTGGTGCTAAAAGAATGCTTCTTTGCATCATTTGATACATGCAGCGCCGTGCATAACTGAACGTCCTGTCGACTGAAGAGCTTGTGAATGAGAAACAACTGAAAGATGATCGTATCTGGCGCACATCCCGACTGTATAAAACACGGGGACGTTAGCTCGCCACCAGGTGCACGTAGAGTATACTGTGTTCGTTGAAGGAGCAAAGTGCGATGCACATTGTTTTGAAGGAATGCAAACATGGTCAGATTGTCCAAACAATAAATTGCCCTGAATAAATTGAAAAAAACAAGTTCGTAACTGCCTAAAAAGGCGAGGCATCGTTATTGAACGACTGGAAATTACTGAGCAGAAGTTTGGTAATCTATATGCGTTTGCTCATAAACTGGGATGTCCATAAACCACGGCTCTCCTACAGCAGAATCATTCAAAACAGTCACCACTTGCACCTTTCCATCTGTAGACTTCAAAACGTATTGCTATCTCTTACATTCTCACAGAAACAAATGTTCGACAACTTCTAATAGTGAATTCTCAAATCAAATGCGAATGGAACAGCAAGATCTATTTCATTGGAAAGTTTTATGCAAAACCGTAGTGCAAACGTATTCAGCTGAAGCGCCGCTATCTTTTATTCTGCTCGCCTTAGACGCTGACAAATGGCTGGCCTTCGATGCAAGTTCCGGCCAGCTTCGCTTGACGCGGTCCGTCTTGTGGAGCGAGTCGCCGGCCTCGGCGAGCTCCGTGGTGATGGCCAGGCTTGAGTGCTCACTTCCCGGGCAACCAAACGAGACAGCCAAGGTGTCACTTGAAGTTGAGGACTTGGATGACCAGCCACCCAGGGCACAGAGGAACAGCAACCTTCTATGCCGAACGTCAGTTCGAAGTCTCCACAAGGTACGTGGTGAACGTGTCTCTTATTATTATTTCAATGCCAAATATGTGTGCACAGGAGAGGTCGGCGTCATTGCTGATAGCGGCTACTCCGTTTCGCTTATCATACAAGAAACAGAAATATTAGAACCGCGTTGAAGAACTAAGAATATAATAAAAACAAAGAAAGCGTAATGAAAGCCTGCGACACGTGTCTATACGCACTGCCTTCGAGCAATGTTTAGAACGGAGGACCTTTCACAAGCCGCATATGCGGCTCTTTGCAGATCCACGTGCGTCTCGCGGCCAGCTGTCTGGCCATTCCGCCGTGCTCCAATTTTGTTTGTGCACGCTGAGCACCGCTACCGTTTTATTTTGCTCAACTTGAGGTAAATATCACTGCGAATAGCAGTTGTGAGGTAGAAAGTAGAACGATCGTGTTCGTAATTATTTGCGCACTGGTTCAAGCACGGCAAATCCAATAAACTATATCTGGAGTACTGTGACGACAATATTGTGGTGTCAAGCTCGGGATTCTAGCCACTATGCCACGGCCGCTCTGGGTAATCGAACAGATAATACTTGCACTGGGCACTGAGAGACACCGACGGTTATCCGTCGGGCTCATCTCGTGCGTCGCTGAGTGGGTCGAGGATCATGCAGTTCCTGCACCCTCGATGCCAGGCGCGTAGCCAGGGGGGTGGGGGGGGGGGGGCTGATGGGGCTTCAGCCCCCCCCCCCCCCCTGAAATTTTTGCGTGCCGACATGCACCGCCGACCAAAGCTACCACCGACGCCGGGAATCATTCTGCATTCTGTCTACAATGTCTTTTTCACGCTCGAATAACATTTCGGCACGAACATTGCGAACTCGGGCTGGATTTCGTGGCACCTGGGGTGGATTTCGTGGCATCTCGGGTCACGTAACACAAGGAGCCCCATCCGAGCACAAACTTTCAAGGGCTTTTCGATAGCGAGCGGGCGCGTTGCGGCATCTCGCAGCGGCCGCGGAATCTACGGAGCGCATAGATTTCAATTCCGAAATTTTATGGGTGTAAAGTTCTCATAAACTTTTGACGCGCAAGGTGCACTGACATTTCCAAAGGCGTGCTTTAAAAGATTTTCAATTATGGAACTTTATGGGGTTAATGCTATTATAAACTTGGACCAACATGCGTGCACTGGAGCCCTCGTGTCCAAGCCGTTCCAGAAATGAAAGCACGCGCTCGCAATCTTCAACCACACACGAAAATACTAAATATTACCGTGACTGTGAGCTAGCAGCTGATAATTTTCTCCAAATATTTTCAGGAAGCGTGCCCAATGTGATCGATCAGCTGGACCAGGGCAGGCAAAAGAAAATATGAGAAAACAGGAGAAAGGAAATGGCCTATTATTGAGGAAATTCTTTTTGCGGGCTATACAAGGTCTGGCTCTCCGTGGCCACAGGGACTGTGGCCCTATGGATTTAAGCATAGGCCCCTAAGAAAATACAGGTATTTTCAGAGCGCCTCTTCGCATGCGAGCTGATTGTGGAGATACATATCTGAAGAACCATTTGGAAAGTTGCCCCAGTAATGCCTCGCATTTAAGCCCAGATGCACAAAACAAAATTATAGAAATTTGTGGCGAAATTATCAAAGAAAGCCTAGTTGCAAAAGCAGGCTGCTTCTCCATACTTCCTGACGAAACTACGGACATCACTGGAATCGAACAACCTACTGTTTGTGCAAAGTACCTAAACAAGGATGCCAACGACATCGAGGGAGTTATTTAGGTTTTAGCACCGGAATGGATGCCCTCTCTCATTGCGACTGCAGGTTCTATGTAAATGTGTACAAACTGTTCCAGATTTTAGTCACCCTTCCAGTGACCACTGCCAGCGCAGAGAGTATATTTTTTAACAAGAGTTTACTAAAAACCTACTTGC
Source organism: Dermacentor silvarum (assembly GCF_013339745.2). Classification (NCBI taxonomy): domain Eukaryota; kingdom Metazoa; phylum Arthropoda; class Arachnida; order Ixodida; family Ixodidae; genus Dermacentor; species Dermacentor silvarum. Next base: position 162,200,449 of record NC_051154.1, read on the forward strand.
GCTCTACAATGTCTGTGGAACACATGGTTAGACTGGTGCTTATATACACCCACAGAGACGTCGGCATCAACGTGTCCGAAGTCATTGACCGCTTCGCTCAACTTCCCCGCCGAGAGAAGTTTGTCCTTTAGATAGCGAAGCAGCAAAAATCAATGCAAGTAAAAAGCTCTGTTCCTTCAGGTCCATAAGCTCGTAATTATGAAAACGTATGACTGTTCGTTAGCTTTTAAAACCACATAAATTTCAGCCGTTCATTCTAGCAGTTAGCATCATGATCAAAAGTATCGTGCGAATACGAAAATTACGAGGACATCAATAACCAATTTTGACCGACTTTGCTCATTGAAAGCCCGGCCCACGCGGCGTTTGCCAAAAACACACTCGGATATTGGGTACTAACTTGCTGCATCATCTGTGGCTTTCGTTTGTCCTTTTCTTTCCTTTTTAGCTACCTGCTTTTATTTCCTTTTGGAAAGAAACAAAACCCTCCTTTTATTTTGGGTGCAGAATAATTGTTGCCGCTGTGCAGGCAGGTAAATTACACATTTTCGTACTGATTTCTGCATTATTCCTCTATTATTCTACCTGTATGGTGCTGTCGCGACCACTGCATGGCCCGAGTACATATCACGATTTCTGCGATCATAGTTTTGTTCTTGCCTAGATCATCTGTCTTTCTGTGTGCAAAGTTTACTATCTCTGACTCCGCAACGTGTTTATTTGTCTTGTTTGACGCATAATGTACAGTAACGTTTGCTTAAATACGTCGATTTATTGGAGACTTTGACGTATATTTAAATATCTTGTTGCGAGGTGTTGTGTATACAAGCAGTGAACTTTGTTTCCAGCGACTCTTTTTTGCCCTTTAGCGAGTTGTATCTTCGCGTTTGTATATTCCCTTCTATCTTCGCATTTCTAATGTATATTTTGCAGAACTCCTACTTTTATGTGACTGCCACAGATACGAAGATGAGAGGATTGCCCTTCGGACGGCTTTGGGGCACTTAGACGACAGACCTTTTACGGAGGAAAAGATCTTGGGCGCGTGGCCTCGTGCGTCTGCTATGTGCAGGGCTACAAAGGCGCTGCTGTGTTTTTTGAAGTGCACAAGCCTGTATGAACGCCTGTGACGAAACTCAGCGATGAACGCTTAACTGTAAATGTGCAACGTGTGAACTGTGAACTTCTCCCTTCCTTCTCCTTTAATCCCTTCTCCCTCTTCCCCAGTGCAGGGTAGCCTACCGGGCTCAGCATAGTTAACCTCCCTGCCTGCCTTTCCCTTATGACTTCTCTCTCTCTCTCCTACTTTTTATTTGTACTCACTGTTGCGAGTATAATCTCGGTGTAATTACAATACACGACCGGTAACAGCTGCTCCTGCGCAATCTATTGCAATGAGGGACAGCGCCATTGAGGTTTTTTTCTGGCCGTTGCATATGTGCAAAAATGTAAACAAGGTTCTTGAATGACGAAGATTCATCAAAATATTTGTCCTCAACTTATTCATTTCATGGCCTTTACGTTCTTCATATCAGCTGTATACACTGCTTTGCTGGTTTCGAACTGATATGGTTCTAATGTCC